>NC_091400.1:32924755-33230761 GCF_032191515.1 Phaenicophaeus curvirostris
CACCCCATATTCATGCTTTGGAGCTTTGTTCTCAATGTTTTGGGTAGCAGGGAGTGGTGTCCTGTTAGGTGTGTGAGCAAAGCTCCACATGCATGGCGTAGCAGGCACCTGTCAAGGCGAGGGGTGAGTTAAGTCAACATCTTCTAGAGACTACAGTGGTCCAAGCTGATACATGCTTTCTCTTTTTCAGGGTCATCCTGGACAGAAGGGGGAGATGGTAAACAAAAATATACGTTTGTCTGCGGGTGGTGGATTGGTTTGAAATGACACTGCCTCTCAGCTGGAAACAAGCTCATAGGCAGGGTAGCAATCTTAGATCAGCTGGTGCTCTAGCTGTGTCCCTAATTCTGTAACTTCATAATAGCAATGCTGGGATGCATGTCTGTAATTTTTATATTATGGCTATCAGATTCATCATGTCACAACAGCAGCTCTCTAGTTATGCATAGGATATGCATATGTAGTTAGCAATTATGTTCTTTAAATATACTCTGGGAGATGACATTTTTCATGGTTGGCCTCATAGCAGAAGTAAAAGCTGATGGAAAGATTTCTGAAAACCCATCTGGTAGTTTTCAACTTATCTGACAACAACAAGGAAAGCATATTTTTTGCATTAAATGCCTGTCTTTCCCTTCTTGAAAGTCGCTTTCATATGTGCATCATAGTAAAAAGCTTTTGGTTGAAAATTATAAATTTAGTCAACACTTGATGGAAAACCAAATACAGTCGTCTTCTTCTCCACATCTCTGATGATGAAATCCCCAAACACAAGTAAGCCAAGCTAGCAGCTCTGTAATCATGTCTGCTCACCGAAATGCTGAATGTTTTCTTCTACTAATTCTGTTTTTTTGAGGCTGAGTGTCAGTATAACCCTCTGGCAAGCACATGTTGAAGATTCCCCCCTCCCTGCTCCTTAGTGGAGGGGTGAGCTGCCACCCCCCTGTTGCACAATCTTAGCTCAAGCAGTTGCAACTCAGGCTTCAGCCCTGGTTACTTCTGGTTCGATCCCAGTGTGTCAGCTGAGGAGACGCTCTGTCAGCTGAGGTCCTGGGAACAATAAGGGTGTGTTTTCCTGATGAATTTTCCCCTCTCCTTTTAATAATTCCCCCCTGTGGAGTTGCCAGAACATGTGTGCATTTTCACTACTCCAGAACAACAAAGGGAACCCAGATCTCTCTTGGGAACGTTTCTCCACAATTGTTTTTAAAAGCTGGTTTTCCCCCTACTCCATGCACTGAGAGTTTTTGTCTTGTTGTCACTGTAAATGAGAATCCATCTCACATTCATGACTATATGTTTCTTTAAAGGGTGCTGCAGGTCCCAGGGGACAACCTGTAAGTATCCCATCTCTTGCCATTGCACCTCCTCCTAATCCATTTTTCTTTGCATACGCTGAAATCCTTCATTTACTAAGGACTTTTAAAATCACTTTTCTTTTATAGGGACCCCCAGGACAAAAAGGAGAAAAGGTAATTTTGTGGGGAGGAGTGTTGAAAATTAAACATAAAAATTGAGGAGGGAAGGGACTCGATGGGTTTGGTGCTGCTCAGTCTGACTGGCTAAGAAATAAGACAAGAGCAGAGGACTCTGGGAACAGGGGATGGGAGACAGGGTGCTCGTTGGGTGCAAATTGGCATAGCTCTGCTGATTTTAATATAGTCACAAAGATCTACACCTTCCAAATCTCCCTCCTGTGTTTGTTCTGGTCCCTGTTCATGGTTTAAACTCTTTCCTTTTAATCCCCTTCTTCCACAGGGTCAGTGTGCAGAGTACCCACACAGGGTAAGTCATTAGTGCTGTTATCGTCTGTCCGCTGCCTTCCTGCATGTTAATCCTCCTTCGTTGGAATAGCTTTTTGTTGGAAATATAGATCGTTTCATTAACAAGATGCATCACTGGGGCCCCGAGGGCAGCGCTGGGCTGATTGATGCGTTTTGCAGAAAGGCAGCAGATAAGGTTTTCCAGGAGGGATGTTGGTTCTCTGGTCTGTTCCTGTCCACCGGGGCTGACCCTTAGCTAAATGCTGTCATTGCTGCTTCCTGGAGACCCTGGAGACCCTCCCATGTTGAGATGGGGAAGGTCCATCCACGTCTTCATCCCAAAACCCAACAAAACCTGGGGGTTCCGGAGGAGTAGAGGTCACCTGCTCACACCTTGTGCTGCTGCATCAGCTCTGTCCTGCTTCCACAACCTTCGTTGTGGTTTCACGGCCAGGAGCAGTGGGGGGTTTGCAGACCTCAAGAAAACTCCATCATCATTCCTGCCTTTTCCTTCTCCCTCAATCTTGCTGGCCTTCAGTGCTGCACAGAGACAAAAGGAAGGGTTGTGCTCCCTGCCTGAAAGTAACCCTGGCCATGGTGCTCTGTCCCCCAGCCAGCTGGCCCTTCTGCCTGCAAAGAAGAGGCAGAGAGGGAGATTTGATGCCACCATCCATTTAATGAAAGCCAGGACGTTGCCCCACTTGCGTTTTCATTCTGGCCTGGCTGGCATGTACTGCAGCAAAGAGAGGAGCGAGAACATCATGGGGTTTGAGGGGATTACAGGGGTAAAATTTAACCGGCTCTAAAAACAACCAGAGTGCTGAAAATCCACTGGAAATGCATTGGAACGACATCATATGAAATGGCTGGAATTTGTAATCTGGGTGTACGGGGAGACAGGCTTAAGGGCTTTCTGTTTATTTTTGACGAGCCTGTGGACAATTAGCTGGGCTCTGGTCCCTGGCCCGGAGGATGCAGGGTCCTGGATGCTTTGTACAGCAGAGGCAGGGGAGAGAGCTCTGCTGGCAGCAAGGGAGAAGGGGGCCTGTAGATATGTGCCAGTCCCACTACAATAATAGCCGGTCAGCTGTGTTTATTTAGGAGAGCCAGCTCACTAGATTGTTATGTTCAAAAGAAGCTAACAACAGTGTTCACCCGAGAGGTGTCCTGGGTTCCTGTTACAGCCCTTGGCTCTGGCTGTCCTCAGTGCTCAAGGTGAAAAACAGCAGCAGGACCTGCAGCAGCACTTTGAAATGGAGATGCAGATGATCCAGCACCGGGCACAGCCTGTGCTCAGTCCTGAGGGCAAAGGCGCACTGGTTTGGTGGGCTGGTGTTGGGGTGACACACCGCAGGGCTGTGACAGTGGGGAAAGGGCTGGTGGAAAGCCTCGCACCCCAGCAAAGCCTGGTGATGCTTCCTTGGCTCTCATGGAGGTACTTCTGGTCTCATGAGGCAGCAAGCTCAACATTTTAAAAAGCATTCCAACTCAGAGTCATGCCAAGGCAGAGACATGCTCATGGGAAGGATGGATGTCCTCAGATCAGCTCATGGCTAGGCTCTCCTGAATGGTCCCATTACAGGCACAAATAAGCCAACAGAGGTGCAGTTCCCTCTCTTCCTCCCAAAAAGACAAGTAGCACGAGCCTTGTTGTACAAACGCTACACATTTGACCAAAGTTTAATTTGTTCTTGCTTTACTCGTTGAGAAGCTCCTTTGTCAGATGTTCTGGGCAAGGAAATGAAAACCAGCATCCTGAAAAAACAGGGATGTTGTTTCAGTTTAGTCTTGTCTTTGTTTTCTTAGGAAGGAAATGTAAGGTTAGGATGTATGCCTTGGTCATGTTGCAGTTTCCTTTTTTTTTTTCTGTACGAGTCTGTGTGGCCTCCACTGCAGTGAGGAACAAGGTCAGGCATGGGGCTACTCATTGGGTGTGAGTTGGCCATCGGAGCTGCTCCAAGGTGCCACCCTGGGGAAGGGCACTCAGCTCAGGGAAGAGGGGGACTGGCTGTGCTCTGTTTGCCTCCAGAAATGCCGTGTGTCTAACTGACCCCATTTGTGTCGTGTGTCTTCACTGTCCCCTAGGAATACCTAAGTACCACCCTTGCAGCCTTGCGCTCTAACCAGATCCTTACACTAAAGGTTTGTGGGTAATAGTCTGACAACACCCAGTTCTGATGCAAAGGTGCAAAGATGCAGATCCAATATTGCACGCTGCCTTCCAAAAAAACCCTCTTGCCATTAGGACGCAGAAAGGGCTTGGCAGGATCTGTGTGGAAGAGGATTCAGGCTTCTTTAAACTCTCCCAGTTGCACCTGAATCCATTCCTAGGTCTTGTCTCTCCTCTCTTTTCAGAACCGCTTCCCTCCATTTCACTCCTTAGCCTTCCCAGCTTTCTGTAGGCTGCATAATATTACAGATACGCTTTGACACTTGCAGAGCCAGGCGAAGCCAGCTCAGCTGGGTCTGGGTTACTTGTACAGAGATGCCAGGCTGGGATGCCAGAAGGGATGTGGGAATTTACAGCAACATCTTGACTCGAGAAGATCAGTGCAGTCCTGAATACTCTCCTGAGGTACAGGGCCTCCTGCACTATCTTTTAGAAAGCAAAGGATTTCCTTTAGGTCACATCAGACCTGCTGATTTTTGAGCAGTGTTGCTCTTGTTGCGATAGCTTGTGGCTGTCTGGATCAGTGCATTTGAACACAACCACCTGATCACGGGGCAGTGATGCTGCAATATTAGGTTGCCACTTCACTTTGCAACAGGACTGGATCCTCTCTTTTACTGCAAACACCAAGGATGATGTTTAAAGGAACTAAAATGCACTGCTTGGACGCGCACAGTTATTGCAGTGGGACATCGCTCACTGCGTGCGCAGCTCACATGGGGAAATGTTACACATAGGGGCACGTTTTTGTGCCTGAGCACAGAAAACCTCTTTCTCTTCTCCCTGTGTAAATCAAGAGCAGCTTCAATGGAAAACTGATAGGAACAGGAAAGTGGATCAGGCCAGAGGAGCATTCCTGGGCCTGGAGCCCGCACGGTGGGTGCCAGCCTGACAGCAGCACGCATGCAAGTGGAAACTGGATACAGCACAAGGATGAACAAATGCTCCCGAGCTTTAGTGCATTTGATTTCTGTGTGTCCGGGTCAGCTTTGTGCCCTAAGGCAGCATTCCTGGCTATAAGCAGTCAAGAGGCTGATGTTACTGTTAAATGAGGAAAAGCAAAGCACAGTCTCACAGCAACACCCTGTTCAGAGGCACCAAGGTCTAGTCTTCTGCCTTGGCTGCTTCTGCTGAGCTAAATGAACCCTGCCACCTACATCTGACCCCAGCTGCCCTCTCTCTGCTCCCTTCCATTCACTGAGGAAGGGTGAGACCTGGAGGTACAGTTTCTTGTAAAGGAAGATGGAGAGAAATAGGAAACCATACTTGGAAAACTTGGAAAAAATTGGCATTTTGACAGTTACCTCATATCTGATGATTAAGATATCAAGCGAAACAGTCCTGTCACTGGAGATCTTAGCAGAGTGACTGGAGGCAGATCTTGCAATAAACACTGCCTGAGGAGAGTAGTGGAACCAAGTAAAAAAATCCCCCGGGTAAGTTATATTTCCAAGTAGAGAAAGCAGTAGAAGTTGTATGTGGTGGGAGTGTTGGGCTGGCACATGGCAAGTCCCCCTGTGAGCAACGCACGGCTTGGAGGAGCTCAGACATCTGCCTCCAGGTACCTGTGCCCCACATCCTCCAAGCGCAGCTCTCCCACGGTGGTTTATTTTCATGGCAATTTCTCTGTTCCCCTCTTCTCTGTTCTCTCCCCTGGCTGCTCTCTGACTCTTGGCACCCTAATGGTCTCCTTTGCCCTGTGACCTTCTGGTTTGATCTTCTTCAGCTGTTGCCTCTCCTCAATTCAGTGCGGCTGGCTCCACCTCCGGTCATAAAGAGACGCACTTTTCAGGTAGACTTCTCCACCTCATTGCCTGTTTTTTAAGCTTACCCAGTGCTTGCAATTAATCGGCTTGCTACCTGTCTTCTCCTACAGAGGGGTTTCCAAGAGGTTCAGGCAGAGCTGAGGGACTTTCTTTGAAACAGAGGAAATCTTTGATGTGATAATGTGGCTAAAAAGAAATGTAGTGAAGCCAGTTTTTTAAACTAAAAGAAATGGGCCATGAAACTGTTCTCAGGACTGTTGACAAGCAGTCTCCCACCTTAAGGAGTCGATTCCTGGATATTCAGTCTCCAGAAGAGGTTAGAAAACTCTTGCTGAAATGCAGCTAATGTCTGTGAAATTTAACTGAGATGAATGACTAGACAAAGGCTTCTTCTAAGGGCTAGTCTAGTCTGAGACGCTTGGGAAGAAGTGTTTAAATAAGCTCTCATAATCGTTTCAATACATTGCATTAAATCTTTGTGTAAACACTTTTATTTTGGTTTCCAGGGCCATAATTCATGTTCAGTTTATTTTGGGAATGAATTAATAAAATGAATTATGGACATATGAAGAGTGAGTAAGAGTATCCATAGTCAGAGTTCATGTGGCTTTTAATGAGCCCTCTCCTTTAAGCTCCCTGGTTCCATCAGTTGAGATTAACTTTCCCACGTGGACAAACCGCTGTAATTACCCCGCTGAAGTGTACTGGGTGCCCTCTATTAAGCGGCTGGGGTTTGTCACCCTGCTGCCTGTCTAAACAGTCAGATGCTAGCAGGGAACTAAATCTGCAATACAGACCTTTACTACGAGCTGCCTGGTCCTTGCCCAGTGCTGGTTAAATCCTGACGCTATCACTTGTGCCCATGGTCTCAGTTCAGAGTCTATTTCATTCAGCGTTTGCATCACCCAAAGCCCCATGGCTTGCACTGGTCGCCCTTCAAAGCGACAGTTTGAAGAGCCAGGCCAAGGACTGACCTCTTGGGAAGGCTTTGAAAGCTGAAGTTTGTATCCGGGATGAAGTGGGAAACTTGAATAGCTGCCCTATGTCCTGTCGTCAGCCAGGGCTGCAAATTCCCTCTGTCCCCAGAGGCTAACTTCACCGAAGTATTTTGCTGTGATCCATTTTGCCATTGCTGTATTTACTCCCTAAGTGAAAGAAAGTGTAATCCACTCCTACGGATCTGCCAGCGCCAAGCGATTCCAGGAGCCCAACATTTGAATACTAAGAAAAAATGTGAGGCTGCAAAATAAATGTTTGCACCAGCGCCTGGGAGAGGAAAATCCTGCAGCTGCCTCCAAGCACATCAGCAAGAGTGCTTTGCCCAGAGGCGTGGGCTGAGCCGAGACCTGTGTTAAGAGACTAAACAAGCCTTGTGTTGCTGAGGCACAATTAGGGTGGCTAACTGGTGTCAAAAAGAACTGAAAAATAGCTCTAGTCGACAGCTAAAAATATACAATGACATCTGATGAAAATGACAACTGATCTACAACTTACTGTATCTGCTTACCACGCAGTTAGGTCCGTGGGGGTCTTTTTGTGCTGAATGCATTAATAAGACTATAATGATGTGGTGATAATATTTTGTATATTTAGGGATTATGGATGGGCAGTCGCTTGAAAAAAACATGCTCTGTCCAAGGCAATGATGTGCAGGCAACGTGAACAGGGGCTTGGGTAACCTCCCCCCACAGGTGCAGGGTTCCTGCTCTCCCCATCTCCCCGTGTCCTGCTGGGGTGCCAGCAACTGCTCCCAGTACTGTGCAGCATTTTAGTGCCCTAAATCTAGAGCATGGATTGGGCCGACAGAGAGCAGCTGAGGTGGATATAGAGGAGGGAAAGCCAAAGAGAGGTAGGTAAAGCCCATTTTGCCCTCCCATGGTTCACCTGCTGTGGGGTGTTGTAAGATGAAACAGGAGGGAAGTCTCAGAAGATGGGCTAAGAAAGGAGGGCAAGAGGAAATCTAGAAATAAACTCCCATGTCTTGTCCTTGTTGGTTCCAAATTTAAGAGCTATGACAACATTTACAGGACAGTTGACTAGCACTGAGTACGGAGGATAGCAAAGCTCAGGAAGGACCCTGTGTTCCCTTGCACAAGCTACAGGATGAGACAGGATCCACTTAAAAGATGGGGAAAAGAGAAGGTCCCTTCCCTGCCTGGCTCAGCAGTTTTCTCAGCATGTGCTGTGGATCTAGCAGGGACATGGCAGCTCTTTTGAGGAGAAGGGCTGCTGCTCCACACATGATTGAGCTTCCCGTGGGCCAGGCCCATGTGTTGGAAATCTTTTAAATAAAGCTCATGGCAGAAAGGATGAGATTTGCAGCTTGTTACTTTCATTTATCATTCTAAATAAAGAAAACATCCTGTATCTTCATGTTTTACTAAATGCAGCCAGGATAAACATCACACTTTGTAGGAACATGTGCAGGGGACGGATTTCATGCATTCTCCTGCACACATGAGTGTCTCAGAGAAGATTTAATTTTACTCAGCAGCCGCGTATAGGGCTCTAGAGAGGATAAATGCAGTAAAGACCCAACTGGATGTCCACTGATTTGTAATTAAGAAATGACCGTGGTTGATTTCTGGCTTCCTGTGTATCCACCAAGAAGAGTTTTTCAGCTTTAAATCGTGTCACTGGCAGTAGGATGTCCTGATGTTTTATGTAGGGGGGTGGAATGGGCGACTAACAGCTTAGCATGGGTGCCATGGAGCCTCGGGAGTTTGCTGGATTCATCAATTATAGATCAGCAGTCTGGTATTCAAACGTGGCGCTTCCAACCCACTGTCTCCTTAGCGCCACTTGGTCCCAAGTCCAGGTCCTTTGGGCCAGATGACATTGCTGAGGCATGAGCCACAGCCGCTGAATGGCTACTGAGGGGCCTGGGGAGGAACTGGCTGAAACAACTTCATTTCAGAGAGCTTAAAATGGCAGGTGGCTCTGCACGCACCAGCCTGTTAAATCTTACAAAAACAGGCTCTCCCTGGTGTACATAGGCCTGTTTTGGGGGGGCTCCAGAAAGGCCATGATGATTGTATTATTTTCTTTTGGTTTTGTGGCATTTCTGCTTTTGGTTCTTGGCAAAACAGAGGGAGTGTTGTCCAACAAATATAGCACAGGGAAAAAAAAATAGGCTGAGGTAAGACACTGTGGCTCTGCCTGGAAGTGCCAGGGTGGTCACGGGAGGCTTCACTTCACATATGACTGTCAAGTGCTTTGGAAAAGCTCCTGAGAAGCTCGCGAGAGGCTTTCCTTGACATACAAACTGTAATTGACTGGTTTATGAAGAAAAAGGTCTCTTTAGACTGCTCGGTCATCTGTAGATCCCTTTTAAAGAAAGCTGTGACATGGTGGCCTCAGATGTCTTTGGAAACTGTAGGGTGCTGGCTCTTGCCACCCAGGGCTCTCCCTCACTCTTGGAAACCTCTTCTGGCACTAACTTGGGACTTGCTTCTACCTCTTCAGCTTCAGCCAGGCTGACCTGCCTTGGGGTCTCGGGGTGGTGATGTGAAGGGTTTGCTCTGCTGGCTGATAACCCCTTTTTTTTAACAAACCGCAGGGTGAACAAGGACAAGCAGGAATCCAAGGTCCCCCAGGTCCCCCTGGCCCTCCAGGACCTGCCGGACCAGCTGGACCTGAAGGAATCCCAGGACAGCCCGGGCCAATGGGACCACCTGTAAGTCCAGTTACAAAAAGAAAAAAAGCCTTTCTGCTTCCTCTTGCCCAGACACTTTCTTCTGATCTTTGTCCTGAAGCCAAGATTGCCACAGAGGGGAGATTTGTGGGGGACAAGGGTGTGTGGGGAGAAAGAAGTTCCCAGGAAGGAGGAGGATCAGGAGGGGAGGCAGAGGTGTGCGCCCTGCACTGCTGCTATCTGGACGTCCACATGTGAGTGGACAACACAAGGTCCATTTCTTCCTCCTCAGCCTCTAAGGATGGCTGTGGGGAGGAAGTAACGTGGGGAGTAATCGTCCTGCTCACAGCAGAAACCTGACCGATAAGAATCCCTGTTACCCCTTTGAAGTCCCATTGCCATTCTGTTCTCAGGCTGGTAAGGAGCAGCCAAAGAGGGCAAACCCAAAAGCACCATTTAAAATAACACCATTGATAAATCATAGGGGACAGGGCAGAAAATCCTGTTAATGTGGTTCTCTCTTGCAACAGGGCAGAGTGGGAGAACCTGGGAAGCCTGGAAGAGATGGAAAGGTGGGTACCAGAAACCAGCTCCATTCCTGGGAGCTGTAGGGAGAAATATGGTATGCTGGCCCTGCAGTGTGAAAGGAGTTTTCATCTCCAAGAGTTTTCAAGGCCTGCTAGCAGAACGTACAAGTCTTATCCCTTGAGGCAAAAGCGTTTCTCAACACATGGCAGAGGGGTCAGGTGTCCTGCCACCATCCTCATCGCTCTGAGCTTTGAGGAGCCAACAATGCAATGACTAAATACTTGAATTGTCATAAGCAAGAGATATCGAGCGTAGTGTAGGCATCAGAGCACATCTAAAGCAGTTTTCTCTTTCTGTCTGCTCGCATCAGGAGGGCAGCTCCTCTATGGATATTTTGTTTATTAATATTTATGTACACATATATCCAGTATACTTCATGGTTCATATCAGGTGAACTGATTGGTTATTCCTCATTCGAAACCACAAGTGGTTTGTTTGTTGATATAGTCTCTTTATTTAGCTTGTCAGAGGAAGCTACAAACACCTGATTTACTCCAGAGCTGTGGGCTGGGAACAAGTATCCCAAGCAAAGCTAGAGAAACCAGAAAGATTCTGGAGCACAATGCACAAGGCATCTTTTTGGTCTTCAGATTCAGTGAGACCAGTCCTGGGGGGATGGAGCACCGTGGGCATGATTTTATTTGGGAGTGTGGGTTAAGATAATATTCATCTCCATGAAGAATATATTGAGAATGCTTGACCTTACCAGTGCGAATCATCTCTGAAAGGGGCATTTCAAACCAAAGCAGTCAGCATCTCGCATCACCCTGCAGTCCACGTAACACAGTCAACATGTACTAACTCTGGTGTCTGTTTTGATTTTATCTACAGGGCTTACCTGGGCCTCCTGGACCAAAGGTGAGAAATCTCACCTCACTCAGAGGGAGCAAGGTGATAAACAGAGAGGTGGACATTTTAATAGGTGGAGGAGGGGAAAGGAGGTTACATCAAATAGCTGAGAAAGATTTCTAACTCAGCTCAGTAATGCCTCCGGGGCTCGGTCTGTGTGCTGACTCATGGGTTTTGTCAGGGCGACACGTCTGAATTGCATCTTGGCTGAGCAAGGCACGCCTCATCAGCCTCTCTTGCAAAATTCTTTGCCACACACAGCTTTATTGGCTTCTTCCACTCTCAAAGCATTTACCAGTGCTTCAGGAACTGATTTTGCAATGCTATTGTTAACTCCACCACAGTTTCCCATTTATTCACTTGCCAAAGTGCGAGTGGGGGAGGGTGGTTGTTGTTGTTTTTCAGCTGCAACCAGCCAGCCTCATTTATTTGAGATATGTAGCCAAGGTAAGGAGATTGGAACCACAGAACTGGGACGTGGAGCTGGCACGAGTTATCCAGCTGCCAGTGCCTGTCGTGACTTTCTGCCACGGCTCAGTCTGCTGCAGACTCATGGGTCTCAGTGGAGTCACTGAGCAAAAGGTGAATTTCTCCCATGGAATGCCCTTCCGTCCCAGTATTGTCCCTAGGAAAAAGGGCAGGGATTTCTCCTTCTCTGGCCAGGCCTCACTTTCTTTTGTCTTTTTGCCTTTTGCAGGGAGACCCTGGGATTCAGGGATACCCTGGCAGGAAGGTAAGAAGGGGAGCTCCAATGTTGTTCAATGAATTAAGCTGCACTGACGCCTGTAAGTTTTTGGATGACTCTTCTGCTGAGCTCTGCTCCTTTTGGACATGGAGCTGTTACCAGCCCACAGATCCCTTGCTGTCGCCTGTGCAAGGAGAGGTTGGACTCAGATACCGGAGAGACACATCTGTATGACACAAGTGTCTCCCCATCCACATGCCTCTCTACACCCACTCTCAGGCTGAAACGTACTTCTTGTGCATCCAGATCCAAACAGGAGGCTGGATAGAGACAAATTCCTGGCTATGTATTGCTCTCTGGAATAAAGCAGGAAAGAATCAACCCTGCTTCTGATTAAAAGGCAGAAGCTGGCAATGCCCAAGTATCTTCAGCAGCAGCTAATTAACAACGGGGTTGTCAGGGCCAGAGGGTGGAATGAAGAGGCAGAATGAGAGACAGGGGAAAGACATAAAGGAAGATCAAAGGGAAGAGAGGGAATGAAGAGATACTGCTAAAGCAATGTCAGCTGGAGAAGGGGAAGGTGAATGTTCTCAGCAGGCAGGAGTCCTGTGTCCCCTGTTATCTCCACATTACTTTATGGGTGCTCTGAGAGCAAAATGGCAAGACCTGAGAGCTTTTTAATTAGTTCTGCATAAACTGAGAAGTTTTTGTTATGTCAGGAAGTGGAAATTATAGCCCCCACGGACCACAGCCCACTCTTGCAGTCAGACACAATTTATTGCCTCTTCTTTCAGTGAACCATCGGTTTTCCCATTAAGGGCCCATCCTGTTCTGTGTGCACCAGGCGGGCAGCTTCCAGCCTGCAGGAGGGGTGAGGGGGTCCCTAAAATGACTTCACAGTGAGGGCCTCTCCTGCAAGCTCCTCTTACATGAAACAACTTGTCTAGTTAATTTACTTACCGAGCAAAGAGCCTATAGTGGACGAATGAGCCTGAGGTTGCAACCTTTCTCTGGGAAAGGTAGAAGGAATAGGGGAAGAAAGTAGGGGAGAAAATCCTTCCTGGTGAATGGATCAGGTGAAAGAGGGTGAAGAGTTGAGCAAAGATGTTAGCTCTGATATGATATAAGGTCATGGAACCGCTCTCTTCAATCCATACATTTGACACCCTGAGTATCTTTCTTGATGCAGAATGATGCTCCTCTCTCAGAGAGACCTAGATTGGTGTGTGATGGGCATCTCTGTGTGGGACATCCCTCTCACATCTTTGCTGACCTTTCAGACAACCCAGTGGCTCCTTTTCTTGCTGCTCGCTGTATTTGCTTCTTCCTCCACTTTCTTTCTTCTCTTCCTCAGGGTGAGGTGGGTGAGTCAGGTCTGCCTGGTGCACGTGGCCTCCCTGGAGCTACTGGCCCCAAGGTAATGTTTAAATTCAGAGCCAGTGGGACCATCATAGAATCATAGAATCATAGAATCACCAGGTTGGAAGAGACCCACCGGATCATCGAGTCCAACCATTCCTACCAAACACTAAACCATGCCCCTTAGCACGTCGTCCACCCGTGCCTTAAACCCCTCCAGGGAAGGTGACTCAACCACCTCCCTGGGCAGCCTGTTCCAGTGCCCAATGACACTTTCTGTGAAGAATTTTTTCCTAATGTCCAGCCTGAACCTCCCCTGGCGGAGCTTGAGGCCATTCCCTCTTGTCCTGTCCCCTGTCACTTGGGAGAATAGGCCAGCTCCCTCCTCTCTACAACCTCAATTGAGAAATTCTTGCTCAATTTCTTCTTGTATTTACTGTCCCTCTCTGTTTCCTCTCTCTCCTTCTCTCTCTCCTTTGCTGGGCAGGGTGAAAAAGGGGACGCTGGCGTAAAGGTAGGCATGAGAAATACTGTTTTCTACCGTGGCAGATCACCTGGGAGATACTGCTCCTTGAGACGATAGGTTGTAAGAGGGAGCTGGGTCTGAGGCAGCTCTGAGGGGTATTTAATGGAGTACACGTCTGTGCTGTGATTAACCACAGGCAGACACTCCGAGCTCAGGCAGTAAAGGCAGCCTTTATCCATTTGGTGGAATTCGATTCTTACCAACAGTGTTTCTCTGACTATGAAGCTTGCTAATGATTTGTTATATCTCGCCATTTGATGGGCTGGGTTGGGGTTTCCTCATCAAATCTGGTTAGCTGACGCATCAAATCCACTCAAACTCTGCAACTCAGGCTGAGGTTTGGCACCAGGCTTTTCTGTCTGTTCCTGGATGCTTTTTACAGGCTTATATGCTTTATGCCCAGATGTTATCTATTTGACTGAAATTTACTGTACCCATATATTTAAAGTATATTACTCAATGTAGACTGTGCTTAAAACATTACAACATTGGCAAGTGTTCATGACAGTCAGAGCATATTGTGTCATGCAATACTTCTTAAACATCACGAGAAAAGACTGGCCCTGTAATATTTTGAAAGGCATTAACAGTGACACATACATTTAAAGTATTTAGTATGTGGCATACATCTCATTTATCGTGCAGCAAATACACTTTCTATATTTTTTCCATCTGGGTGGATTAGTATTTAAAGGGAGAAAAGGCCCCTTCAGAACTTAACATGGATGTGTTACATCGAGTTTAAAGAAATGTTCTTTAGGAATGCAGGCTCTGGGTTAACAGTTGAATAGAAGAGCAGAGATTTTCTTCCTACAAGCAAACACTAACTGCTTATAAATCCTGCGGTGCACATAAAGTCAAAAGGTTCCCCTGTGTCCATCTTCACATCACAAAGCACAAAAGAGTCACTTCTGGTCTATGCCCGTGTAAATGAAAGCAGAATTGCATCCAGAACTGATGTGTTTTGGGAGCCAGGAGTTCACTGCTGTCTCAACAGGCAGGTGCGCTCCCATTAAGTGGAACTGGAGGACTGAAGCTGGAGTGTGGCCTGGAGAGGAGAAAAGGCTGGAAGGAGAAGCTGCATTCCACCCCTGCGTATACTCCCATGTTTCACTGCTAGCAGACACCTGCTCTGCTTGCACCCATGCACAAGGAGTAACCAGCCCTTGATTTGGGTTCTGCCATCAGGGAAGTCTCTAAGTCTTCCAGTGATGCCTCAGGGACATCCATAAGCGAGAGTCTTCCCTCTCCTGTGCTAGAGAGCAATGACTCAGGATGATCCTGGAGACATGCTTTTGGTACATGGGCCCATATTCACCCCACTTTGTAAGGAGTGGAGACAAAACCAGCTGTGCTTTTTGTGGTACTAAATCGTAGCTCCAAAGGGCTGCCTCCCCGATCCCACAGCAGCCTCTTCTTTCACATGCAGACTTTCATTTGTTATTGTCAGGATCGCTTTTCTCTTGACTTCCTTTCTTCTTTGCTTAGAGGAAGTTAAGTGGAAGTGCAGAGATACCCTAAATCAGCAGCCAGACATCACCCAGCAGCAGCTCCTGAACATCCTAACAGTACACACATTTGTTGTCTTTAAAAATTGCCTCTTCCTGCTGTCCTCCCACCTAGGGGGATCATTTGGGAATCTGGAAGGCTTTTGGTGCTTCCAACTTTTTCCAGTTACCAGGCCTAGGTTCTACTTTCTCTTTGTTTTGAGGAGCTCAAGTCAAATGCTACATTAGCTGTAGTGACCGATTTTGCATAGCATGTCACTGGTGGTGTTGAAGAGGGTGTTGGACCTGAAGGGGCTTGCTGGCTTCACACAGACCCCTCGTTTCTTTAGTAACCTCTTCTCACCCAGTGGCAGATAGAGCACAACAATTTATCTCTTAGCTATTTTCTCCTGTGGCCACCATTTGGGCTTTAATCATAGTGAGACCTACAACTGTGTCCCGTGAAGGTCGCTGGTCAACCAGCAAGTGTGATCACCTGGGTCACTGGAATAAGCATTTGACTCACTGCCCTCCAACCAAGCCATGATATTCAGCTTTACTGACATTTTCTATTTATGAAAAGATGATGGGTTTTGTTGTGCTCTGAGGACGCGTGAGAAAGAAACTGGCCACAGCCTTGCTTAATAACCCCCTCATAGTCTGCCTTTCACAGCAAGGAGCCAAAAAAGGAAGGGTCTGTGCTTTAATTGGTAGCCAGCAGCCAGTACTGCTAATGAGCTGATCAGCATGCTCTGTCCTATGATTGGCAATGAGTGGGTATAAAGCTGCTTAGATCAGGTAAAAGGGAAGAAAGTGTTAGGGTTTTGTCTGTGCTGGAGGGTAAAAGTGTAGCTTCCCTCTTCCAGGAAGAATAGAGCGTGTGGAGTCATTTCCTAAATAAGCATGAAGCCCAGGAAAGCTGGGAGATGCTGCTGACTGCCTTCCTAGAGCCTGCTGGGGATCTGAGCTGGGCATTTGGCATTTCCTATCTGCTGGTGGTGATGCTTCCCAGCTTCTGGCTTGGTTGCACCATTCCAGCGTTGCTTTTGGTAGGTTGTTGCACCCTGCACAGCCCTTCTGAGGACCAAAGAGCATGGAGTGATCACAAAGGGGTCAGTCTAATGGGTGCTTACAATGCCTTTCAAATATATAAGGGTTTCAAGATGTTTTGCTGGGTTGTTTTTCCTTCTTATTCTCTGGCTTTTGCTCTGGGGTTTCTTTTTGCTCTTAAAAGATTTAGTGTTGTGTTTGTTGCTCTGCTCTCTAATTACTAGTGACTGTGATCCTGCAAATGCCAATAGGGGCTGTGCAAGCCAGCTGAGCCCAGCTTAAGAAAGTGTGGGGTAGTGTGCTTGCTCTGTAACCTGCCCCCCCGTAAGGAGCTACCTTGCTCCCTCTCGCCGAGGTGGCTTTGATTTTGCAGGGCTAAATAATTAAGCAGGTCTCCAGGCAGGCATCCTCTTCCGAGGGAGTCTCTGGGATGGGGAATGACTTTCCCACGCAGTGCTGTTCTGTGGGGAGAGCCCCTGCAAGCACTGTGGGTCCCTCAGTAGAAAGCATTGGCCTCCTTTTCTTGCTCTCATTGAAGCATGAAATGAAGAAGTACAGTAGGGAAGGGGGGGACTAAAAGTGATGCCCACTTCTCAAGTACAAAACACTCACGATCGTTAGTTTACTTTTCTTATGGCTCCAGATGCCCTAGTCAACTATGCTGCATGGGGTAGGAGGTGCCCACAGGGCCTCGGTCTTGTATATATACTGTGGTCTATAGTACTGGGAACCTTTTTACAAGGTATAGTTGACAGGATGTCAAATAACAAAAAGTGCTTTTAAAAAAAAGCATGAACATATATCCCTGCTAAGCAGTCCTTCCGAGCAAGGACTTAACACCCAGAGCAAAATAACAGCAGTGAGCAAACTATCTAAAGATGGTTTATTTTCCATTTACCTCCAGTTAAATTCCAACAATGCAAGGCAACCCTTGGTTTCTCTGTTTCTCCTGATAAGTTTGTTCATCCTATAGTTGCTTCAGACCGAGTGACTCCCTACATGCAGAATACCGTGTCGTGGGATGTGGTGGCAGGATGCAGAAACTCTCTTTGTTGGCAGCACTGTTGCTGTGGCATTCCAGCAGAATCACTAGGTTGGAAAGGATCCACTGGATCATCGAGCCCAACCATTCCCATCAACCACTAAACCATGTCCCTGAGCACCTCATCCACCTCCAGGGAAGGGGACTCAACCACCTCCCTGGTCAGCCTCTTCCAGTGCCCAATGCCCCTTTTCGTGAAATATTTTTTCCTGATGTCAAGCCTGAACTTCCTCTGGCGGAGCTTGAGGCCATTCCCTCTTCTCCTGTCACCTGGGAGAAGAGCCCAGCTCCCTCCTCTCCACAACCTCCTTTCAGGTAGTTATAGAGAGCAATGAGGTCTCCCCTCAGCCTCCTCTTCTCCAGGCTAAACACCCCCAGCTGCTCCTCGGGAGGAGGGGTCAGTCCTGCTGTGCACAACGGGCTTGAGATGTTCCACTGATGGGAAATGGCCCTGGCTGGGGTGCTCAGCTTGGTGAGAGTCAGGTGGGGAAATGGGTTCTGCCCCACCTCACGGAGGAGGTTCTCTCCTCACCTGGGAGTTCCTCACAGAGCCCTGGGAGGACACGTCTCACATCTCTCGCTCTCTTTCTCTGTGTTTCTTGCTCTGCTTCCAGGGGGAGAGAGGCATGCCAGGGCTGCCAGGAAGACATGGCACTAAGGTACATTGTAAACAGTGGAGTGATGCTTGTCTGCCTGATCTCACCCATATCGCTCGACTGCCCCTGATGCGTGAGCATCATCTGGATTTGTGTGTGTGTCTCTTAGTCAATGACTGTCCTCATCTGAATTCTTTCTGCTTCTAAATTGCAAAATGTAGGGCCTAATTTGTGAAGGAGATGGTGGGGGAAGAAGTGTTTTACAAAGCAAATGGCATGCCCAGTCCGATGCTGTCTTGCAACATCAGGATCTTAATGCTTCATGCTGGCGAGAGCGGCCAATTGCTGATGTTTCTAGGGAATTGGTATTTTGCAAATTGGGGGGGGGGGTCCAAGTGGTGGCTGTAACCTTCAGCGATGTGTGTTAGCCCACTGCCATCAGTACGGTTATGCGAGTGTGAACCTGAACTAATGCAGCAATGAATCAGGGTCAGTGTGTGAGCAAGCCTGCATGTGTGTGCATTGCACCTTCAGGATAAATACTAGAAAATAACACCAGCCGCATTCACTGCCATTTCAAGGCCAAAGAGTGAGGAACAGGCATCCCGAATGCACTCTGAAAGCCTAACCCGTGCCACTTGCTGCATATAATCCCTTTCATGACTCCAGTCCATATTCACTAAAACCTACTGACACCTGAGACAACCTGGAATGCTTTTTCCCCCCCATTTATTGCATAGAATCCCTGATCTCCATCTTCTGTCCTTGTGTTTTTTAGCTTTGTCCCCGATTTCTGTTTCAGAAAGCTGAGAGGTATGATCCTGCTGCTCTCTGGCTCCCCACTCCTCCTTGTTTGAACTTTTCCAAGCTCTTTTCACTTTGAACTTGGCTCCTGGTTCTCCTCTCTGCCTCATGTGCTCCATCCCAACCCCTCTCATTTCCCAGCTTCTAACACTACTTCACCTCCTCCCCTCTCCTTAGACCTTTGTTGTCCCTCATATTTGCTTTTGTAACTGGATGTTTTCACCAAGACCTAACTCATACTAACACAGGACATACAGAGATTTCAGAGCAGAGGGTTTATAGGGATGACCTGCTTTTTGCATCAGCGCTGTCGAGGGAAATGTGACTGTCCCTGTGGGAGCAGCTGCCTCCTGGAGTTTCAAAGCACCTGTCTCGGATTGTAGGGGCAGGCTGAGCTCTATGGTCTCATGGTGGTGGCTTGCTCAGCGCTGGGGAATGATGCCTGAATCGCAGTGCTTGGAAGTTATTTTTTCCCTAAGGTGGCTGGCTTCAGAGCTCTCCTGAGAACATTTTACTGCGGGGTTTGTCTTCTGTGATAAAAACAGAATGAGGAGAAATAGCAAGACCAAGGCTCTGGGGTACGAGCTGGCCTTTCTCAGGATGTATCTGGGATCAAGTACTGAATGGGGTGGTTAGTTCTCAGTCCGTCTTTGCATTCCTCAGTTATTTCACACTGTTCTGCTCGTTGGCCTTCACTTGACTTGCAGGACCAAAACTGAGGGGGGCAGGAATTTAGTTGTCTTGTCTGGGCTGTGCTCATGATGTTTGCCTTTGGAGGAGCTTTCTGGAAAGCAGAGCCAGTGCCATAGGTGAACAACCTGCGCAGTGAAGGAGGATGTGTGCTGTGTGGCATTACAGCATTACTTCTGAGCTTTGGAAAGGAAAAAAATATGTGGATTTTGTCTTTTTAGTCTCGCCTGGCTGGTAGTGTTCTGTTTTTTCTTTTTTTTAAAGTTTGTGTTGGGTTCATTACAAACAAGGCGTTCTTGTCTTTCCTCTCTCTTCCAGGGCGCTCCTGGGATCACCACTGCAGGGATGAAGGTCAGTTTTACACTGCACTGGGATGGCTTATTAGCAACAGTTGGAGTTAGGAGAGTGCAAGGCACGGGAAAATGGTCAGGCAGCTCCCACTAAAGGGGAATATCAGAACTGCGATTGCTTGTGGCAGAATAACTAGACTGGTACCTTAGAATTACCTCTCTGGGCAGAGGTTGGTGAACTCTCGAAACTCCACAGAAGTGTTGGGATGGCAACAGAGCTAAGGACCAGGGGCACATTTCATAGAATCATAGAATAACCAGGTTGGAAGAGACCCACCGGATCATCGAGTCCAACCATTCCTATCAAACACTAAACCATGCCCCTTAGCACCTTGTCCACCCGTGCCTTAAACCCCTCCAGGGAAGGTGACTCAACCACCTCCCTGGGCAGCCTCTGCCAGTGCCCAATGACCCTTTCTGTGAAAAATTTTTTCCTAATGTCCAGGGGACTAGAAGTAACTCCGGGTATCCAAGATGAGCAGTGAGACAATGAGCTGTTGTCCCTAATCCCTCCATCTCCTGGGGAGAAAGACAGAAATAAAGAAGTTATCTCCAGGGCTGATGGGTAGGGTTTTTCTCCTCGAAGCTACACTGATCCCACACCAACACAGCCTCCCCCCAGCCCTGGCCGCAACGGCTCCCTTGCCTTGCACCTGCGTGCGCAGAGCTGGTAGTAGGCAAATGACTTCGTGCCAGCAGATGAGCCCTGGTTTATTACACTATCTTGTATCTGGTAAACCTTCCCTTGAAATACTGCAAGGTGGTTACTCATAAAAACCAGTTACTTTATAAAAAACAGTTGTCTCAGGCTCTTCTGCCTTCTTACAGCAGCCAAGGAGCTGGCTAATGGAGATAATACAAGCTCCAGGCACAAATAGTAATATACATTTGAAGCATCCTCATGCCCTTATTTACAAACCCAAGGCCTTCAAAGATGTTCTTTCCTCCATTCTGATAACTCTAGGAGGTTCTGTACTTTCTCCTCCTGTTTTTTCACTTTATTCTCTTGTCTCTTCCTCATCAGGGCGAGCCCGGGACTCCAGGAGAAAAGGTACTCTCAGAAGGCTTCAGTCTGAGCCTGCATTTCTGGTTTGTTTGTGTAATTTTTTATGTGGCTGAGGGAATTGAGGCTCTTATGGCACCTGCAAGCAAAACGGTAGTGGCATACAGCGCTGCCAAGTGACAGAGGGACCATCTGCAAACAGATTCCCTCCTGCCTATGTGTCTGATGGCAATACCTTCCAGCTGCCTTCTCCCTTTCCTCCCTATTTCACAAAATATGCAGAGCACACTTTGCTTAGCGAGTATGTTCCATCTGCCACTTCCCTTGCCCCCTTCCACCTCTCAGTGCTCCAGAAGTCTTCCCATGTTACTGCAGGGGGCTGTTCTCCTGTCATGAACCATACCAACTGCCCTGTACACTCCGCCTTGTCTTAGTGTAGCGTGACCTGGTTTGAGTTCTTGTGGTGACCACGGTACAAAAATACCCCATCACTCTCCATCACTAAGCAGCCGGCTTGGTTTCTGGACAGCTGGCTCCTCTTGTTTGAAGCTCGCTGGGTTGTGTTACAGCTTGCAATAGCCGCATAACAGACACATTCTCTGTTTCTTTTCTTCCCCTCAAAGGGAGATCCTGGAGTCCCAGGGAGGATGGGCCCCCCAGGTTTGCCAGGGAAGAGGGGGCAGCGGGTAGGACATTGTGTGTTTGGTGTCCTGGCAGTGCTGTGCTGTGTTCCCTGCGAGCGGGAGCTGGCGGGCGCCTGCTTTGTGTTGCGTTCTTATGCTTGTGGGGGATTATGTGTCCTTTTCTGGCTCTTGGCCCCTTGCTGAAGTGTATTTGCGTGTTCTTGCTTGCAGGAGGTGGGGGGCCAGGGGCAGGCAGGGCAGCAGGAGGTGCCTGGGATGTAGTCTTGTCCTGGGAATGATTAGGGACAGTGCTGCATCTTTTGACTCCAGAAATAACTCCCTAAACAGGGATTCAGTAATTTGACCACCCTCCTGAAGAAATTGGCTTCTTTATTGTTCAGGCAGCACAGAATGTTTAAGCAGTCCTTAAATAAAAAGTAGGATACCAAAAGCAGAGCAAGGCAGCGTCAGGGATTTGCAGAGGCCTGGGACAGGATTAGAGATTACATCCTTACAAACATCCCAAAGGCCAAACCTTGACTTTTGGGCATGAGGTCGTGCCAATGTTTTCCTTCTTTCCAGGGAGAGAAGCTTTAATTTGCAGCAGCAATGTACATGCTCTGGCAGTGGAGGAAAACTGAATGGGGGCCCTACAGGTGGCTGGAGGCCAAATTACCTCAGAGAAAAGGGGTCACTGCACTCTAGAATTGCAAAAAAAAATAAGATTGCTGCTAGTTAATTATTTTTCACGGAGCCCTCAGTGCATGTTTGTTCCTGAAGCATCAATGCAATCCCGCTGCATGACAGATGTGAGCCCTTGAGCTCGGAAGAGACTGGAGTTTAGCACCAGCCTCTGCAGGCAACAGCATGGCACCAAGAGGAGCTCTTTGCTAGCCTTGCTGATGTGCTGTGTGGCTGTTGTGGAGTGAGCTAGGCAGCTGCCGGGGTAAAAAATTTTTGAAATGTTCTTTGTAATCTGTACAAGTTGTTAAGTCTTGGAGGTGGGAGGATTCCAGGTAAGAATACGCCTTTTCCTGATGAGCCTTTTCCTGACGCCTTTTCCTGTGAGCACACCTCTTCATGGTAATAGAAACCTCTGATATCACTCTCTGCCCTGGCAAAACTCCTAAAGAGGGCACTGTAGCTGGAAACCATGAATTTAGCAGCTGGATGGAATGGGCTGAATAGAATTTAACTTCAACATAAAGACCACTAATTGAGCTGCAGTATTCAAAAGATGACCCAGATGCCATGGTGAACAAAACAAAGTCACTTCACCAAGTGAATACTGGATGGTCTCCATTGTCCGCTGGCCTGTGGCATCCTCCATGGTGCCTCACGCAGCTCAGCCCGCAGGCCATGCTCTCCAAACATCGTTTTACACCATCACCTTCTGTCATTGCTATTTTTGCCATTCCTGTTTTCCTCACCAGTTAGTGTAACAGAGCTTGGCTGCTAACTAAGACACTGCAGTGTTTCTGTTTTAAGAATGTGAGACTAAGATTTGGAATTAGGGAACAGGACCAGGAAACACCACTCGAGAGTGGTTTGGGAATTGTGATATCTTTGCCAAAGCAAAGCAGCGTAATTCACAGTGTAATGAGGAGGCGTGGAAGATGGAAAGGGGTCAAGTAGCAGACTGTTTCTGTGAAAAGAGCTGAACTCTATCAGAGCATGGAGAAAGTCCTGCGCTCCAGATAAAATTCTCCCTGTGCAACAACTTCTCTGGTTATATAGAATGGGGAGAGCCAGTGACGTGGGACTGACAGGGAAAAGGGTTTAGCTGACCAGAATCACAGAATCACTAGGTTGGAAAAGACTTCCAGGATCATTGAGTCCAACCGTTCCTATCAGCCGCTAAACCATGCCCCTCAGCACCTCATCCACCCATCTTTTAAATACCTCCAGGGATGGTGACTCCACCACCACCCTGGGCAGCCTGTTCCAGTGCCCAATGACCCTTTCTGTGAAAATTTTTTTTCTGATGTCCAGCCTGAACCTCCCCAGGCAGAGCTTGAGGCCATTCCCTGTTGTCCTGTCTCCTGACACTTGGGAGAAGAGAAGAATGATGAGGAAGATGAATAGAGGGATCCTGGATCTCTTTACCACTCACCTTCCATTGGAGAGAAATGCCAGTGTTGCACAGAGATAGCATTACCTGTCCTTCTTAGGACAGGAGAAAACATTCACTATCCTGAGCAGCTCCCGCTGGAGGATGACTTGCATAGGCCTAAAGTAAAATCCCCAGGGAAATGGAAGGAGAGTTTGAATTGAGGAGCTGCTTCTCCAGGACAGGGAGCCTGCAGAGTCAGCCCTGTCCATGTCTGGTTTGCCAACAGGGTGAGAAGGGACGAGCTGGTGATCCTGGGCTTCCTGGACTCCCTGGCATGAAGGTTTGTATCTTCTCTGACTTTTTTTTTTTTTTTGAGGGGAGGGTCACTCTCATCCCCTTTCCTTCCTCCTTCCTGTCCCAACTGAGCACATCTCGTGCCCTCTTAGGTGACCATTGCAGCACACAGCAGCACGTTCTGTAGAGCTCAGCTGCATGCCAGCATAAGAAACCCCAACAAGAGGTGTGATGGGGTCACACAAATCATAGAATCATAGAATAACCAGGTTGGAAGAGACCCACCGGATCATTGAGTCCAACCATTCCTATCAAACACTAAACCACGTCCCTTAGCACCTTGTCCACCTGTGCCTTAAACCCCTCCAGGGAAGGTGACTCAACCACCTCCCTGGGTAGCCTGTTCCATTGCCTAATGACCCTTTCTGTGAAGAATTTTTTCCTAATGTCCAGCCTGAACCTCCCCTGGCGGAGCTTGAGGCCATTCTCTCTCATCCTGTCCCCTGTCACTTGTGAGAAGAGGCCAGCACCCTCCTCTCCACAACCTCCTTTCAGGTAGTTGTAGAGAGCAATGAGGTCTCCCCTCAGCCTCCTCTTCTCCAGGCTAAACACCCCCAGCTCTCTCAGCCGCTCCTCGTAAGACCTGCTCTCCAGCCCCCTCACCAGCTTTGTTGCTCTTCTCTGGACTCGTTCCAGAGAAGGATGCATTTTTGTGAGGAATTACATGCTTTCATGCAGCAAGGGAGAGGCTGCAGTCCTGGGAAGATGACCATGGAATCGTGTTCCTGTAGTTCCCTTTTAGAAGCGTAATATATTTCAGCCTCCCTCTTGCTCTAAGAAACATGTGTGAGAAGATGAACTTTTTGGGAGGCAGCGCTGTGCTTTGGGTTGGAAGAATAACTGTGTTTGGAGAGACCTAGAGCTAAGCTAAGCTCCAAAACTCTGTCTTTTCCCTGTGCCCTGAGATGTGGGTAGAAACCACACCTTTTAAGTTGGCCTTTCACAGGGTGTGTTTCAGGCAAGGATGAGGCATAATGGCAACTCGGTGCAAACAGAGGAAGGTCACTGACTTTGTTTGTGGTCTGCAAGGCTGACTATCTGGCCGATGTCTACAGCTCCAGAGGGAGACACAGCAAAAGAAGCCATTATCAGGTGGCTTTATCAGCTCAATTTCAACAGTAGAAGAGAACAGTTGTGTTCAGACTGGAGGCTGGGGATGAGGTCTGTCCACAGGCAGCTTTATATGGCCCTGGGAACACGGGCCAAGCAGCAGCGCTGCAACAGAAGAGATGATGCTACCTGTGACCACCGACAGGGCTCTGGGAGGAGTCCCCATGCAGAACTGTATTGGCCTGATTCCTGGACAGCTGGTGGCTCTGGAGCAGTGATGTTTCTGGGTTATCAAGAGCTGATGGATGTTGTCTTGGGCCCTGTCTCTCTAAGCCCTCAGTTTGGCAAAGTGAAATGACAGAGATGGAGAGACTGAACTGTCGCCCATAGCTTGTTCTTCCTTGCAAACAGGGAGAGAAAGGAAATGCTGAGAATGCCCTGGCAGGAGGTAAAGGAGAACCTGGCCCTCCAGGTCTGCCTGGACCCCCAGGACCAAAGGTGAGTGATTTTTCCTCTGGTGAGTTGTGTTGTGAGGGACCGTGCCCAGCGCAAGGTGTGTAGGAAGGGGCAAAGCTTGCGTTTGTCTGTGCCCACCTCTGATCACCTACTGAAGGGATATCAGGTACTGCAGAGTGTTTTAGTTTCCTTTTAAATGCTGACGGTGAGAGAATTTATGAGCTATGTTTCTGGGAGGAAAAGATACTTTTTTGCTCAGAGAAGTCCCCTCTAGGCTCTGTGAGAAACCAGTTACTCAGAATTGATGACAAGCCCTAGTCCCTGTGGTATCTGAGGCAGGGTAGACATGGGGAGGCAGGACAGAGACCCTCCAGGTCTCCTCTCCCCTCCCTGTTCTACCTCCCCAGAGGGTAGCAGAAGTGCAAAGAACATCAAGAACACGTAAATCTGAGGCCTTGTCTCAGGTGTACTTGGAACAGTCCCCCTGCACGCTTCCTTTGGGTCCGAATTGGGTGCTTTCCTTCATGCTGAATATTCCTTCTGCACTGGGTAGAAGAGAAAGGCACCTGGTATGAAGTCGTGACAGGAGATTTGGGATACCCAAGGAGAAGGAGGCACAGCAGGGGTGCTTGGCTGGTGCAATTCTTCCTCCTGGAAATGCAAAGCCAGCAGTGGTGTCACAGCCCCTCCGTGCAATAAAAACCCATCTCTTTCCTTCTCTCTCAGGGAGAAGCTGGTGATGCTGGTCGGCCAGGTGCTGCAGGGTCACGGGGGGAAAAGGTACAGAATGCTTCTCCACAATCCAGCTCCAGGTTCAGTAGCTGCAAATGTGGTCCTGCATGTATAAAATTTAGCTGACAAGGAGCATTTTAAACCTAATCTGCCTAGTCCCAGACTGTTTCAGAGGACTAGCAGAGACTGACGACTCCTAGAGTTCAAGCAAGCGAAGGGAAATGCTTTGTTAACAGTGTTTTCTTCTTGCTACAGGGAGAACCTGGTTCACCAGGACACCAGGGACCCATGGGCCCAAGGGTAGGTGTCCCTGTGTTCCTTCACTAACACTTAAAGGATTTTGGTATTTCAAAGGGGTGTAAGGATAGACATTGACAGTCTGGACTGGGCCTCTGCATTCTTAATAGATACTCTCACAGTCTCTAAAAGTGCTTGCAGCTGGGCAATGGATGAGTTTGAGAAAGGCTGCTTCTCCACTCCATGCCCTCGTTGGAAGACAACCCGACCTCAGAGGGAAAAAGGTCTTCTGAGCCTCCTCAGGGTGAATACTCAGCTCATTCATAGAAGTAGGTGGGTTTGGACATCCAAGCCTGCACTTGAGCCCTCGGTATGTCATCAAAGGGGAGCAGGAGGGTGTTCGATGCGTGTCCAAGTCTGACCATCTGGCCTCAACTTCATCACTTGCTAGACCTGCCACCTTTGATGGTCACGGCATGGTGATCTGGCCTTGTCTGGCTATACTTCTGTAGTGTTTCCTCTATAAAATGTGCTTTTAAGAGTTCTGTTTAATAAATGAAAAACTGAAGGCTCCTGAAACAGGCCCCTCTGAGACCCCTTTTTCAGGATGAACCACAACTCTGAGTAGCCCATGGGAAACCCTGGCTAAAGAGCTGGTATTTTACAGGGCCCCAAAGGAGAACCTGGGAAGGATGAAATGATGGACTACGATGGTAACATCAGTGAAGCTCTGCAGGTGAGCAACTGCCCTCCTGTCCCATGAGGCGGCCACTGGGTGAATTCCTGTTTCCCAGAGGAGGCAGAAAACTAGGAACAACATCGATCTGATTACTCGGCTGTAGCAGCAAAAGGATGTCCTCGTTTGTTCCATAGCCTCCTTCATCCCACAGCTCACTGCATGTAGCGTTTTGGTAAATCCTTGTGCCTCTTGTTTAGCTGATATGTTAACACTGGTAGATGTAGAGTTCATGGGAATCCCCTCAAGAGTGACCCATGATTTGGGACAGGCGGTAAATAAAAGGGCTGCAAAGCTTCTCGGACGTGTGCACCGATGCTCTGTGGTGAGCGGTGCAGCTGGGCCCAGCTGTGGGGTAGCCTGGCTTCTATTTGAAAAAAAAGGGGACATCACAGAATAACAGCTCCGTGGGATTTGGAGCTGGATTTTTTGCCTTTTTTTTGTTTTGGAGGCTCCTTGCGGATTTGGGCTACTGTTACCTTAGTGGGAGAACAAACCACCTCCAGTAAAAAGCTTAGATTTCAAATAGCTGTTTTCCTGATTGTTTGTGGTTTTTTTTTTTACTTTTTTTTTTTTTTCTCCTAGGAAATACGAACTTTGGCCTTGATGGTGAGTTCCTAGCTTTGCTGTGTGGTTTTAAACAAGCAGCCATATGTTCATCCTGAGCAGATGGCCTGACAATTTACATGCAGCGAAAACATTTGGCCTTTGCTGTTGGGAGCTAAAGTTGGGGCAGCTGACAGCTGAAGGAAGAACTCATCTTGCCTTCTGATCTTGGCACTTGAATTCTAAACAGACCCTTTAATTCTCTGCTTTAAGAGGTAATACATGCTGCTACAAAGAAGGTGTGCTCAGAAGGAGCAGCGAAGAGCAAGGGGGGTTGACCAAAGCAGAGAAAAAGGAAGCTTTAGGTGCCTTGCATGAAAGCTTATACTGGTAGCCTGTGGTGGATGCTTTCTGTGATGGGAGGGAGGGGATATTATCATTGTTGATAAGTGTAATATAACATAACAATCCTGTGCAAAACTGGTGTTTTAAACCAGCAGTGGCTATAAGCCTTTTGAAGACAAAGAGAGGAAAAATAGTTATTTTGAAACCAAAATAAGGGAAAAAGCGCCCTTATATTTTAGTTCTCAAAACAAGAAACCTGGTTAGGAAAAAAGATGGTTTTTTTAAATGCAGTACAACAAGGCAATTGAAAATGAGTTTAAGTAGCATCATTTCATAAGCCAAACTGATCCCTAGGTCTTCTTGAATGGTTGGACTCGATGATCCGGTGGGTCTCTTCCAACCTGCTTATTCTATGATTCTATGATAATTGCCAAGTGTGATCAGGAGATCTGCTCAAAATGCTAGTGCCATTTAGATCTGCTTAAGCCATGCATGGGATCTAAGTAGTACAGTGTTTCCTATGATCTCTATTCTAAAAATATACTTTTGTAGATAGGAAGGAAAAACATTGTTAAGTTCAGCTTAGTTTAAGAGGCAGGTATATATATCTACAGCTCACTTTGTACTGGCCTGCTGCTCACTCAGGGCTCTCCACTGCTCAGCTTCCCAAGCAAATCCGATTCTAGGAGTTCATGGGAAAATTCCCTCATGATTTCCCCTTAAACTCAGAAGAGCTGTTTGGTTTCAAAACACGAAATAAAAGCCCTGTTGATAATCTGAAAATGAGTCTTTCTTTATCCAGGGACCCCCAGGACTTCCGGGAGTGGCTGGTCCTCCAGGGCCACCAGGACAGAAGGTATTCGCTCAGCTCAGCACTTGCAGAACCAAGGGAAGCGGTCCAGGCAGAATTCCCACACCCAACCCTCCCCACTGCTCCTGTTCTCCCTGACCAGCACTACCAAACCCTCCCCCTGGCCTCTATCACTCCTCCTCATGTACGATATCCTGAAAATCTCTTTTCCCACAATGATAATGCCTTATCTGAAAGCTGAAGAATCCTTTCTACTTGCCCTCCCCTTTAGGAAACAGCTTATGGGAACTGATCTCTGTGCGGAGATTGTCTTGGTTGGGGACTATGCTATAGCACTGGGACCATGAACTGTAAGTCAGGATAAACAAGGCTGGTGAAATTCTTAGGAAGTCACACAATATACTGGGTCAGCAGTGGTTTACATGCCTTTTTTTACTGTGACTCTTAGTTACAAGAGTCCCTGCAGACTATTTCTGAAATGCCAGTGCCCACTGTTCATCACAAAGGAAGAGTCAGAATAGCTGCTTTCAAACTGCCAAAGTAACAAATTTGTGTTTCAGGGTGAAATTGGCTTGCCAGGTCCTCCAGGCCATGATGGAGAAAAGGTAAGACTCTTTGGATTGTTCTTTCCTTCGGTGGTGTTATCTGGAATTAGGATATTCCATTTCTACCACTGACATTGCACGGTTGCTTTTCCCACAGGGGAAAGAAGTATTTTGCAGCACAAAAATGAGCATTAATGGTTTATCAGAGTCCGAACTTATAAAGACTCTTTGGGATGGGATGGCAAATCTACTTTGTCCTGCCCATAACTCCTAAAATGGCATTACTGTGAGGGAAAGGATAAGCAGCGAAACCGTCTCTGGGACAGGGAGTTGCTCTGCAGGAGTAACCTTACTCTTAACTGTAAATGTTTCACTCTGTGTGGATTTCTCTTAGGGACCACGTGGCAAGCCTGGAGAAATGGGCCCCCCTGGCCCTCAAGGACTGCCAGGAAAGGATGGACCCCCTGGAATAAAGGGAGAGCCAGGCCGTATCGGGGTCACAGGAGAAAAGGGTGATAAAGGAGAGCCAGGACAAGCTGGCTCACCGGTGAGTAAACTGAAGCCTCTTGGAGCACTGCTGGCTATCCAGGTTGTGGGTCAAGTCTCTGAGACTCCTCGGGTACCTTGGAGACCTTTCAAGCTGGGTGCTGGAGGCATCTCATCACTGCTGCATGAAGTGTACCAATACAGAAGCGAGATCTTGGCTTCCTGGCAGATGTGTTGTCCAGCTTGCTGAAGTGGCTGTGCCCAGCTGCCTGCTCTCTGGGCAGTGTGTCACCCCCTCAGCTTGCTGCCTGGCACGTTGCTTAAACCCAAATGCTGCTCTGAGCAAGCAGGCTGGGCTGAGATCAAGCCATCTGAGGTACCAGCACACGTGTGATCCTAGGGAGGCAACTGCATGGGGTAACCCCTTATGTCCCTGCCACTAACTGGGGCAGAGTGCCCAGGCTCCCAGTTTCAGTCTGCCACAACTTCTGCATCCCCAGCACTAGTTTGGAGAGGTTTGTGCAATGAGTATCTTCCTCTCTAGGACAAAACTCTTGCTGTCACAATAGCTAGCTGCTGGGGAGTGTTTTCTATCACGGAGCCCAGCAAACTGTGTAATGGTGAGCTGAATTTGTAGGCAGGAAAGCAGTGCCCTATCCCTGCTCTGGGGGCTGAGACATCCACAATGACAGGATGATGTCCAGGCATTTGCATATCCAGTTTCAATACTAGTGAAGTCTTGCATTTCCCTGGGTACTTGATGGTTGTCTGGTGTTTCCAGTGTTTTCTCGGGAAGACCAGATCCAGTCTTAGCTCTTGCAGTGATGTTTCTTATGTCTGCCTGAATTAGTCCTGAAAAAAATCCACAAATCTTTCCTGGTCCATAGGGTCTTGATGGCCCCACGGGAGAGAAAGGCGAACGAGGTGACCAAGGAATGCCAGGACCATCGGGATTGCCGGGTCCCATTGGACTTCCAGGACTGACAGTAAGAGTGAAAAAGACAGGCTACTCCTTCCTGCTTGACAAAGAAAAAGCAGCGCAGAACAACACAAAAGGGTTCCTCTCCCAAAGTGCTTAGTACCTTGGGAGCCTGGGCTCCCTACCCCTTAGTAAGGTGTTTAGATGTCACCAGATGTCCGTCAGAGCACATCTCCAGCAGCAGGCAAGGGGCAGCTGGGCTTCTTCTCCCACTGGAAGAAGCCTGGAGAAGAGGAGGCTGAGCGGAGACCTCACTGCTCTCTAGAACTACCTGAAAGGAGGTTGTGGAGAGGAGGGTGCTGGGCTCTTCTCCCAAGTGACAGGGGACAGGACAAGAGGGAATGGCCTCAAGCTCCACCAGGGGAGGTTTAGGCTGGACATTAGGAAAAAATTCTTCACAGAAAGGGTCATTGGGCACTGGAACAGGTTGCCCAGGGAGGGGGGTGAGTCACCTTCCCTGGAGGGGTTTAAGGCACGGGTGGACGAGGTGCTAAGGGGAATGGTTTAGTGTTTGATAGGAATGGTTGGACTCGATGATCCGGTGGGTCTCTTCCAACCTGCTTATTCTATGATTCTATGGTATCTGGAGGTGCTGGCTCTGTCCAAGATGCCTGGTTTGCAGGCAGCATGGCACCATAGCTGTTGTGTTTGCCCTGCTCCCATCCGCGGAGTCTGCAGTGCAGCAGAGAGGTGTCAGGCCCCTGTTGGGGAAGGGTAAAGTCCCGTGGCACTCCCCTTGTGCAGCCATGAGATACCTCTCCTGGAGGCCTTTCTCTTCGGAGAATGTCTCCTCTGGAAGCAGGAATACCTTTATGAAACACACGGTATCTTCACACTCCTCCTTTGGGGAACTGCTGCTTGTCAGCGCGTGGGGGGTTCATGGATGGCTTCTGATGGAGTGAGGTTCCAGACTGCAGCTGGTGGTGACAGGGTCTGTATTGTGCAGGGAGACAAGGGCGAGCCTGGGGAGCGTGGAGACAAAGGAAATCCAGGAGAATCGGTAGGTCACCTTTCTCATTTTCCTTCTGCAACCTCTGCAGTAGGAGAGGGATGATTTTGCAGCGGTGCTGCTGAAAACCAGCGCATCCCACCCTCTAATGACACACGCTTCATTTAGGACCACAAGCCTCATCTTGTGGGATGGAGTTGCCAGCCACCTCTAGCTCCTGATGCCCTCCTTTTCCCTTCTATAACAATCTAGCTCATGACAAACAATAAATAATGAATACCTAGCGAAGAACAGAAGATTGTGGAAAGCATAATAAGTATTTCCCTTGTTGTTTGCTGTAAGGGGATTTCCTGAACAATACCTGCACGCATCTGTAATTTTTTTTTTCCCCAGTAGCTTTTGTGTTCATGAATTTGCCCATTCTTCCCTCAAAGCTCACTCCTAGGGTTTGTAGTGCCCTGCTGCAAGGAGTTCCGCAGGTTATGAATACTGAAGAGATTGTGAAGTCCCACAGGCTCTTCTGCAAATGTGGAGCCCACCACCTTCTTTCCTATCTTGGGAAACAGCTGCTAGCTGTTGATCTTGTGCCTCCTTGCAGGAATAGTGATAGAGTAATGGAGGTGGACCTTTTTCTGGGGAAAAAAAAAATGCTTTCCCTGCTCGTAAATCTCTGGAACTGCTGTATAACCCTCCCCAGAGTCCTACTGCTTCTTCTCAGCCACTTTGTCCAGGACTGTTAACTCCTTCCCAGCGCAGTCCTTAAAGGGAGCCCAGGTTTCCTAGCCTGCTAGAGCTCAGCTGCACGCCATGCCCTGCCATCCCTCTCAGCAGTTCCCTTTCACCTCTGAGGGCAGCAGACTACAACAGTGACTTCTCTTGTGTTTCTTTCTAGATACCTGGCCCCCCTGGACCCCAAGGCCCACTAGGACCTCCAGTAAGTTTTGAGTGATTTGCATGAGAAGCAACGTACTGGGAATCGAGATAGAGCGGGAGGTGACTGGGGGGGACTCTGGGTGGAGAAAACTGTCAGAAACTCTGTAGTGTACAAAAAGGAACACACTTAATATCTTCCAAAACCGCCCCCAAGGGTCGGAGCTACAATGGGCTTGGTAGGTAAAGAGAGAAGGTTATGTTAATCTGAGATGAAAGGGAAGACAGTAGCAAGAGGGAACAGACTGGATTGAAGGGATCAACTGCATAAATGGTCTTAATAGCAAGCCTGGCCTGCTGCCAGGTTGTTCTTGGCAGAAACCTCCTCATTACCAGACGAGAGCAGTACATGAAGTGCCCTTTACACAAATAAAGAGGCCCCTGGGCTAAGCATCTAGAACTGCTGTCAGAAAGCGAAAGCTCCATGCTGCACACTGAACTGGGATACCTGGATTTTAAAGCACATCTTCTAACATCACTCATATCTCATCTTTCATCCCAAATACAGGGTCTTCAGGGCCTCCCAGGACCGAAGGTAAGGCTGCAAAACTTTGCATCCTGAAATTCTACTAGACTGTCCCAGGTGCAAGAATTTTTCAGTGACAACATTCTAGCTTGCGAACATTATTTACCATCTTGATAAGAGAGCAAATACTTCTGAATTCTTTCTTGAAGGAAAAGGATTTGCAACTCTCATTTTAGGACCCAGAAAACTAATCATTTTCTCTGGTTTTCAGCCAGAGAAGTGGGAAGCCACTGGCCCTTCAAAATCCTCCCTTGGGAACATAGTTGAAATATTTTTCTGCAGGCTGAAGGTCTGTAAAGAGGGATGGTCATACAAACATAAGTAACTGAGCTCTAGCTTAAAATTAGCCATGTTCTATACCCTATAAATTTTGCTGTAAAGCCACTCAAGAACTTCATTGTTCTTGGTGACAAGAAGCTTTCTGATCTCCATCTAAATGTGTTTATACCCAGCCTGCACCATTGATTTGCCAGCCTTTATGGTTTTACACAGCAACGAGATGAAAAAGTATTTGAGTGGAAACATTCAAGGAGAAAATCTCAGAAATGTGGAAAGTGCCTTAATTCTTCTGGTTATATTTAGTATTTGTTAACAGTGCTATTTGGGTGCTAAAGGAGATGGTGTATTTATCCTTACCCATCTTTTCTCTAGGTGTTGATGACAGACACAGTTTTCTGTCTTGCTTGTCTGTAACCCACTAGCCACTGCTATCAAATATCTGGGAAACTTCCATAGGGTGCAGTTGTCTTTGGAATATGTGCCACACAACTGCAGGTAAAAGTCTCAGATAGCACAGACAGAGGAAGTACTGCACCACTTTCTCCCTGAACAGAGGATCCATTTAGGCTTAATTAGCAGGTGCAATGAGATACTCTGAATGCGGATGTTTTTGTTCCATCCCTGCAGTTTGTAGTAAGTCTTTTTGTGATGAGGCTTTCAGTAGTGGTGAGGAAAAGCATTTTATACCCTTTGCAGACGTGTCAGAAATAAGAAACCCTTCCAGGTAGGTGCTTGAGCTAAATAGAATCACAGGGCAGTGGGCAGTGACATGTGGCTGTGTGGAAACTGGAGTGGAGTGAGCCAGCAGCGTCCTGTCCTAGAACTGGAGAAGAATACAGCAAGTAGGCTTACTGTTTCTCTGCAAACTTGGTTCTTCTGACACTTCTGTTTCAAAGCGCAAACAAGGCAGTTTTAAAATGCCTTATGAACAGAATTAGTGGGGAAAAGCTTTGCGTTGCATTTTGAATTTATTAAAAAGGTATATTTTGTTTAAAACTGCCTTGTAGTTTACAATACAGAATTTTAAAAATACCATTGGGAAAGGAATGATGATATTTTTCCCCAAATTTTGAAAGTGATGCCTTTGCATTTACAAGAGCCTTTCCAAAAACATTTCAGTGTGATTTTTCTTCAAAGCTTCATGATGTTTGTCATTCCAATGAATCCCCATGTTAGAATGTAAACTCCTCCTCATCAGAGGTCTGGTCATTTCTATTTACCTGACAGTCCCTGCAATTGGCTTCAAACAGGTGCTCACACAGAGATCTTGTGACTGATACTGGTTTTATTCATATTGGGCTGAGACTCAGGCTAAAGCATCGCTCCACTGCCTCTTTTATTCTCTCTGCTGATTTGGTGCTCTCTGAAGGGAGTGATATTTGTTATACAAGTCGTGTTACTGTGGGTTTATTTCTGCTCCATCCTTCCTTTAGGGGGAAGCAGGGATTGATGGAATGAAAGGAGAGAAGGGTGCGCAGGGTGAAAAAGGAGACAGAGGGCCACTGGGATTACCCGTAAGTATCCAGGAAGCAAGCAGCACTTTATGAGCCAAACTTAGCTGTAAAAAGATCCCTCAATAGGAGACACATATGCGAAGTCAAAGAAAGAGATGATCAGTAAATAATCGTGCGTTTGCTTTTTAAACAGAAAGCCTCAATTTCTGTACAGAATCATCATCTTTTAGGTCTGTTAAATAGATCAGTGATCACTTTGATTCTTCCTGCTTCTGGCAGGATTGGGAAAAACAAGCAGTAACTTTTGTTGTGGGTTCTTTGCACTTGGGGGCAATGGGGCAAGACCAGAAACAAGTCAAAAGGACATGGAAAAGGAAGCACCTTCCCGGCAGTTTGTCATCTGGGCCAGCTTTTGTTCAAAAGCTTGGTGGCTCTGAGTACCTCCAGCTTCTTCACTAGACAATACTTTCCTATTACTTCTGCAATGTGATCGATGCTTTTGCTGTTAAGGTAGAGGTCTGCTGTGTTCCCTGCTGTATGTGAACTCAGTCACACAAGGCTAGTACTGGTGCACCGCTTAGCTTAGCAAGGAGACATTCGAGCTGAATTAGGAAGAAGCTACAGAAGTTTTAGCACTTGCAGACTGTGAAGCTCTCAGCTCATGTCTCTTAAAAGCCTCCTCCCCCACTGTCTGAGACTCACCTAATAGATGATAATGAATTAGTGGTAACTCAGTCCCGCCTCATTGCTCTGCCAGCCCCCAGGTTCATAGAATCATAGAATCACCAGGTTGGAAGAGACCCACATAAACAGCACTGGTGGCAGAGCTGGTCTTCTCCCTTTGCTGACTGCACCTGGAAACATGCACTGCAGAGTGCATCTTGTGTACTGTGTGACTTTGTCAGTCTGCGTTCAATCACCTAGATCCTTTGTCACTGACTTTGGTTGAAATGTGCGTGTCCTTGTAAAATGTTTTCCTCTTTTAATTGTGCTATGTAGCAGCTGCCTTCCAGGGCCAGGATGCATCTGGTCTAACTTGATGCATTCAAGTGAACTCATCGTAAGTGTATCCACTGTGACTCACTGTAGAGCATGTGGGGAGAAAGCAATGCTTTCAAAAGGCTCAAATGCAACAGGCTGTGTCTCAGTGAAGCAGTGAGAAGTAAAAACTTAATCCCCATTTTGCCCTGAAAAATGGAAATGAAAACTTCCTCTGTAAACAGTTATTCCCTCAAGTCTGGATGGTATCAGGGCAGGGGAAGGAGGTCTCTGTGGGAGTCTGAGCAAAAAATGTCCCTGCCCATGGCAAGGGGGCTGGAACTAGATGATCTTTAAGGTCCTTTCCAAGCCAGGCTGTTCTATTATTCTATAACATGCCTCATCAATTGCCCTGACAGCTCATCAGCATGTTAGCAACTGTGCTAGCTGATTCTACTCAGCAGGGAGTCCCATGGGTCCCTTGACTTTTCACATCACTCTTCCTCAGCTGTAGAGGGGAGTGATTGGCTCAGAAGTGTCCTCTTGGAAATATTTTGTGTTTGGATCAATAATATCAGCTGGCCAGCTGGAAGCATGGTTACTGAGCTGCTAGTAAGATCACAGAGTTACTGTGGACCTTGTATCCCTCCTCAGAGCTACCTACCTAGCTTCCTAAGCTTTTCCATGCCTGATACAGTGTGTTTTCGGCCTGTCAAACTGGATGCAGTTGTATTAGTAAGTGCCAAACAGGTACTGCAATATTTCAAAGACGGACTCTGTAAAATCCTACATCTGGATCTGCTGCTGTTTCAATGTGCGACTTGGGGCTTGATATCATGCCAGGATTTTCAGCACATTTCAACACTGACTGTTGTCTGCCTTGGACTTTGTATGGCCAACAGGAATTTGTCATACTCAAATGGAAGAAAACTCAGTATCTGGTTCTAATATTCTACCCAAGGTTTCTCTCCTGGCCACTAACAGAGACAAGATACTGGGCTAGATGGGCCTTGGGCACTGTTAGGTCTTATGGATGAGGAAATTCAGGGCAAGAGCCAAGCAGACAGGAAAGTACCACTTAATCTCAGTCTGGTGTACAAGTCTGCACTGCTTGCAAATGCCTCCATGGCCACGGGCCTCTGAGTCCCTGAGCCTTGTGTCTCATCTCTGCTGCCCAGCTTGCCACAAAGGCAATGCAGGTTTTAACTCCGCTGTCTCATGGTCCTTTTCACCACCTGATAGAAAAGTTTCTTCCTCAAAGCTTTTCTTGGTGGCACTGAGAGAGTGAAATTTGCATTCTTACAGGATCTGGAAGTTGCAGGTCACATTATATGTATTCAGTGTTTCTATGTTTTTTGTTGGTTTGCTTGTAAATAGCATCACTTGTCTGTGAGATCTTAATTTTTGTTTATTGCAAGCATATGTTTGTCTCAAGTCACTGCTTCACTCACCTCTACCCTCCCCTCTCCTTTCCCCCTCACCCTCCTCCCCTCTCCTCCTGCCTTGTTTTTGTTAACCCTCCCCATCTGTTCAGGGTGCTTCAGGTTTAGACGGCAGGCCTGGACCACCGGTGAGTTCCATTTCTCCATTACCCTATGTTCCTCCACCCCAGTATCGTGATTTGTCTCGTCTCTTTGACCAGAGTCTTGTTTACACCAGGAACAAACTTCTTTTCTCCAAAGCAGGCTTGGGGGAGGGGGGTTAAACTTAGGCTGAGAGTGATGGCACATGCTTGTCTTTTTTGATGCTACAAGTCTGGATCCTAGGATCACAGCCTATTTGTTCCACTTTATCTCAATAACAAGATGAATGAAACTTCTGCACGATTCCACGATGCTCTGTTCTCCTGTACTCTTTACCATGAGAGGTCTCCATCCTGTCATTCTCCTCGCCTTGCTGCCTTTTCACAGCAGTAGCTCTTCAGTTTTGTCCCAAGCATAATAATGCCAGTCTGGTTTGTCCTGTGAGCTAAAAGCATCGTGCCTTGTTTTCACACACGGCTCTTAAGGCTGCATTGCTGGGGTGGCAGGTGTGCTTGCAGGGATCTCTCCATAGCTTGGCAAGCATCTTGCTATGAGGAGAAGTTGTGCCTCAAAGACCTTCTGCAAAGCAGGACTAACCCTTCAACTCTCAGCAGCAGAATGTCATGCAACTTCAGCAACTCCAAACATACTTTCCTTCAGTCCCAGATACCTGGGTGTGGAGGTGGGGTGTGGGGTGTTTGAGGTAGCAACGTCTACTAGTGGAGCAGGAAGACACGAGATCTCCATTTCCACCTTTTGTGGCTAACTCACTGGGAGGTGGGAAGGAAATAAACTCTTTGTGCCTAAGCTTCTCCATCTGTCAAATTCAGAATGAGGTAAATAATGCTAACCTGGTTTTGCAAACCATTCTGCAGTTCTTGGGTAAACGCTGTTAAATAAGGACCAAATATTTTTAACCCCTCCTGGGAAATCACACCCATGTACAATCCATTTGGAAATTTAAAAAGGAAAAGCAATTTCTCCCCCTCGGTGTAACAGCTGCTCTGTGACTTCTGAACAGAATCTGAATGGCAGCTTGTACACTCACTTGTTCTGGAAAATCATAGATTTAGACTTAAAAACACGCAGGTGAGATCTCAGTGTATTTCATGGCACTAAATAGTCTTAAAATGATGCATATGTGCAGGCAATCAAGATTTCCATGGTGTGAACTCCTGTGCATGGATCTAAGGAGAGCCTGATTTTTCTCACTTCCTTGACCGTGTTGAAGTTGTGTGCTGCATGAACAACTACTTGTATTCTGCAGATCTTAACTTGCCTGAAAAGCTCTCCTGATCCACAGGAATCATCCTGCTCACATTGGAGGCGTTACGTTAGTGATGGAAGATTGCAAGCTCACATTCAAAAGTGCAAGACCCTTTTCCTTAAGGCTGGTAGATCAGTACCTGAATGGTTAGCAATGTTCTTGCTGATCTATAACTACACGATGTAGGGTTAGGAAGGTTAAATACCCATTTATTCTATGCAGTTAGGTGAGTGTACTGCAAACTGAAAGCTATGCTTCACCTAGACTGCAGAATGTGGTCTGGGAGGGTTTAAGAGGCCCTGTGACAGGGAGTACTCTACAAGTTCAAGGGGTCTACACAGGGATGAAAGTGCCTGAAGCTTTTTCTTAGCCAGAAGGACTATTGCCTAACTGCTTTGTTGTCTACGTTAAAGACAGGCTTTGATCGGATTAATTTCCAAAAGCCCCAGTAAGTCTCAGCTGCACTGAGAAGTAAGTTTGGTGTGCTAGTGGGATGTGGCCCCTGTGTCAGAGGGTTAGCAAACAAGATGGGATTTTCCTTTTGGCGTGATTGAGAGCCTGGTGGAGTGACATAAATGGCAAAATGGACACAGAGGAACTGGGACTGAATTATACCCCTCCTAGTTTGCATCTGTGTATGTGTGCATCTGTATTCCTCACTGCAGCATGTTGTCTTTCAGTTTGCATGACTGACTGGCTAGCTGCCACCATGTAACCAAACTCTATAATTTCTGCTCAACACAACTGACTCTGGAGCAGGGGAAGAAAATAAGGAATTAAAGGAAAGAAAATTGCTTATCATATATCTAAATGGCCTTTATTATGCTACAGCTTTCAGCTTTGTCTGATATAAACTAGAGAGAAAAAACTTCCTCCTGTGGAACTGGCAGAAATGCCCCCTGTAACAATTGTGAAGAGAGCTTCAAAATTAAAATTAAGGCTCTGTAAAATGGTGCTGGTGTGATCTAACAGCAATTCCCATGTTCTCCTAACTGCCTATAACAGCTATGTAACGTCTATCACCACCAACACTGAAAGCTGTAGTGGTCCTAGATGACTTCCACCACCACTGTCCTTCCCAGCTACGTGTTTTCCTAAAGCAGCAGCAGTGTCTCCTTGCTTTAATGAGATCCCAGAATAAAAATGTCCTGATGTATTTTCCTTCCTACAATTACAGGGTATTCCAGGACCAATTGGGGTTTCAGGACCGGCAGGACCAAAAGGAGAAAGGGTGAGTTTGCTTCAGAATGCTGATAATGCTCTGTAATTTCTTTGAAGATACCACAGCTCTCTGGGACAGACAAGGTCTAGGTTTTTCTAGAGGTGGAACTGCTCTCTCCTGCACGTAAGACCTCGGCTGGGCCTCTTTGATTTTTGAGTATCTCATTCTTGGGGTTTTCAGGTGCTTTGAAACACATCCTTTACATTTCCTCTATAGTGCTGCTCTAGCCACTGCTGTGCTGCCTGTTTGTTCTGAATGGGAACACAATAATTCTGAACACTTCTGTGTCTGTTACAGGGCAGTAAAGGAGATCCTGGAGTTGCAGGACCAATGGGGCCAGCAGGGCTTCCTGTAAGTATGGGAGCACTAGGGATTCGTTATCTACAGCACCTGTCTCCTTGCTATGATTGATAGCTTGAGATGCTGCAATAATATAGCATTTGCAGTTTCAGTTAGGTTAGGTGTTAAAGAACCAGAGTTAAAGGTTATGTACACTATGGAGGAGCAGAAAGAGCTCAGTAGCTTCAGAGCAATGACTCAGAATGAGATGGGTGAAGCTGAAGAGAAACTGTTAATTCACCTTGGTCCTCAGACTACCAAGGGAAGCTGCATGGGACTCCTGAGTTATGAATCTTAGTCCAAAAGGCTGCTTCTGAGCTCATCTGCTCTGCTTACCTTTCCACAGCTTGGGCATTTGCTTTCCACCTGTCTGAGAGGGCCTTGCCTTGTCATTGCAGTGGGAAAAGACGCCTTCAGCTTTGTTTCTTAACAAAAAAAAAAGGAAGCTTGCTGTTTTTTTCAGGGACTGCATTCCCTGAACTACTTTGTTTTTTAACTGAAGAAACCTTAGAGTAATAGTGGTGTTACAACTCGGGTGGTCTAACAGAGGTGAAGCGGAGGTTGTCCACTGGAAAAGCTGTTTGGTTTATTTTATGATAGAGCAATTGATACAAACAGATCAACAAACTCTTGGGCACACCTTCTTCTTTTTGAGTGGGAATAGAATGGGACCTCTTTGTCTTAAAACAGTTCTTTTCATATTGATGATTTCAGGGTTTACAAGGTCTACCCGGTGACAAAGGAATCCGGGTAAGTTACCAGGCAGTCTTCTTGCGTTACTAACATCTTCATGCAGTGATAGATCAGTTAACTCCTGAGGAACCTCCAGTAGCTGGCATGGAATTCTGTCTGCTAGACCTTCATATGAGTAACTTTACAAACTTGTATTTTAGAAGGTGATATCTGTAGCTCATACAATCACTGTGGTCCATCTGTCTGAAAGCTATAGGAGAGATTTTCTAACATGTTCAACATTGTGATAACTCTCTTCTCGCTGAAGCTGGTTCTTTGTGTGTAGTAGAGTTAGGCCAATGTGGCATGCTCTAGGAAATCCCGATTTTCTATTTATTGTGTAGGGATTCCCATGAGAATTAACTGAGGTGGAGCCAGCAAATCTTATTTACGTGACTTTTAAATTCCCCTTGAAGCACGAAAAAGGAGATTGCTGTCTAACAAACAATCCTCCAGGGAATTTGGGAGACAGAAATTTGGAAAAGATAAATTATATTCACCTAACTTAAGGAATCAGATATGAAGTCTCCTCAGGCACCATCCTGAATGAATGTGATGGTGAAGAGTTGGGTCAAAACCATTAATGTGAATGACTGCTTTTCTGTCATGCCACCTGTATTACAGAAAGATAAACATTATTAAATACTGTGTGTTGAGAAGCTGCTTGATTTTTTCATCAGGTTTTCCACAACATAAAGAATTTCTTGCCTGTTAAGGCTCAATCTTTTTTGATAAAAACAGTTAAGCACACTATGGTTGAATATAACTTGCATTTAGAAATATAAATGACTTCTGGATTAGAGTCCTTCTAAGATTACCATTGTAGTAATGTGTCAAGTAGTTCAATATAGTACACGTGTGTATGCCCTTATGCATATGCTCACATATACACATACATCTTCTCCTCGTGAGACTCTGGTATCACCTAAATTTATCTGAAAATGTAAAGTTTTTATAGCGCATGTGCCTGTGCTGTGATTTTCTTATATGAATTTGCTTTTGATACACAGTGAGTGTTCTCTGTCCTTTATCTGCGATGTATTTCTAACCTTACTCTGCACACAATAGGCAGTTTTGGAAAGCCAACCGGCATCTTAAACTAGTGGAGAAAGGTCCAAGTTTCATGGGGGCTCCAAAGTTCTCCCCTTCTTTAATCATTGCATTTCTGGCTTTGCTTCTTAACTTCCTCTTCATTAAGATGTGTTTCGTTTTGTGTGGCTTTTAAACCAAATAACAGACTTACTAGACTTCTTCAGCTGGTTTTTAAACTGGGATTTTTATTTAAAAGCAGAGTCTTTCATTAGCTGTGAGTAGAATTTGTCTGAGCTCTCACTTAAAAGCAAATGAAAACTGGGAGAAATTGCATCTTCTTGTAGAAGACAAGCTGGAAAGCATCTGTGGGAAGTTCTGCTAGTCCCTTGAGGCATACATGCATGCATTTTGCCTCACTGCAACCAGTACTTTGAAACGAAGAAGTATGAAAAACTAGAGCCTGGAAATGGTGAAGTGCAATAGCTTTGCAGGTGGGATCCTTGTAGATACCACTGAGTCTTTGTACTGGGGCTTCTCCTCACTCCTGTGAAACGAAAGAGAGAAGGCACCACTCCACTTCTGACCTGCTCCACATGGGGCTGGGATACACCACCTGCCTCTTTGGAAGTGGGGGATGCATTCATTTTAAATGCTTCCCTCTTTCTTTTAGGCAGCAGCAGCCTGCATAGCACTTTACTATGAAGATTTTCAGTTAAAAATGAGGCACCGCTTTCCTGAGGTCCCAGATAGTTTGCCCAAATCCTCTCTGCTTCTTTAGGCAGACTAGTGTTTTTAAATCCCAGAAATGCTGCTGCTGCTCCCTGTTCAGAGCAGAAGTGCCACATAGCTGTGCCTGGGGATGAGCAGAGACAGCATCATGGCACTAGGTAGCACTGGGAACAAATGACCTTTCAAGCAACCCAGCTGAAAAAGTGTAAACCCTGAACTTGTGCTACCAAGCTGATATCTTCACTGTTATTTTAACACCTGTGGGTTTTTTTCTTGTTTGTACGTGTGTCTTCCTCGCTCCTACAGGTCCACCTTTGTCCCCTTTATCCCTTCCTCCTCCGCCGCCTTTCTTCCTGGCTCCCTCCTCCAGAGCAACCCATGCTGCATATTCCTGGATTATCCTTTCTGTTCCAGTGCTTGGTTCTGGGTGGCTTCTCCTCATTGCCTCTCCCCTCCCATCCATTACTCTTACCAGCTTTGGGTTTAACACTTTTTTTTTTTTTTTTTTAATCAAAAAGAAGAAAAAGCAACCTATGCTGTCTGATTTTATCCCTTCATTCCTTCAACCCTCCCCACAAACACCCTAAATTCATTTCCCTGTGCAGCAACCCCTTCCCCTGTTTTTGTGCTCAGCAGCTTTGAGAATTTCCTCTGTTACATGAAAGATTTGGTACAGATGTAACTGGCAGATACCCAGGCTGCCCTCTGCCTTGGCTGCCCCGCTGCGGGTCAGGTGGGTAACCACACCGCTTGGTGAGGAGGCGCAACAGGGCAGCTGGGTGTCTTCTCAGCCCCTTTTGTGGCTGGCTTGCACTGGCCTACTGCTGGCCCCCACGAGGGAGCAAGCATCCTCTTTGATAGTGATTTTTATTTTAATTTATTTCCCCCCTACCCTGGCTGTGGTGTAACTCAATCTGGAGCCTGCAGAGAAATTGAACGTCAAACGATTACAAGAATTGCACCTTCCTGGAGTGCATCTCTGCTGCCAAATAAAAGACAGGGAGCAGTGGCTGCCCTGTGGCTGTGCTGCTTAGGACTAGTCCCTCCTCTAATATTTTCTTCTGCGGGAGCACTACTAAGAGCATCCCAAAGGACAGCCAGGCTGTGCATGCTGTCAGGGCTAAGTACTCCCTTGTTGACTGCACTCCAGTGCACTGTAAGGCTGAGGCAAGCAAGCACACTTGTTCACGTTAAAGCTTTACTGCTCTGGGGTATAGAGGTAATTCTACATCTTAAACAAAAAAAAAAAAGAAAAGAAAAAAAAACCCCAACAAAATACACACACAAAAATAGCTACAGCTTTTAAGGAAAATCTAGCAACACTGATGGCAAACAGTGTTCATTAAACAGTTCAAGGGAAGGCTTCTAAAAACATTCCCATGTGTGAGGATTTCTTTTAAGAATGAGAATTTAGAGCAATTTAGAGTCCAATCAACGCAGGGAGTCTGGGCCATTGGTGCCTTCTTGCTACAGCAGGAGCACCTGCTTGGGGTCTGCCTTGTCAGCCGGGGCAGGAGGCATCTAGGTGCTACTCCGAAGTTCCTGTGGCAGAGGAGGGACCCTCTCAGCCAGCTGGAGATCCGTGAGGCTTCTTGCTGCTGGCCAGAGGAGTGTTTTCCCATCCCGTGTGCCTAGGGTCAGCCTCTCTTGGAATGTATTTGTACTGAATGTATAGGAAGCCCAGGGAAGTAGCCTCCAAATGATGGTACTGATGGAGGAGGAGCAGTGCTCTAGTGGCTGACTACAGCCCTGCCCCTAAAGTTGTAATAATCCTTTTGACACAGAGCCCTTATAGCCTGCCCGTGTGGGGTTTTCATGATGGCCAGTGTGTTTATGCAGCTAAATAATCATTAGTAGTTCCATATGCCATTTTCCACTTAACATCTCAATGGGAGATTTCTTTTAAAATGTTTCATAAATGTTTATCCTTTTTTTTTAAACTATCGCTGACATTTGTTCGAAATGGATGATCCTAAAGCTTTTGTGTATTCTTTTTTTTTTCTCGGACTAAACTATTATTTACAGGGGGAGAGGGGCAAGAAAGGCTCTAGAGGGTCTAAAGGGGATAAGGGAGACCAAGGAGCACCTGGATTAGATGCACCCTGTCCGTTGGTATGTTCTGTTTCATCAAATGTTTTGGTTTAAGATTTGTTGATGGGGAAGAAAGAAGGAAACCATAACACAAATACAAGTGCTACAAATACAAACATTTGGATAAGATCCAGTGTGGTTCCCTCTGCAGTCTGTGGCAAAGCTGCTTTCTTCAGTGGGGAACCGCTGCTCCTCTGAGCAATCAGACTGCTGAGTGACTATGGTTATATTCCTTCCTCTTCCAGAGCTCACAAAGGTTTGGGGTACATGGGAGTGTCCCATGTGCTGGGAGCCCAGGGCTTTCTCCTGTGCGGATAGAGCCCTGTATCTCCTCTGCTGCTACTTATACCTCTTCTTGGGAGATGTTTAACGTCTACATAACAGTGAAACTGAATGCTGTTTTTCTTGCCTTGGAATATCAGCCAGTTGATGTGATCATCTGAGAGTGACACAGGGCACTTGAGCTGCATTACCCAGAGGGAAAACAAATCTCAGTTATTTCGAATAGGATATGTTTCTGTCAGAATGTACTGTCTATTAATCTAGGCAAGTGAATAAATACACTGATACGTATATGTTTTCATCTGCACTCATACGCTGCAGCAAACGCTGCCAAAAGTCTGTGGTACTGCCATAAATCCCAGGAGTAATTGTGGATCGTGCACCTAGAAATACAGCTGCTGGGTTTCCCAGTGAGGGTAGGAAGAATGGATGATTTTAAAATGGAAGAAACACCATTCCTGTCCTCTTGGATTTAACTCGGAGAAATATCTCCTGACTCTCAGATGACAGAAAACCAGAAAGGCGACTGCCGCTACTGATTGCACAGACAAAGCTAAAACCGAAAACAAGGGCTATTCTGGGTATGCAGCAGAGTGCCCTGCGACACTCCCAGTGGGGGACTCAGCCTCTCCTCCCATGACACGGAGGTGACTGGCATCAACTGAAATAACGATAGTGGTTGATTTCATAAACAGGGTCTCCGAGGTTTTAAAGGCAAGAAGGGTGAGCCGGGGTTACCTGGGCTGGACGGCCTGGATGCCCCATGCCCATTGGTATGGCGTACCTTCCCTTTCCTGCATGCTCGTTTGCTTTTTCTATCTTGGTTGTTATTTCTCAATATCTCAGAATAGCTGCATGCCCTAGAAACACCTGGCAATTCCTTCCTTGCCTATCTCCATCCCCCCTCCCTCACACTGCTGTTGCCAGAAACAGGCCCTTCCCTTCATGCTGTGAATCCCATTACTTTGTGGCATGAGGAAAGATTTAGAAGGAATGTGAATTTACTTACAACTGCTTCAATTCTTCCTTTGTCTTTACTTTGAGAGCTTTCCGTAGACTAACGAAGACCTGCCTCTGCCCTGGCTTGGCTTTCTAGCAAGGAGCTGCAATGCTCATGACCTTCATTAACTCTATTTTTAGGTGCTTGTATGAGGCTAGCGCAGTCTGGCACCACTCAGCGTTACCTCAGTCACCCTACACATTAAGATGACTGAAAAAAATAGTTATCCTGTTAGCCCATGTGAAACACATTAACTGGTGTTTCCCAGTTAATCCCCTCAATTCCTGCTAGATATTTCCTATTTGTGACTCTCCTCAGACGTCCAGTTGGTACCCGTATCATCCAAGAAACTTGACTTTGGAATTGCTCGTTTCCTGATATCCATCTTATTCAAGTGTGAAAGCATGATTATTGTATTAGTGCCTCATCTAATCCAAGGAATGTAGGACAAAGGTATTCAGGAACACTTAATCTCAGCTGATTCCTAGGTAGTCCATTAAACACCACCAATTATTTATTTACTTGGAGTTTTTTCTGGAAATGCAGCATTCAGTGAGGTTTTTGTTTCCTACAGCAGTCTCAACAACTCCATAATACATTGAGACTTGCAATCCCTTGCCCCTTCAGCCCCCATTTGGCAGCCTAGGTTGGCTTGAGGATGGTCATTCCACACTTTATGTTCACTTAAAGATGTTTGATGCCATTTACAAGGGAAGGGACATCAGTTAGTTCAACTAGCTGGAAAAATGCATCCCAAAATAAAAAGCCACATTTAGTTTGGAAGGTTTTCTTAGCTTCCTGAGGAAAATAGCACTGAAATTGCCATTAGAAGCCCTTGTTATTCAAGCTTTGTGAAGAGGTAAGATTAGTCTTCCTTCCAGCATTCCCTCCGTTAGGTGCTGCCATTGTGCCTTCAGGGCTGTGACTGTAAGGGTGACCACAGAATTGGAAAAGACCTCTTAGATCATCGAGTCCAACCATTCCTATCAACCACTAAACCGTGCCCCTCAGCACGTCATCCCCCCGTCTTTTAAACACCTCCAGGGATGGGGACTCAACCACTTGCAGTCCCAGTTGCTGCTCTGTAAATTCGGGCTAACAGAAAGAGACTCTTCTGCCATTCCCACAGCTGAAATAATACCTGCTCAGAGCAGTTCACAAAGGAGCCATATGCTTCTCCTCCCACTGACAAGAGCCCGATTTCTATGGAATAAGCTTTTCCTGAATGAAGCACCTAATTTCACAAGCATAAGAATTCTACTAGTGCTCTGGTAGACAACCTATCTTTTTTTTTGTCTCTGCTCTCAGGTAGGATTCACCCTGCATGCACATTTTGACCATTCACTTCTTTTTGTAGCTATTTTTGCAAAGGGAAACTTGCCAGAAAATCTGGTGAAATACAGATGCCATGATTTTTTTATATATAGTGTTCTGGCATGCAAGCTAGTTTAGGAACGTGAATAAGCATGGGTTTTGATCCAACTAGGTTAAAAGCTTAGCATCCAGCTGACACATCCGCGTGTGAAACTTATGGAGGCTGTGAGCTAACGCTTTACACATCTGAGCTATGTGGAAGGAGATACTTGGTACTAACAAGCATGTCGCGTTTCCGTTCTCTGTGAATTCGCCTGCAACAAACACTTCCTTGTGACCCTGGTCTTCCTTTGATCCCTAAGCTATTACTCCCTGGCCTCCCATTCCTTCATACACCTAACTTCCCACCTCCTCCTGCAATGCCCTACACCAGTCATTCCTACCACCACCAACGTACCAATGGGAACGCCAAAATTTACCCAGTAATTAACCTGTAACTCAGTATTTCCACATAATAGATGGGAGGGGGAGGAAAAAGCACAAGGAGACCAAAATCCAAACAATGTATTGGAAAAGCAATATGGTTGTAGCATCATGGCAATATTTACTTCATCAGCCCGTTGAAAGTACGTCTCCTGTAATCCGTTTGTTTCTCAATATACTACTGTGCATTTGCTTTTCTGTTTGGTTTTTTCTCTTTCCCCTTCTAAAGCGGGGCAATATGCACTGCAGATTTCTCACGCAATACTTAAAGTGAGAACTGAATCTTTTGAGTGAAGAAATGTGCCTGCATTGTGCGTTGTACAATTTCACTCCCTGCTCTTGAGTTTTCCTGGGGGATAGCGCTATCCCATGAACCTGATACGCACACACAGCATAAGTATTTGATTTCTCATGTCAGAGGTGCATCTCCTTACATCTGACTACCTCCTGCGCAATAGCACCTTGCCATTGACGTAATTTCACATCAAGCAGGGCGGCACTGAGATGAAATTAATGGCAGTAAGTCACAAAAAGATTTCCCAGCCATATAGTCTCAGCCTTTAGTAGCACAGCCCTTAAAGTATCCAACCTTCTTCAATAATAAATAAAAAAATCATCACCCGCCCACCTTGGGATGTGGAACCCAAGACTTCAGGGTTGCAGAACTGTCAAGGGATTTTCGCAGAGTTCTCACCACCTTCATTAAGGCAAAAGCCCCCTTCTAGGATGTCCTCAACCAGCACAGGGTTGGACCAGCAGCTGGCCTTCCTAATTTCCCTGGAGCAAGTTCTCCTCAGAGGCAAGATAGGACAGCTGGACAGTCTCTCACACAATAAAGCAAATAAGGCAGAAGGGAAACGGAGTTTTTATCCAGTTGCCTCTCAGTCCCCAAGGTTAAATGCTGCCTCTGGGACTAGCTTATAACCCCAGCATTATAAGTCAAGCCTGAGGACATAGACCAGCCATGTCATGCTTCCCACTGCCAAATTCCTGTGATGTTTTCCTGGCTGAATGGGACCTCCTCTGTTCCCTCCCTCCCTCAGAGAAGCGTGGCTAAACACCTTCCTCAGTGAGGAATGAGAACAAGCCTACAGACCTCATGTAGATGAGTTCTTGCATTGCCTTGCTTCAAGCCACGCTGTCAGCCAGAAGCCTGGGTCACTCCAGAGGGGTGAGGAATATCTTTCAGACTATTCCTCCAGCCCTGGTTAAGACTGTTTGTTGCAGTTGTAATAGTTAACCCGCTCCTTCTTTCCTCAATCTCAGCTCTGTTTTCTGTGTCCTAAACTGCTATTTCATCCATCTTCTTTTGCAGGGAGAAGATGGCCTTCCAGTTCAAGGCTGCTGGAATAAGGTAAAATAATCCTGGAAATGCTGTGATTGTGCTGAGTTGGCAGTGCTACAGGTCCTGCTGATGTCTTCCAATGAGTCTGGCTGACATTAGGAGAGGCGTGGAAGCAGGTGTGGGATTTCCAGGACCATACTCCTGAAAAGCAGTGAGCAAAACTCTCCTTTGCTTATGAGTTGCTGTTCAGCTTCATAGGCTAAAAGGGAGAGAACTGCATCTGTGGCTTTTGAGTTGCCCAGCCTTGAAGGGCTCCAGTCCTTTCATGAAGATTAGATTTCCACCCATTCTCTGCTGTTCCTGGAGGCTGGGAGCTGGCAAACCCCAGGTCCCCTGGCTGCCGCGGGAAGCTGGTAGGAGCGGGCAGCAGCTCAGGGCTTGACTGCCTTCTGCAGAGTGAAAAGCCACAGCCTGGTGGCCTTGCACAGCCCTTGGCACCAGACCCCAGTGCTCCTGGTGCAGGATGACGTTGGGCAGACCCTGTTCCAAGGGAATGGGCTTGTGAGCTCCATTCTGGGCTAGCAGGGAAAGGGGGTGTGAACATCTTTCCCCTCTGCTCTCCCCTTGTTCCAGATTGTTTGGCGGCCTCAGGAGTCCCCTCCTGAGGTTCACACAGACCCCTTACTCCTCAGGGTCTATCCTGCCTCCAGAACCTGCCGCCTGCATTAATGTCAAGTACTAGAGCTGTGATGGCAGGGAGAAAGTTAAGGCGTAGTCAGCCCGGATCAAATCTCCCATCCTTACTGACCAGGAAAGCGACAAGGATCACTGCTGAGATCTAGCACCGATCCTTTTCCTCCTGGAGACCGTGCAGCCAGCTTCCCTAACACCATCCCACTGCCTTTTCACCCCATGGAGTGGTCCTTCCCCCTCCTACGCTGTCACTAACAATTGTTAGTGAACTGTCACTAACACCTGTTTATGTTTTCTTTTGCAGTGATGATTCTAACCCTCGACTGGCCTGTGTGTGTTACTGTACATAGAATATTTATTTTTATACAGTGTTCTTCTCTGAAATGCCAAAAGTTATGCATTTTTACAAATTATCAAAAAGCTGCATATTTTTTGTACAGAAAATACTAGGTCTCCCTTCCTCCCTGTTGTCAGTTCTCTGTAGAATTTTATGTCTGCATTGTGCTTGTTTTGTCATGGCATACGGCTGTAATGTTTACCTGATATTTGTGCACACGTGATGAATATAGGTGCTTAATAAATTATTGCATTAAAAGTGTCCAAAGGAACTGCCCTGTATAGATTTAAAGGTAATTTTCCTTTTTCAAGCTGGAATAATTCAAAGCTCTTTCAAAACTTTGTGTATTTTTTATTAAAGTGAAATATTAACAGATTTGCGGAGACTAAACTAAGGTATTGCTGGAAAAACTCACAGTAGCCACTGTACACTGGGAACTTAGAGACTTCATGATTAATAATTATCAGACAAGGTCTTGATCAGATTTGGACAGCCAAACACAGTTCCCTACCAGCTCCTACCAAGGATGCTCCTCGGCCACAGAGGAAGAGCAACAACTTCCCCAGAAGCAGAGGAGTCAGCAGGCACAGCGAGAAACTCTTGCCTCTGGCTAAAACAGAGCCACTCCCATGACAGGAGAATAATAATGATAATAAATAAAAAAATCATAAATAAAAATAAAACAGCATGCCTCCCATGAGCTGAAATGAAAATAAGAAATAAATAAATAATGATAATAAATAAGAAAACTAAACACCTCCCATGAGCTGGAATAACCCTCACGACAACGAGCCCTGGCCAGCAAGAAATTCCAACATCTTTCCAAATTGTAGGCCTTCAAGTAGCTTAATTAAAGCTTCATTTAAAATTAAGCACATGGCAGAATACCTCAATGACATCCTAATGGATGTTTATTAGGTAAATGGATCCACGGGGCTCTTTTAAATGTTAACCAAAGGTCACATGCAAATTGGCAGAGTGTGTCATTACAATTTGTGTATGTACATCTTAATTATTCTCCTCGACCTACCATTTCTAATGTCTCAACTCTGAACTACCTATCAAGAAAAATTTGATTGCCAGACTCAATTGAAGATCACAATACACTTTTCATTAGAAAATGAACAAAGGAGAGGAGGCCTAAGTCTGTTCCGAGCCCACTTTCCTTGATCCTTCACACAAGGAGGACAGACAGTTTGCAGCTGGGAAGTTTCAGAGGGATAGAGAGAATCTATCAGTATTTGAAGATCCCAACAGGGAAAGACAAGTGGTTACTCATTAGTTACGCTGATCTACTGCAGTCCTGCTTTTTGAATAATGCTGCCACTACAAAAAGCATTTGGCACCCTCGCCCACAGCATCACGGCATCGTTTTTAACACCAAAGCTCCTGCAATGCTGTACGTATGGATCGCAGGCTGCGTTCACAGCTGTGTCAGCTGAAGTAGTCTCCACCACCTTCACTCCTCAGCTGTTCAACGCCTACACTCCGCTAGTCATCTGTCCCCGAACTATTACTTAGTTATTTTTTCTACCCAATGCCATACGTCCCTTCAGCACCATCAGAAATGGGCTTCTCTCTTGAGGTGCTAAGGAGCATGGTTTAGTGTTTGATAGGAATGGTTGGACTCGATGAGCCGGTGGGTCTCTTCCAACCTGGTTATTCTATGATTCTCCTGTGCAGAGACAACAGCCTGCCAGCGACTGCCCAGGGGACCAAGCCCAGCCCCTGACTGTTACAATCTATTTGTCACCTCACTCTGTCGGAAATTTATACAACTTCATGTAAAACCCAGTGAGGTTTCTGCCACGCTGTGTCCCTTCCCTCCTCATCCCACAGCAGTTCACAACTCCCATTGCTCTCACAGTTGGGAAACTCCTTGCAGGCTTCAAACTGAACCGATTCATGATATTTACAACCATTTCTTCTCATGCCAACATTGCTCTTCGCATGAAAATTTTCCATGCACAATCATAGAATCATAGAATAGTTTGGGTTGGAAGGGACCTTAAAGACCATCCACTTCCAACCCCCTGCCATAAGCAGGGACACCTCCCACTGGATCAGGCTGCCCAAGGCCCATCCAACCTGGCCTTGAACACCTCCAGGGATGGGGCAGCCACAGCTTCCTTGCCAACCTGTGCCAGTGTCTCACCACCCTCATAGTGAAGAAATTCCTCCTTCTGTCTAGTCTAAATCTTCCCCTCTCCACTTTATACCCATTGCCCCTAGTTGTACCACAACAAGCACTTGTAAACAGTCCCTCCCCAGCTTTCTTGTAGCCCCTTCAGGTACTGGAAGGTCACTATAAGTTCTCCTCGGAGCCCTCTCTTCTCCAGGCTGAACAACCCCAACTCTCTCAGCCTGTCTTCATATGGGAGGTGCTCTAGCCCTCAGATCATCCTTGTAGCCTCCTCTGGACCCGTCCCAACAGATCTACATCCATCTTATGTTGGGGATTCCAGAGCTAGACACAATACTCCAGGTGAGGTCTCACAAGAGAGAAATAGAGGAGCAGAATCACCTCCTTTGACCTGCTGGCCACACTTCTTTTGATGCAGCCCAGGACACAGTTGGCATTCTGGGCTGCGAGCGCACACTGCTGGCTAATATTGAGCTTCTCATCAACCAGCTCCTCCAAGTCCTTCTCTGCAGGGCTTCTCTCAATCACAACCATCACAATGCTTCCACAAGATGCTCAAGGTGCTACATCTGAAATAGCACAGAAAGAAAATATTGCAGAGCAGTGAGGGATTCCTATTTGTTTTCTCAGCAATACAGCTCGATCAGACCCAGCTCCCTGCTACAAGGCTTTGCAGCTGTGAAACTCAGCTAATTAGAACAGCACTTACTGAAACAATTGCCACGCAGCTCTCGTCTTTTAATGAGACACCTGTTAAAAACAAACTAGTTAGTAAAGAGTCAGCCAGACACACTGAGGATGCCTTAGGGTTTGGAAAGTTATAGCAGCAGTGAGCTTCTGTTCTGGCCTTGCAGCACACATGATGGGTAGTCTGAATGCTTCAGCCCCTCCTGGAAATGCTGGCTCTAATCCTCAAAGGTGTATGGATCTCTAGAAGAGTCTGTCGATGCTCCCTGTTCTTTTTGGTGTCTCTGGTTTATCTTTGTTTTGTAAGCATTGTTTGTGGTTGTACTGCATGGGATTGTCCTCGCTGGGGTTTGTCTTTCTCTAAAAGCAAACACAGCTTACATCTGTTGCCCTGTTTTGATGCAGTTACTGAAAGGTAAAGAAGTCTCAAGGTGACGCTGTATCTGTTTTATTTCTCGGGCTGTGTTTTAACTGATAGAGTTATGAAAGAGAAAGCTTTCGCCTGAGGCACAGGGGACCTTGAAATGCAATCGCTAGAGCTCTTGGAAGTGCCTGACTGTGTCAGCAAACAGGCAGGGGAGGAGGAATAGCCTAAGCAAGAGGCTCAATTTCCTTTACTTCAGCTTTGCCCCAGCATAACTCTGCCATTATCAGTGGAGACGCTCCTGGCTTGGAACGGGGCAAACTGCAGGAGACTTTGGTGCTGCAGCTTCTGTAGGACTCTGCTGCTTTCTGCCAGCGAAACATAGACACGCGTACACACACACATACAGTGTCAACACGTGCTCCCATCGTTATTGCCTTTTGCTTCATCTCAAACCATTGTTTGTAGCAATGTTTGAGGGGAGACCTCATTGCTCTCTACAACTACCTGAAAGGAGGTTGTGGAGAGGAGGGTGCTGGGCTCTTCTCCCAAGTGACAGGGGACAGGACGAGAGGGAATGGCCTCAAGCTCCACCAGGGGAGGTTTAGGCTGGACATCAGGAAAAAATTCTTCACAGAAAGGGTCATTGGGCACTGGCAGAGGCTGCCCAGGGAGGGGGTTGAGTCCCCTTCCCTGGAGGGGTTTAAGGCACGGGTGGACGAGGTGCTGAGGGGCATGGGTTAGTGTTTGATAGGAATGGTTGGACTCGATGATCCGGTGGGTCTCTTCCAACCTGGTTGTTCTATGATTCTATGATTGTATGAATGGTTTGGCTTTAAATCAGCTGCAGGACTCAAAAGGCACTTTTTGTGGGCATGAAATTTTGAGCTTCACAGACTTATTTAATGTTTCTTTTTGGGTTCACTTCAAAAAAAAAAAAAAACCACCTGAATTTAGTTCAGCACACAGCATTTTAAAACCTTTTTGAGACTGATATTTTGGAGGAGAGCCTACTAAGCTGAAAATCTGTTTGATCGCTGCTTTCAATTACAAGCCAGCAGCTCCTTTTGCAACTTGGCAAAAGGAACTGATAGACATCAGAAGTACCTTGCATTTCAAGAAAAACCCAAAGCTAGGCTTGAACCTCCCTGAATCTGATGGTTGAGTTTCAGGGTCCATCCCCACTAAAACCTGTAGCTGTGTTGCTGTTGTCACCGTTGATGGCTCTTGTCTTCTGCCTGGCTGTTTTCATGTGAAACCATTTGTCTGCCCCTTCAAGGGTCAAACTCCTTGGCTGATAGCCAAAAAGTGAGACGGGTCTGAGGACAGAGAAGCTTGGGGAATGACGGTGGAATGAAAGGAGAAGAAGGACCTTCCTAAAGATTTGCTGCAGATGTTTTGCAAGTTCCCTCCCTGGAGCTTGGGAAGAGTTCTTCGACTGCACACCAGGAATCTGTGCCCAGATGTTGCCTGCTGGGGTTGTGGGAGCTCGGCGTGCCAACGCTCTCTGCTTTGCTTTCTATCTTCTCCCAGAGGCTGGTGGCAGGGTTGGAAAATGACACTATTTCTATTCTTTTTGCTTTGCTCGTTTTCACTTCATTCTGTTATTGTGGTCAGACTCTTCAGATGAAGAAGTAGGCTCACTTTCCAGCAGTTGCTGAATAAATGAGCACAAGACATAGACAATATTTCTGTGGGGGGATCCTTCGATCCAAGAAAGAAATCCTTCTTGAACAATTATCCTTAGAAAAAATCAATCAAAGCCCGCTTGTCCAGTTCAGAGTGCTGCTCAGAGAGGATATGATAAAACATTTTGCTACTGTTTCTGGTTACCAGATGACGAACTTCCACCTATATTGTTGACGATTCCATCTTTAACCTTTTCATCACAAACTTTCTTCTGGTAAGTTATAAAGAAATGACCTTTTTTATTCTTTGGCCAAAAAGGAAAAACCATAATGGATTTTGAAGGCATAAAACATCATTTTGGAAAAGGAAAAAGGTGTGGAGTGTGGAAAAAATCTGGCTCCACTGAATAATTCCTTTGCTTCCTGTACTTCTGCTTTGGTCTCCACCATGCACGCTGGATGTATTTTTGTCTGGAGCCCTCCAGAAACCTTATTCTGCTGGCCCTTTGAGGCCCTTTTTGTGGGTGCCTCTCAACATATATAGTTTCAGATGGAAAATAAGAACCATGAGGGTTAAATTCTGCTGTTGCATGTTTTAACACTTTCACTGAAGGGAAATAAAGATTTGCCAAAGTGCTGAGGGGTGCAGAGGACACTTCCCAGCTGCCTGATACTTGGCACCTAGTGCCGTACAAAGGTGGCATCACTGATTCTGCTCCCACTGTGGAAGCTTAGATTCTGTTCAGGTGGATGCTGCACTGTCTTTCCACTACAGCTCTCAATTTATTAGGAAAACTAATATTAATTATTAAGTACATATCATACGAACGTGCCTCATAACATTTCTACTCCATTGAGTGCATTGGGAACTCCTTTAGCCCAAGCACTAAACCCCATGGTTAACTTTGAGTGTGTGACTCCCATTAGCCTAAATGATGCTCTTTGCATATTGAAGGACTTTGGTGAATCAGGGCCGTTACTATTAAAGTCAATGAATGATATCATCTAAATCATTAAGCAGAACTAAATGATAAGCAATTCGCATTACAGATCAGAAGGAAAGGGCTGATTTCAAGTTGAAAGTCTTTTAAATCAGAGCCAGTCGCTGAAAGGCAGTACTGTTGGTTCAAACACCCTGTGCCAACTCAGCTGGGATAATCCTGACAGTTGTACCCAAGCACTCATCTCCCCTCACCAGTGCAGGGAATAACTCCTGTTAAAATAATTCCAGGATTGCAAAGAACAGGGAAGAAAAGTTCTACTTTCAGTCTCAGCTGAAGAATTGCATTTTTTTTTGTTAAGGCTTCTAACGGACTCCTTCAGTAAATGGAGCAGCAGGGGAAGAAATTGTTTCAGTTCAGAACCAGGCTGATGAAAGGGTTAATTTATCTCATTTGTATTTTCTTATTTTTACTTTTTTTTTTGTTGGGGGAGGAGGGGAGAACCTGACCAGAACTGCAGGCAGTAGGTGTGCTTTTTTTTTTTTCCTTCTTTTTTTAATGAAAACAATTATATATATAGTTTGGTAATGTTACTTTTACTTTTCTTTTTGTTAATGATTTTCTGGGGGGCAATTTGTTTGCTCTTTTCTGTTTTCTTGTGCTTTCTTTTATGTATATTTTTTTTATGGGCTTTTGGAATAAGTTTGTAGAAGTTCATCACCCAAAATGTCCTAAGGGCATTCCTATTGTGTTTTTTCTCCCCAAGTTCAGTAGTAAAATGGCATTTTTTTCATAGGCAAACCAGTTTTTAGTGGGGTTACGCATCAACGCAAGCCATGCCTAGGGACCAGGCACCAGTGACCTCTCCCAGACAAAACAGTCTCTCCAAAACTCCTCTTTTACATTTACAAAATTCGAAAGGGCTATGTGAGGGACTAGTTGATTAAAAATGGTCTTTTCTGATCTTAAGTGGTCTGTCAATAAGAAATCAGTCTGGCAAGAGTCGCTGTGTCCTCTTCAGTAGCATTCTGCAGCCCAAAACTCTCAGGCTTGGCTAGAACGCTCTGAAGTAGCAATGAGAAGAACTGTGTTTTCTTGAAAATGGCAAAGCTGTTGGTGGGTACCTACTAAAGTATCCTTGTCCCTTGCTTTCCCTTCTCTGAATCTAGCAGTGCACTCCTGTTCGAGCTTACCTTTACCCTTCGCTTCACACTGAGCCAACAGGAAAATGCTTTGCTGGGAGAGGGTTTCCCTTTCTTCTACACTTTTTTGGCTTTTTTAGCCTTGCCCTGTGTTTGCCCCTATTGCTTCCAGATGTCTTTATCCCAGACAAATGGCTACTTTCTTTTCCTCATTTTCAGAAAATCTCTGTGGGTTTCATTTTGATCATTTTTTCACTCACTTTTATTACCTATACTTCCTCCCTTCTTGTACCCCTTCTTTGTTAAACATTTTGATCTGATGAAAACACCACGGCAAAACATAAATTAGGATTGTAGGTGTTTGTGATAGTTTTTGGAGTTGACTGTAAAGCTTTTACTGTTTAAATTGCTAGACAGAGAGACCAGTTTATAGCTTTCTTTATGATTTCTTTTGCTTGTTGAAGTTATTTAATAAACTTATCCTTTTTTTAAACACTCAGAATTAGTCAGAATGTTGCAGATTTTTTTTTAATTAAAAACAGCTAACTTTTTTACTGCAAAATGTGACTTTGAACTGTTGTCACATACAGAGTTTAGTAGGTTAGACACATTTAGGTAGGTATGAGAGGACTGGTTGTGAAACTCATGGAACAGATCTCATATTCTTGCTTTCAATTGCACACCGTCTGTCAGCCCGTTGCCTCTGGTGGGGCTTGCTTGGAGTGTGAAATTCCATTTTGTGATAATTCCATTGTTTTCTCACAGTAGTGTTTCAAAATATTGCTTCAGCAAATCTTCCCTTCTCCTCTCCTGCAAAGATTTGCTTTCACCCTGGTGTTGCGCACCCCGAGCAGTGCCACAGACCAAGTAGTTTCACCCGCTTCCAAAGGAAGCATGCCATCCCCTCCAATTCCACAGCCTTTTCTGCATGATTTATTATGTCAATGAAAAGGAGAAATAGATATTTAGCAGGAAGACTGTGTAGACCACCATAAACATGCTCCTTCGCCAAGCCTGGTCCCCTGCCATTCATTCATTCCCTTCTTTATACCACACCCTTCGCTGTGCCAATAGAGGTATCTGTGTGGTCAAGGGATGATGCCACTGAAAAACCTACCCTGAAAAACAGTCCCTCAAACCAACAGAGCAATGGGCGTGAGGGAGTACAGGGGAAAACTTACGCTGGCACTGCCACAGAAGTGTCCATGGACCAAAAGTCCGTGACTGCACCAAAGGCAAAGGTACCCAAGCGAGTGTGAAGGAGGGAGGTGAGGCAGAAGCAGCAAACCAGGCATGGTAACAGAAGCCTCTGGTGGCCTCATATAGGCTATTCCTTGGCTGCAGCATCCATTTACCCTCAATCCTCCCTTCCACTTCTCTAACCAAGCAGGATTACTCTAGTATTCCTTCTTCTCCCTCACCAATTTAAAGATAGGGGAAATCGAGATAGAATGTTATTGTTGTTGTGTTCCCCACCCTTCCAACAAAAGGAGGACTGCACATCCCTTTGATGGAAGGAGGAATGGTCTGGCTACACAGTGTTCTCACAGTTTCAATGATGCAAAATTGGCTCCAGGTGTTGAACAGCATAGTAATGGGAGAGGAGGTTCCAATTTATGGCAAAAGCCTGCAGATGCTGTGGGCTTTTCAGTGGGGCATGACTCACAGCACCTGAGTTACAAGCCTTATCTCCATTACCAATCAGTGCAGGATGAGAAGGGTAGGTCTGAAGTAAAAATAAGGGTCCTGCCAAGGAAACACTTTGTTTCAGGTGGTTTAATTTTTGACTGCTCTATTTGGGTCGCCATTAGCAGTTCAGGCACACAAGGTGTGCTGCTGGAGCTCGCCTTCTGCTTCGATTACATCTAGCAGGAACCCAGGATGCATACTCAGACTGTTTTGTGCTGTGAGCCAAAGCCCCAGACATGGGCACGTGGTGCCTACCCAGCACTCACTGCTGTGTGAGTTGGAGGTGTTGCTCTCCATCCCTTGGTTTGCGACGTAGGCAGGAGGGTGTCTCCATCCAGGGAAACAGCTCCACGGAGGAAGCAATGTGGTATCAGGTAGGTGTTCCCTACACACGCAGAGTCCTCACAGCCACAGAAGTCCCCTCCCTGCTGTACCTTCCCCACAGCTGGAATGCTTGTCTCGTTGGCACTGCCCTTGCTTCTCATCTTTGTACAATTTGGACACCAAATTCTTTGATCTTGTGACACTTTCTGTCAAAGATCTGCTCATCAGCCAACACTAGTCAAACATCAATGGCCTGTAGAAGGATTTCTGAAGCAATTTGTTGCTATGTATCTGGTTTCCTTGGATTTTACAAGAGATTTTACTGTTGTTTTTTTTTCCTTTGGTGGCGCAGAATGTACAATATTTAATACACCCATGGTAAAGTGATAAGTTAATGAGTAAATCTTGACAGGGTTTTGTTTCTGCACATCTCTTGTAAACACTGATTGATTGGGACATTTAAATCTGAATACGCTTTTTACATATTTTTTTTATATTGAACTTTTCAGTGTGTATATTAAATATTCAATGTTGCTTGGCATTCATTGATGTAAGTGTTGTAATATAGTTTTGTGTTACCAGTAACTATGGCTGTCATTGTGCTGATTCTAAGACATTGTTTCAACTCCTTTTGGTGTAGTTTAGCTACTTGGAATTGCTTGGCCTTCAAGAAAATTCCACACTCAATAATTGATAGAATGAGGAGAATAAAGGGTTGTTCTTTCTCACAATCTTTGCAATCCCTGTAGCAGCTTCTTCAGCCAAAAGGAGCATTTCCTTTTTCTCTTCCATTTTTACCTTGGCAATATGGTAACGTTGGTTTGTTTTGTCTTTTAATCCTGGAAATTCTGAATTCCACATCGACCATTTCTAGCAATATTTTAGAAAAACAGACACTTGTGCCATAAGGAGTTACTGATCGTAACAGAACTGAAAGACTGTAATTACTTTGGTTTTCTTTATAAATAGTTTTCCGCCATTGAGTTTTTAATCAAGTCTTTTCTCAGTGTGATCAAAATTGAAAAGACACTAAAGGATTAAGCACTTAACATGTATGAGGAAAGGGATTCATTCGTATGATTTCCATCTATATAAATGAAAACTTTCTTATGAATTTTTACATTTAGCTGTCCTTGATACTAGGAGTCCACTTAAGACTCACTGAATCCCTGCTTAGTAGTAAATAATGTTCAGTTTTGTAAAAGTAAGCTGCTGCTTAATTATAGTGCCTTTAGAACATTTCTAGCTTCTTGCAAAAGATGGAAATGTCAGATATTTAATCACCAAGTATCCATTTAGCAGATACAGAAAATGATCCCTACCGTCTTCTAGGTGCTGTTCTATATTATGGTGAAAAGTCCTATGCGAGAGCTGTATATTGCTATTTTAAATGCCTTAGCCTATTCATGACATCATTTTGACAATAATGATGAGAAATTCCAGCAGGAAGTCAGTTTGGGGAATGGACTTCTAAAAAACCAATGGAAGGCTGAAAAAACAGGCAGGAGGTAATGAAAAATGTCTTGGGCTGGATGACTGTTGCAGCAGTAAATGTGGCACTTTAAATAAAGTGTCAGCTGATTGTTTCCCAAGAGCTGCTTGGTGAATTCCCTGTGCCTTGTGTTGCAGTTTTACTCCTTTGAGTCAATGTTTTAGTGAGGTTTCTCTTTTAATTTGTGTGTTCTAGTGTTCTGGTAGAATTTCATTTGTTACCTATGATGTACATACTTTCTTCTCCCTTTTATAAAAGCACCTGTTTACTTACACTCAGTTTCTGTCTTTTGTAAATGAAATAACAAACCATAAATTCACTCACATGTCATCTTTCCATTTGGGGAATTTTTTTTTTTATGCTCGTATCCATGCCAGTCAGCCCCAGTAAGTATGGAACGAGGTGGGAAATTTCCACCAAACTGGCAGAGGGACAAAACTTCTGTTATTGCCAGCTCTATGAAAACCAGTGGCTGGATAGAGGACAGAGTCCTACTCAGTGCCTGTGCTAAGGGAAAGGCAGCAATCTCAGCTGAGCTACATTGCTGGACAGCAGGGAATATGCAAGGGAGAAAGATAGCCTGAGCGCTCCCACTGCATGAACAGCCTTACAGGAACTCCTTAAGACACGTACTTAATTAACAACAAAACAAAAAAGCTACAAAAAGTGTGGAACTGAGAGAGAGAGTGCAAAGAGAGGGGATAGAACCCAGACCAGAGGAAAGTAGAGACTGACTTTCTAGTTACGCCCATGCTTACAGGGCAGCTTGGCTTCTTGGCTCGTATCAGAAACGGCGTGATCAGCAGGTCCAGGGAGGTTATTCTCCCTCTGTACTCAGCACTGGCTAGACCGTTCCTCGAATCCTGTGTTCAGTTCTGGGCCCCTCACCACAAGAAGGATGTCGAGGCTCTGGAGTGAGTCCAGGGAAGAGCAACGAAGCTGGGGAAGGGGCTGGAAGGAAACTCTTAGGAGGATCGGCTAAGGAACTGGGGTTGTTTAGAATGGAGAAGAGGAGGCTGAGGGGAGAGCTTCTTGCTCTCTAGAACTGCCTGAAACAAGGTTGTAGAGGGGAGGGAGCTGGGCTCTTCTTACAAGCATCAGGGGACAGGACAAGGGGGAATGGCCTCAAGCTCTGCCTGGGGAGGTTGAGGCTGGACATTCCAGAAAAGTGTTTGACAGAGTCATTGGAGAGTGGCAGAGGCTGCGCAGGGAGGTGGTTGATTCCCCATCCCTGGAGGTGTTTAAGAGGCGGGTGGGTGAGGTGCCTTGTGGCAGGTTTAGTGTTAGGTCGGACTGGTTGTAGTTGTTGTTGTGTGTGTGTTTTGTAAGGTGTTGTTTGTGTTTTGTTGTTGTTTTTGTTGCTGTGTGTGAGTGGGTAGCGGTAGGTGTCGGGGCGGCGTTCTGTGTGTTGCGGTGTGAGGAGGCGCGTTGTGCGGGAGAGGCTGGGGGTGCTGGGAGGCAGCAGGTGCCTACGGCCACACCACCCTGAGAACGCCCGATCTCGTCCGATCTCGGCAGCTAAGCAGGGTCGGGCCCGGTTAGTACTTGGATGGGAGACCGCCTGGGAATACCGGGTGCTGTAGGCTTTTGCTCTTGGGCCAAGCGTAACGGTGGCCCCCTGAATCCCGTCGCTAAGCTCTTTATCTCCCTAATCTCTGGTTTGACCTGCGTGCAGGGATGGGGAGTCGGCCGGCTCCCTGGGCAGCCGGTTCGGGTGCCTGAGAGCCCTTTGGGTGAAGAGATTTTTTTGGAAGGTTCCGCTGTGCTACTTGAGGCCGTTGCCTCTTGTCCTGCGTGGCGTCCCTGGGGAGAAGAGGGCAAGGGGCGCCTGGCTAGAGCCTCCTGTCGGGGAGTTGTAGAGGGCGCTGAGGTCTCCCCTCAGGCAGGCTCCTTTGGTCTGGGCTGAGGAAGCCCGTTTGCGTCAGCGGCTGCTGCCGAGAGCGGGGCTGCTGCGGCCTCGTTGGCCTTGGCTGGAGGTTCTGCGGCCCCTGTCCGGCCTTTGTGGTGGCGAGGGTGCGAAAAGTGGAGAGAGGGTTTGAGATGCCTCCTGAGCAGTGTGGAGGTGCGGGTGAGAGGCCGTTGGGTGTCCCTGGTGCACGTTTGTTTTTGTGCTGGAGGCCAGGCTGTTGTGGGTGTTGTTGTGGGGCTGTTGTGGGTGGTGTTTGGTATTGGTGGTGGTGAGGGGGAGGTGTTGTGGGCTGTGTTTGTTGTAGGGCGTGTGGGTGTGTGTTGTCAGGTGAGGTGTTTGGGGTTGTTTGTTGTAGTTGTGTTTTGTGAGGGGCGTGTCTGTTGTGCTGTGTGTTGAGTGTGTTGCCATAGGTGTTTGTGTTGCGTGTGCCTGGTGTTAGTGTTGGGGGGTGTTCAGTGTGTGTGTGCGTTGTGGAGCGTGCGAGGCGCGTTGTGCGGGAGAGGCTGGGGGTGCTGGGAGGCAGCAGGTGCCTACGGCCACACCACCCTGAGAACGCCCGATCTTGTCCGATCTCGGCAGCTAAGCAGGGTCGGGCCCGGTTAGTACTTGGATGGGAGACCGCCTGGGAATACCGGGTGCTGTAGGCTTTTGCTGTCCTGGGGGCGCCATTTGGAGGCTGCGCTGCTCTGTCCCCCCTTTTTGTGGAGCCCGGGAACAGAGGTGCGCACGGAGGGTGTCGTTGCCACGGTTTCTCGTAGCATTCTGCTTAGGAAACTGTCAGCCTCTGGGCTGGACAGGCAGACACTCTCCTGAATGGAAAACTGGTTGCACAGGTGGGCCCAGAGAGTGGTGGGAAATGGAGTTAACTCCAGCTGGAGGCCAGTTCCAAGTGGTGTCCCTAGGGCTGAGTGCTGGGTCCTGCCCTGTTCCATGTCTTTATCAATGACCTGGAGGAGGGGATCGAACGCACCCTAAGTAAGCTTGCGGATGACACTAATCTGGGTGGAAGTGTGGGTCTGCTGGAGGGTAGGACGGCTGTTCAAAGGGATCTGAACAGGCTGGACCATTGGGCTGAGGTTTAACAAGGCCAAATGGCGGGTCCTGCACTTGGGGCACAACAACCCTGTGCAGCTACAGACTAGGAGAAGTCTGGAAGAAAGCTGCCCGGAGGAGAAGGACCTGGGGGTGTTGGTTAACAGCGACTGAACCTGAGCCAGCAGTGGCCCAGGTGGCCAAGAAGGCCAATGGCATCTTGGCTTGTATTAGAAACGGCGTGACCAGCAGGTCCAGGGAGGTTCTTCTCCCCCTGTACTCGACACTGGTGAGACCGCACCTGGAATCCTGTGTTCAGTTCTGGGCCCCTCCCCACAAGAAGGATGTTGAGGCTCTGGAGCGAGTCCAGGGAAGAGCAACGAAGCTGGTGAAGGGGCTGGAGAGCAAGTCTTCTGAGGAGCGGCTGAGGGAACTGGGGTTGTTTAGCCTGGAGAAGAGGAGGCTGAGGGAAGACCGTCTTGCTCCCTAGAACTACCTGAAAGGAGGTTGTAGAGGGGAGGGAGCTGGGGTCTTCTTACAAGCATCAGGGGACAGGACAAGGGGGAATGGCCTCAAGCTCTGCCTGGGGAGGTTAAGGCTGGACATCCAAGAAAATTTTTTGATAGAAAGGGTCACAGGACAGTGGCAGAGGCTGCACAAGGAGGTGGTTGATTCCCCATCCGTGGAGGTATTTAAGAGGAGGATGGGTGAGGTGCCTCGTGGCAGGTTTAGTGTTAGGTTGGACTGGTTGTAGTTGTTGTTGTGTGTGTTTTGTAAGGTGTTGTTTGTGTTTTGTTGTTGTTTTTGTTGTTGTGTTGCTGTGTGTGAGTGTGTAGCGGTAGGTGTCGGGGCGGCGTGCTGTGTGTTGCGGTGTGAGGAGGCGCGTTGTGCGGGAGAGGCTGGGGGTGCTGGGAGGCAGCAGGTGCCTACGGCCACACCACCCTGAGAACGCCCGATCTCGTCCGATCTCGGCAGCTAAGCAGGGTCGGGCCTGGTTAGTACTTGGATGGGAGACCACCTGGGAATACCGGGTGCTGTAGGCTTTTGCTGTCCTGAGGGCGCCATTTGGAGGCTGCGCTGCTCTGTCCCCCCTTTTTGTGGAACCCGGGAACTCGTAGCATTCTGCTGAGGAAACTGTCAGCCTCTGGACTGGACAGGCGCACACTCTCCTGGGTGGAAAACTGGTTGGACGGTCAGGCCCAGAGGGTGGTGGAAAACGGAGTTAACTCGAGCTGGAGGCCAATTCCAAGTGGCGTCCCCCAGGGCTGAGTGCTGGGTCCAGCCTTGTTCCAAGTCTTCATCAATGACCTGGAGAAGGGGATCGAACACACCCTAAGTAAGCTTGTGGATGACACTAATCTGGGTGGAAGTGTGGATCTGCTAGAGGGAAGGGAGGCTCTGCAAAGGGATCTGAACAGGCTGGACCTTTGGGCTGAGGTTTAACAAGGCCAAATGCCGGGTCCTGCACTTGGGGCACAACAACCCTGTGCAGCTACAGACTAGGAGAAGTCTGGCTAGAAAGCTGCCCGGAGGGGAAGGGCCTGGGGGTGTTGGTTAACAGCGACTGAACCTGAGCCAGCAGTGGCCCAGGTGGCCAAGAAGGCCAATGGCACCTTGGCTCGTACCAGAAATGGCATGACCAGCAGGTCCAGGGAGGTTATTCTCCCCCTGTACTCGGCACTGGTGAGACCGCTCCTGGAATCCTGTGTTCAGTTCTGGGCCCCTCGCCACAAGAAGGATGTTGAGGCTCTGGAGCGAGTCCAGAGAAGAGCGATGAAGCTGGTGAAGGGGCTGGAGAGCAAGTCTTCTGAGGAGCGGCTGAGGGAACTGGGGTTGTTTAGCCTGGAGAAGAGGAGGCTGAGGGGAGAGCTTCTTGCTCTCTACAACTACCTGAAAGGAGGTTGTAGAGGGGAGGGAGCTGGTCTCTTCTCTCAAGTGACAGGGGACAGGGCAAGAGGGAATGGCCTCAAGCTCTGCCCGGGGAGGTTGAGGCTGGCCATCCAAGCAAAGTGTTTGACAGAAAGAGTCACAGGAGAGTGGCAGAGGCTGCGCAGGGAGGTAGTTGATTCCCCATCCCTGGAGGTGTTTAAGAGGCGGGTGGGTGAGGTGTCTTGTGGCAGGTTTAGTGTTAGGTTGGACTGGTTGTAGTTGTTGTGTGTGTTTTGTAAGGTGTTGTTTGTGTTTTGTTGTTGTTTTTGTTGTTGTTGTGTTGTTGTGTGTGAGTGGGTAGCGGTAGGTGTCGGGGCGGCGTGTTGTGTGTTGCGGTGTGAGGAGGCGCGTTGTGCGGGAGAGGCTGGGGGTGCTGGGAGGCAGCAGGTGCCTACGGCCACACCACCCTGAGAACGCCCGATCTCGTCCGATCTCGGCAGCTAAGCAGGGTCGGGCCCGGTTAGTACTTGGATGGGAGACCGCCTGGGAATACCGGGTGCTGTAGGCTTTTGCTGTCCTGGGGGCGCCATTTGGAGGCTGCGCTGCTCTGTCCCCCCTTTTTGCGGAGCCCGGGAAGAGAGGTGCGCAGGGCGGGTGTCATTGCCCGCGTTCTCCTTCTCCTGGGAGCCTAGACTGTGGTGATCTGGAAGGGAGCTTCAAGAGGCTGGACTGGCCAGGCCTCTGCCGTTGGCAGGGCCCCCTCCCACCAGAGCTCCAAGCCCTGTACAGCCTTGCACGGTTTCTCCTACCATTTTGCATAGGACACTGTCAGCCTCTGGACTGGACAGGCGCACACTCTCCTGGGTGGAAAACTGGTTGGACGGTCGGGCCCAGACAGTGGTGGGAAATGGCGTGAAATCCAGCTGGAGGCCAGTGACAAGTGGGGTTCCCCAGGGCTGAGTGCTGGGTCCAGCCCTGTTCCATGTCTTTATCATTGACCTGGAGGAGGGGATTGAATACACCCTAAGTAAGCTTGCGGATGACACTAAGGTGGGTGGAAGTGTGGATCTGCTGGAGGGTAGGGAGGCTGTTCAAAGGGATCTGAACAGGCTGGACCATTGGGCTGAGGTTTAACAAGGCCAAATGGCGGGCCCTGCACTTGGGGCACAACAACCCTGTGCAGCTACAGACTAGGAGAAGTCTGGCTGGAAAGCTGCCCGGAGGAGAAGGACCTGGGGGTGCTGGTTGACAGCGGCCAAACGTGAGCCAGCAATGGCCCAGGTGGCCAAGAAGGCCAATGGCATCTTGGCTTGTATCAGAAACGGCGTGACCAGCAGGTCCAGGGAGGTTCTTCTCCCCCTGTACTCGGCACTGGTGAGACCGCACCTGGAATCCTGTGTTCAGTTCTGGGCCCCTCGCCACAAGAAGGATGTTGAGGCTCTGGAGCGAGTCCAGGGAAGAGCAACGAAGCTGGTGAAGGGGCTGGAGAGCAGGTCCTCTGAGGAGCGGCTGAGGGAACTGTGGTTGTTTAGCCTGGAGAAGAGGAGACTGAGGGGAGACCGTCTTGCTCCCTAGAACTACCTGAAAGGAGGTTGTAGAGGGGAGGGAGCTGGGCTCTTCTTACAAGCATCAGGGGACAGGACAAGGGGGAATGGCCTCAAGCTCTGCCTGGGGAGGTTAAGGCTGGACATCCAAGAAAATTTTTTGATAGAAAGGGTCACAGGACACTGGCAGAGGCTGCGCAGGGAGGTGGTTGATTCCCCATCCGTGGAGGTATTTAAGAGGTGGATGGGTGAGGTGCCTTGTGGCAGGTTTAGTGTTAGGTCGGACTGGTTGTAGTTGTTGTTGTTGTGTGTGTTTTGTAAGGTGTTGTTTGTGTTTTGTTGTTGTTTTTGTTGTTGTTGTGTGTGAGTGGGTAGGGGTAGGTGTTGGGGCGGCGTGTTGTGTGTTGCAGTGTGAGGAGGCGCGTTGTGCGGGAGAGGCTGGGGGTGCTGGGAGGCAGCAGGTGCCTACGGCCACACCACCCTGAGAACGCCCGATCTCGTCCGATCTCGGCAGCTAAGCAGGGTCGGGCCCGGTTAGTACTTGGATGGGAGACCGCCTGGGAATACCGGGTGCTGTAGGCTTTTGCTGCCCTGGGGGCGCCATTTGGAGGCTGCGCTGCTCTGTCCCCCCTTTTTGCGGAGCCCGGGAAGAGAGGTGCGCAGGGAGCGTGTCGTTGCCCGCGTTCTCTTTCTCCTGGGAGCCTAGACTGGGTTGATCTGGAAGAGAGTTCAAGAGGCTTGACTTGGTAGGCCTCTGCCATGGGCAGGGCGCCTCCCACCAGAACAGGCTGCTCCAAGCACCATCCAGCCTGGCACGGTTTCTCCTAGCATTTTGCTTAGGACACTGTCAGCCTCTAGACTGGACATGCAGACACTCTCCTGGATGGAAAACTGGTTGCACAGGTGGGCCCAGAGAGTGGTGGGAAATGAAGGTAACTCCAGCTGGAGGCCAGTTCCAAGTGGTGTCCCCAGCGCTGAGTGCTGGGTCCAGCCCTGTTGCATGTCTTTATCAATGACCTGGGGAAGGGGATCGAACACACCCTAAGTAAGCTTGCGGATGACACTAAGCTGGGTGGAAGTGTGGATCTGCTGGAGGGTAGGGAGGCTGTTCAAAGGGATCTGAACAGGCTGGACCGTTGCGCTGTTTAAGACGGCCAAATGCCGGGTCCTGCACGTGGGGCACAACAACCGTGTGCAACTACAGACTAGGAGAAGTCTGGCTGGAAAGCTGCCCGGAGGAGAGAGACCTGGGGGTGTTGGTTGACAGCGTCTGAACCTGAGCCAGCAATGGCCCAGGTGGCCAAGAAGGCCACTGGCATCTTGGCTCGTATCAGAAACGGCGTGACCAGCAGGTCCAGGGAGGTTCTTCTCCCCCTGTACTCGGCACTGGTGAGACCGCACCTGGAATCCTGTGTTCAGTTCTGGGCCCCTCGCCACAAGAAGGATGTTGAGGCTCTGGAGCGAGTCCAGAGAAGAGCAACGAAGCTGGTGAAGGGGCTGGAGAGCAAGTCTTCCGAGGAGGGGCTGAGGGAACTCTGGTTGTTTAGCCTGGAGAAGAGGAGGCTGAGGGAAGACCATCTTGCTCTCTACAACTACCTGAAAGGAGGTTGTAGAGGGGAGGGAGCTGGGCTCTTCTTACAAGCATCAGGGGACAGGACAAGGGGGAATGGCCTCAAGCTCTGCCTGGGGAGGTTAAGGCTGGACATCCAAGAAAATTTTTTGATAGAAAGGGTCACACGACACTGGCAGAGGCTGCGCAAGGAGGTGGTTGATTCCCCATCCGTGGAGGTATTTAAGAGGTGGATGGGTGAGATGCCTTGTGGCAGGTTTATTGTTAAGTCAGACTGGTTGTAGTTGTTGTTGTTGTGGGTGTTGTGGAAGGTGTTGTTTGTGTTTTGTTGTTGTTTTTGTTGTTGTTGTGTTGTGTGTGAGTGGGTAGCGGTAGGTGTCGGGGCGGCGTGTTGTGTGTTGCGGTGTGAGGAGGCGCGTTGTGCGGGAGAGGCTGGGGGTGCTGGGAGGCAGCAGGTGCCTACGGCCACACCACCCTGAGAACGCCCGATCTCGTCCGATCTCGGCAGCCAAGCAGGGTCGGGCCCGGTTAGTACTTGGATGGGAGACCGCCTGGGAATACCGGGTGCTGTAGGCTTTTGCCGCCCTGGGGGCGCCATTTGGAGGCTGCGCTGCTCTGTCCCCCCTTTTTGCAAGAGCCCGGGAGGAGAGGTGCGCAGGGAGGGTGTCGTTGCCACAGTTTCTCGTAGCATTCTGCTTAGGAAACTGTCAGCCTCTGGGCTGGACAGGTGCAAACTCTCCTGGGTGGAAAACTGGTTGGACGGTCGGGCCCAGAGAGTGGTGGGAAATGGTGTGAAATCCAGCTGGAGGCCAGTGACATGTGGTGTCCCCAGGGCTGAGTGCTGGGTCCAGCCCTGTTCCATGTCTTTATCAATGACCTGGAGAAGGGGATCGAACACACCCTAAGTAAGCTTGAGGATGACACTAATCTGGGTGGAAGCATGGATCTCCTGGAGGGTAGGGAGGCTGTTCAAAGGGATCTGAACAGGCTGGACCTTTGGGCTGAGGTTTAACAAGGCCAAATGCCGGGCTGTGCACTTGGGGCACAACAACCCTGTGCAGCTACAGACTAGGAGAAGTCTGGCTAGAAAGCTGCCCAGAGGAGAAGGACCTGGGGGTGTTGGTTGACAGCAGCTGAACATGAGCCAGCAGTGGCCCAGGTGGCCAAGAAGGCCAATGGCATCTTGGCTTGTATTAGAAACGGCGTGACCAGCAGGTCCAGGGAGGTTATTCCCCGCCCTGTACTCGGCACTGGTGAGACCGCTCCTGGAATCCTGTGTTCAGTTCTGGGTCCCTCGCCACAAGAAGGATGTTGAGGCTCTGGAGGGAGTCCAGAGAAGAGTGACGAAGCTGGTGAAGGGGCTGGAGAGCAAGTCTTCTGAGGAGTGGCTGAGGGAACTGGGGTTGTTTAGCCTGGAGAAGAGGAGGCTGAGGGGAGAGCTTCTTGCTCTCTACAACTACCTGAAAGGAGGTTGTAGAGGGGAGGGAGCTGGTGTCTTCTTGCAAGTGACAGGGGACAGGACAAGAGGGAATGGCCTCAAGCTCTGCCCGGGGAGGTTGACGCTGGACATTCAAGCAAAGTGTTTGACAGAAAGGGTCACAGGACGCTGGCAGAGGCTGCGCAGGGAGGTGGTTGATTCCCCGTCCCTGGAGGTGTTTAAGAGGCGGGTGGGTGAGGTGCCTTGTGGCAGGTTTCTTGTTAGGTCAGACTGTTTGTAGTTGTTGTTGGTGTGTGTGTTTTGTAAGGTGTTGTTTGTGTTTTATTGTTGTTTTTGTTGTTGTGCTGTTGTGTGTGAGTGGGTAGCGGTAGGTGTCGGGGCGGCGTGTTGTGTGTGTTGCGGTGTGAGGAGGCGCATTGTGCGGGAGAGGCTGTGGGTGCTGGGAGGCAGCAGGTGCCTACGGCCACACCACCCTGAGAACGCCCGATCTCGTGCGATCTCGGCAGCCAAGCAGGGTCGGGCCCGGTTAGTACTTGGATGGGAGACCGCCTGGGAATACCGGGTGCTGTAGGCTTTTGCTCTTGGGCCAAGCCTGGCGGTGGCCTCCTGAGTCCCGTGTCTAAGCTCTTCATCTCCCTAATCTCGGTTTTGACCTGCGTGCAGGGATGGGGAGTCGGCCTGCTCCCTGGGCAGCCCGAGGGTTCTGGTGCCCGAGAGCCCTTTGAGGGAAGAGATTGTTTTGGAAGATTCCGTGGTGCTACTTGAGGCTGTTGCCTCTTGTCCTGCGTGGCATCCCTGGGGAGAAGAGGGCAAGGGGCGCCTGGCTAGAGCCTCCTGTCGGGGAGTTGTAGAGGGCGCTGAGGTCTCCCCTCAGGCAGGCTCCTTTGGTCTGGGCTGAGGAAGCCCGTTTGCGTCAGCGGCTGCTGCCGAGAGCGGGGCTGCTGCGGCCTCGTTGGCCTTGGCTGGAGGCGCTGCGGCCCCTGTCCGGCCTTTGTGGTGGCGAGGGTGCGAAAAGTGGAGAGAGGGTTTGAGATGCCTCCTGAGCAGTGTGGAGGTGCGGGTGAGAGGCCGTTGGGTGTCCCTGGTGCACGTTTGTTTTTGTGCTGGAGGCCAGGCTGTTGTGGGTGTTGTTGTGGGGCTGTTGTGGGTGGTGTTTGGTATTGGTGGTGGTGAGGGGGAGGTGTTGTGGGCTGTGTTTGTTGTAGGGCGTGTGGGTGTGTGTTGTCAGGTGAGGTGTTTGGGGTTGTTTGTTGTAGTTGTTTGTGTTTTGTGTGGGGCGTGTGAGTTGTACTGTGTGTTGAGTGTGTTGCCATAGGTGTTTGTGTTGGGTGTACGTGGTGTTAGTGTTGGGGGGTGTTCAGTGTGTGTGCGTTGTGGAGCGTGCGAGGCGCGTTGTGCGGGAGAGGCTGGGGGTGCTGGGAGGCAGCAGGTGCCTACGGCCACACCACCCTGAGAACGCCCGATCTCGTCCGATCTCGGCAGCCAAGCAGGGTCGGGCCCGGTTAGTACTTGGATGGGAGACCGCCTGGGAATACCGGGTGCTGTAGGCTTTTGCTGCCCTGGGGGCGCCATTTGGAGGCTGCGCTGCTCTGTCCCCCCTTTTTGTGGAGCCCGGGAAGAGAGGTGCGCAGGGAGGGTGTCGTTGCCACGGTTTCTCGTAGCATTCTGCTTAGGAAACTGTCAGCCTCTGGGCTGGACAGGCAGACACTCTCCTGGGTGGAGAACTGGTTGCACAGGTGGGCCCAGAGTGGTGGGAAATGGAGTTAACTCGAGCTGGAGGCCAATTCCAAGTGGTGTCCCTAGGGCTCAGTGCTGGGTCCTGCCCTGTTCCATGTCTTTATCAATGACCTGGAGGAGGGGATCGAACGCACCCTTGCGGATGACACTAATGTGGGTGGAAGTGTGGGTCTGCTGGAGGGTAGGGAGGCTGTTCAAAGGGATCTGAACAGGCTGGACCATTGGGCTGAGGTTTAACAAGGCCAAATGGCGGGTCCAGCACTTGGGGCACAACAACCCTGTGCAGCTACAGACTAGGAGAAGTCTGGCTAGAAAGCTGCCCGGAGGAGAAGGACCTGGGGGTGTTGGTTAACAGCGACTGAACCTGAGCCAGCAGTGGCCCAGGTGGCCAAGAAGGCCAATGGCATCTTGGCTCGTATCAGAATCGGCGTGACCAGCAGGTCCAGGGAGGTTATTCTCCCCCTGTACTCAGCACTGGTGAGACAGCTCCTTAAACACTGTGTTCAGTTCTGGGCCCCTCACCACAAGAAGGATGTTGAGGCTCTGGAGCGAGTCCAGAGAAGAGTGACGATGCTGGTGAAGGGGCTGTAGAGCAAGTCTTCTGAGGAGGGGCTGAGGGAACTGGGGTTGTTTAGCCTGGAGAAGAGGAGGCTGAGGGGAGAGCTTCTTGCTCTCTAGAACTACCTGAAAGGAGGTTGTAGAGGGGAGGGAGCTGGCCTCTTCTCGCAAGTGTCAGGGGACAGGACAAGGGGAATGGCCTCAAACTCTGCCCGGGGAGGTTGAGGCTGGCCATCCAAGCAAAGTGTTTGACTGAAAGTGTTCTTGGAGAGTGGCAGAGGCTGCGCAGGGAGGTGTTTGATTCCCCATCCCTGGAGGTGTTTAAGAGGCGGGTGGGTGAGGTGCCTTGTGGCAGGTTTAGTGTTAGGTCGGACTGGTTGCAGTTGTTGTTGTTGTGTGTGTTTTGTAAGGTGTTGTTTGTGTTTTGTTGTTGTTTTTGTTGTTGTGTTGTTGTGTGTGAGTGGGTAGCGGTAGGTGTCGGGGCGGCGTGTTGTGTGTGTTGCGGTGTGAGGAGGCGCATTGTGCGGGAGAGGCTGGGGGTGCTGGGAGGCAGCAGGTGCCTACGGCCACACCACCCTGAGAACGCCCGATCTCGTGCGATCTCGGCAGCCAAGCAGGGTCGGGCCCGGTTAGTACTTGGATGGGAGACCGCCTGGGAATACCGGGTGCTGTAGGCTTTTGCTCTTGGGCCAAGCCTGGCGGTGGCCTCCTGAGTCCCGTGTCTAAGTTCTTCATCTCCCTAATCTCGGTTTTGACCTGCGTGCAGGGATGGGGAGTCGGCCTGCTCCCTGGGCAGCCCGAGGGTTCTGGTGCCCGAGAGCCCTTTGAGGGAAGAGATTGTTTTGGAAGATTCCGTGGTGCTACTTGAGGCTGTTGCCTCTTGTCCTGCGTGGCATCCCTGGGGAGAAGAGGGCAAGGGGCGCCTGGCTAGAGCCTCCTGTCGGGGAGTTGTAGAGGGCGCTGAGGTCTCCCCTCAGGCAGGCTCCTTTGGTCTGGGCTGAGGAAGCCCGTTTGCGTCAGCGGCTGCTGCCGAGAGCGGGGCTGCTGCGGCCTCGTTGGCCTTGGCTGGAGGCGCTGCGGCCCCCGTCCGGCTTTTGTGGTGGCGAGGGTGCGAAAAGTGGAGAGAGGGTTTGAGATGCCTCCTGAGCAGTGTGGAGGTGCGGATGAGAGGCCGTTGGGTGTCCCTGGTGCGCGTTTGTTTTTGTGCTGGAGGCCAGGCTGTTGTGGGTGTTGTTGTGGGGCTGTTGTGGGTGGTGTTTGGTATTGGTGGTGGTGAGGGGGAGGTGTTGTGGGCTGTGTTTGTTGTAGGGCGTGTGGGTGTGTGTTGTCAGGTGAGGTGTTTGGGGTTGTTTGTTGTAGTTGTTTGTGTTTTGTGTGGGGCGTGTGAGTTGTACTGTGTGTTGAGTGTGTTGCCATAGGTGTTTGTGTTGGGTGTACGTGGTGTTAGTGTTGGGGGGTGTTCAGTGTGTGTGCGTTGTGGAGCGTGCGAGGCGCGTTGTGCGGGAGAGGCTGGGGGTGCTGGGAGGCAGCAGGTGCCTACGGCCACACCACCCTGAGAACGCCCGATCTCGTCCGATCTCGGCAGCCAAGCAGGGTCGGGCCCGGTTAGTACTTGGATGGGAGACCGCCTGGGAATACCGGGTGCTGTAGGCTTTTGCTGCCCTGGGGGCGCCATTTGGAGGCTGCGCTGCTCTGTCCCCCCTTTTTGTGGAGCCCGGGAAGAGAGGTGCGCAGGGAGGGTGTCGTTGCCACGGTTTCTCGTAGCATTCTGCTTAGGAAACTGTCAGCCTCTGGGCTGGACAGGCAGACACTCTCCTGGGTGGAGAACTGGTTGCACAGGTGGGCCCAGAGTGGTGGGAAATGGAGTTAACTCGAGCTGGAGGCCAATTCCAAGTGGTGTCCCTAGGGCTCAGTGCTGGGTCCTGCCCTGTTCCATGTCTTTATCAATGACCTGGAGGAGGGGATCGAACGCACCCTTGCGGATGACACTAATGTGGGTGGAAGTGTGGGTCTGCTGGAGGGTAGGGAGGCTGTTCAAAGGGATCTGAACAGGCTGGACCATTGGGCTGAGGTTTAACAAGGCCAAATGGCGGGTCCAGCACTTGGGGCACAACAACCCTGTGCAGCTACAGACTAGGAGAAGTCTGGCTAGAAAGCTGCCCGGAGGAGAAGGACCTGGGGGTGTTGGTTAACAGCGACTGAACCTGAGCCAGCAGTGGCCCAGGTGGCCAAGAAGGCCAATGGCATCTTGGCTCGTATCAGAATCGGCGTGACCAGCAGGTCCAGGGAGGTTATTCTCCCCCTGTACTCAGCACTGGTGAGACAGCTCCTTAAACACTGTGTTCAGTTCTGGGCCCCTCACCACAAGAAGGATGTTGAGGCTCTGGAGCGAGTCCAGAGAAGAGTGACGATGCTGGTGAAGGGGCTGTAGAGCAAGTCTTCTGAGGAGGGGCTGAGGGAACTGGGGTTGTTTAGCCTGGAGAAGAGGAGGCTGAGGGGAGAGCTTCTTGCTCTCTAGAACTACCTGAAAGGAGGTTGTAGAGGGGAGGGAGCTGGCCTCTTCTCGCAAGTGTCAGGGGACAGGACAAGGGGAATGGCCTCAAACTCTGCCCGGGGAGGTTGAGGCTGGCCATCCAAGCAAAGTGTTTGACTGAAAGTGTTCTTGGAGAGTGGCAGAGGCTGCGCAGGGAGGTGTTTGATTCCCCATCCCTGGAGGTGTTTAAGAGGCGGGTGGGTGAGGTGCCTTGTGGCAGGTTTAGTGTTAGGTCGGACTGGTTGCAGTTGTTGTTGTTGTGTGTGTTTTGTAAGGTGTTGTTTGTGTTTTGTTGTTGTTTTTGTTGTTGTGTTGTTGTGTGTGAGTGGGTAGCGGTAGGTGTCGGGGCGGCGTGTTGTGTGTGTTGCGGTGTGAGGAGGCGCATTGTGCGGGAGAGGCTGGGGGTGCTGGGAGGCAGCAGGTGCCTACGGCCACACCACCCTGAGAACGCCCGATCTCGTCCGATCTCGGCAGCCAAGCAGGGTCGGGCCCGGTTAGTACTTGGATGGGAGACCGCCTGGGAATACCGGGTGCTGTAGGCTTTTGCTCTTGGGCCAAGCCTGGCGGTGGCCTCCTGAGTCCCGTGTCTAAGTTCTTCATCTCCCTAATCTCGGTTTTGACCTGCGTGCAGGGATGGGGAGTCGGCCTGCTCCCTGGGCAGCCCGAGGGTTCTGGTGCCCGAGAGCCCTTTGAGGGAAGAGATTGTTTTGGAAGATTCCGTGGTGCTACTTGAGGCTGTTGCCTCTTGTCCTGCGTGGCATCCCTGGGGAGAAGAGGGCAAGGGGCGCCTGGCTAGAGCCTCCTGTCGGGGAGTTGTAGAGGGCGCTGAGGTCTCCCCTCAGGCAGGCTCCTTTGGTCTGGGCTGAGGAAGCCCGTTTGCGTCAGCGGCTGCTGCCGAGAGCGGGGCTGCTGCGGCCTCGTTGGCCTTGGCTGGAGGCGCTGCGGCCCCCGTCCGGCTTTTGTGGTGGCGAGGGTGCGAAAAGTGGAGAGAGGGTTTGAGATGCCTCCTGAGCAGTGTGGAGGTGCGGATGAGAGGCCGTTGGGTGTCCCTGGTGCGCGTTTGTTTTTGTGCTGGAGGCCAGGCTGTTGTGGGTGTTGTTGTGGGGCTGTTGTGGGTGGTGTTTGGTATTGGTGGTGGTGAGGGGGAGGTGTTGTGGGCTGTGTTTGTTGTAGGGCGTGTGGGTGTGTGTTGTCAGGTGAGGTGTTTGGGGTTGTTTGTTGTAGTTGTTTGTGTTTTGTGAGGGGCGTGTCTGTTGTGATGTGTTGAGTGTGTTGCCATAGGTGTTTGTGTTGCGTGTGCCTGGTGTTAGTGTTGGGGGGTGTTTAGTGTGTGTGTGCGTTGTGCAGCACACAAGGCGTGTTGTGCGGGAGAGGCTGGGGGTGCTGGGAGGCAGCAGGTGCCTACGGCCACACCACCCTGAGAACGCCCGATCTCGTCCGATCTCGGCAGCTAAGCAGGGTCGGGCCCGGTTAGTACTTGGATGGGAGACCGCCTGGGAATACCGGGTGCTGTAGGCTTTTGCTGCCCTGGGGGCGCCATTTGGAGGCTGCGCTGCTCTGTCCCCCCTTTTTGCGGAGCCCCGCGCAGAGAGGTGCGCACGGAGGGCGCCGTCCTGCCCGCTGCAGCCCCCGGGGCAGCTTTCATCTTCTGCCGGGCGGCCCCCGCGCTCCTCGGTGTCTCCTGGCTGGTCTCCAGTCCCTCCCTGCGCCCTCCCCGCCCGCTCCAAGCGCCCCGTGCCAGTCCCGGCCCCCGCTCCTCTCCGCCGCGCCCCCAAGGCCCCGGTGAACGCTCCCCCGGGGCCGCCGGGACCGCCCCCTCCCCCCCGCCCCGCTCCCGCTGCCGCCTGGGGTTTGCTGGGATTTGCCTGGCCTCTTCTCGCAAGTGTCAGGGGATGGTACAAGGGGGAATGGCCTCTACCTTCACCAGGGGAGGTTCAGACCATATCAGGAAACAATTTTTCACACAAGCGGTCATCAGGCAGTGGAACAGGCTGCCTGGGGAGGTGGTTGTGTCCCCATCCCTGGAGGTGTTTAAAGACGGGTAGTCAAGGTGCTCAGGACCGTGGTTTAGTGGTAGATAGGAATGGTTAGATTTGATGATTCTATGATCACATCAGTTTATTCCACCTGGTCCATCAGAATGTCACGCAGCCATGTGGTGGATGCGACAAGCGCTGCATTAAAGCTGAAAATAAGCCTGTATGTATGGAGACCCGTATTTATGAACAGAAAAGTGTTTTTGTAAACAGACTGAGTCATTCCACTATTTAAAGTTTTTCTCACATAGAGAAAAAACCTTTTTTTTTTTATTTAACGACTTCCTACACATCTATGTTGTTATCACACAGCAACTATTTGATGTTTTCTGCAGCAAACTGGGAATGTTTTCAAAAATTTGTGATGCTTATTTTGTCTCATGTAAAATTATTTTTAATTACAAGTCATGCATGATTGCTAGGATTATTGGATGCAGTTATTTGTGTCTGAAAAAAGAAAAATATAAGTGCTCTTCTTCCTTTTTTACCTGGGCTTTACATTGCCTTTCATTTTTATTCTTACTACCTGAAAATCTTCTTTGTGTTCCTCCTACCCTCACAATATGGTTCAATGCTTTTGCAATTCTACAGAGATCTTTTTACTTTGCTAAGTTCAAAGTCTCAACAGGAAAGATCCAAGTAAGATTTCCCCTTTCATGTAAAATAATTGGAATTCATACATGAGTTTTTCTTATGTGGTTTCAAAAAAATTTCACTCTGCTGTCAAATAGATATGGGAAAGAGAACAGACTCAGAAGCTTTAATCCACAGAAATGTGTTAGATCTCTTACTCACCGAATAGCGTGCTTAAAGAAGAGGAAAGGTATCTTTATTTCTGTTGTAATTACAGTCAAAATAAAGCCGTTGTTCGTGGAATTCCTCACCCAGGGTTACAGAGTAGCTGAGAAAGCCCTGGTTTCTCAAATCTCACCCTCTTTCTTTGGGGGATGGCATGGTCCACAATTAACATAACCTGAAGGAATGCTTCCTTGCCTTTTTTTCCTACCAAATGCAAATCTACACAGACACAAAAGTTTACTCGGGCAGAACCAGAAACAAGCTCCAGGAAGCCAGTTAATCTTTATGATTTTTTTACGGTGACAAAGGGAGAGCTGTAGGCACGGATGCTTCTTTATTGCTCTGCTCTGTTGTTCCCAGCCAGCCAAGCTGGAGCAGTCTGGCTTAATGCTGTATGTCCTTGAGCATTACAGTAGCCCCCAAATATCTTTCTAGTGACATCAGTGCCACAACACAAAATGTTTGTACGGGAACGATGATATAAACCTGATTTCATGTAAAAACCATCGCTGAGATCAGCTAAAGAGCTGTAGCCCTGTGCTCTTCAGTTCGCATCAGTCTGCGATCACGTATTTGGCGCTGCCAACAGACATACTGCGTGATTCATAATACAATCACTTATTGCGTATCTTGGAGCTCAAGCTCTTGAATCCATGCGACTGCAGGGGGGTGGAAATCCTCAGTTTTCATTTAGAAAGCAAGTTAAGTTTGCAGACCTCGTGGCCGAGTTGAAAAGCTTACAAACGCCTTAGAAGCTCCCACGCAACAAAACACAAAGGGCTGCCAGGACTCTTTGTTACGGCCGTTTTAAGGCAGTTAGGGGATGCTGGAATATTTGGATTAGGTGCACCGTGCCAAGACACGGAGGTCACCTTGCCTACGGGATACAGGGATGGGCGGCTCCCTTCTTACCAAAAACCAGGCAGAGGACATCTCAAAACCCACCCTGGAGCATCAGCCCAAGCTGGGAGTGCCTTGAAACATGTGCGGCTCTACATTTCTTCCATCCGGTGACCAAGGGAAAGGATGTGAAGGCAGGCTTTATCCTTTATGCTCCCGACTGGTGCAAAGCCAGCAGCTCCTGGGGACTGGGAGAGGGGGTGGAGGGGGAGGACTGGGAGAGTTGGGGGGTGGGGGGCTGGGGGGGTACTGGGAGAGGGGGTGGAGGAGGCGGGGGGGGGGGCTGTGGGGGGTACTGGGAGAGGGGGTGGAGGAGGCGGGGGGGGGGGCTGTGGGGGGTACTGGGAGAGGGGGTGGAGGAGGCGGGGGGGGGGCTGTGGGGGGTACTGGGAGAGGGGGTGGAGGAGGCGGGGATGGGGAAAGGCGGCATCAGCAGCCCTGGGGCCCGGACGAGGAGGAGGGCGGCAGCGATGGGGGGGCAGCTGGAGGCCCGGGCGGCAGTGACTCCTCCTAGAGGCGGTTTGCGGGAGGAAAACCCTGCCACCCCCTTGAGGAGGAGCGGCCGCCATCGCCAGCGAAAACGTACAATACAGGGAGAGCGGGCGAGGCGGAGCGAGGGCGGGGGGAGCTGGGAAAGGGGGGGGGGGGGTGGGGGGGAGAGGGGGGCAGGCGAGGAAAAGACGGGGCGGAAAAGGAAAAAAGGGACGAGAAGACGGCGGTGGGCGCCGGCAGGTGAGGGGGCGGCGCGGGGGCCCCGGCTTCAGCTCCTTCAGCTCCTTCCCTCTCCCTTCCCTCGCTTCAGCCCCCCCCCCCCCCCCAACTCCCCTCCGCCGCCACCACCACCGGGGAGGCACCGGTCACGGCCTGGGGAGGGTTGGGGGAAGGGGGGGGGAACTGTGCTCCCCGGGGACCCTCTCGCCGCCTCCCACCGCCCCGCAGCTTCCCGTTCCGGGGCCGCCCCCGCCCGCCGCGGCGATGAATGGGAAGGGCATGGCGGGGCCGGGGGGGGGGGGGGGGGAAGTGTTTGCGCGGGAAAGCGAGCGGCCACTCCCCTCCCTCCCCGCTTAGTGCGCCTGCGGCCCCCGCCCCGTCCCTTCCTGTGCCGCTCAGCGCCTCGCGACCAATCGGAGCGCTCCCGTCCAGCCCGGGCGGCCAATGAGCGTGCGCGGCGAGGCTCTGATAGGGGAGAGTGGGCGGGGCTTACGTGTCTAAGCAACGGCGGGGCGCGCTTGCCGCCACTCCCCAAGGACTCCCCCCCCCCCCCCAGCTCGAACGACGACAGTTCGAGACCCGCCCCTTCCCCAAGAGAGTGGGGAGCTGCCCCTGCAACCCCCCCCGCGGTGTTTCTGGCTTCAGTGCCCCGAGAGTCTTCTTTCAGTAGGAGGGCACTCTGTGGCTGTCGGTTTGGAGCAGGAGACGCTGCTCGCCAACTGAATGGCAGTGTGTTTGCGTATTGGCTGTGCCTTACTGACTTAGGCAGGTAACAAGCTTCTGCTTTGGGGCTTCTGGGTTGTTTTCACAAAGCGGCATTTGTATATAATCATAGTATCACCAGGTTGGAAGAGACCCACCGGATCATCGAGTCCAACCATTCTCATCAATCACGAAACCACGGCCCTCAGCGCCTCGTCCACCCGTCCCTTAAACCCCTCCAGGGAAGGGGACTCAACTACCTCCCTGGGCAGCCTCTGCCAGTGCCCAATGACCCTTTCTGTGAAATTTTTTTCCTAATGTCCAGCCTCAACCTCCTCTGATGCAGCTTGAGGCCATTCCCTCTTGTCCTGTCCCCTGTCACTTGGGAGAAGAGGCCAGCACCCTCCTCTCCACGCCTTCCTTTCAGGTAGTTCTAGAGAGCAATGAGGTCTCCCCTCAGCCTCCTCTTCTCCAGGCTAAACAACCTCAGTTCCCTCAGCTGCTCCTCGGAAGACTTGCTCTCCAGCCCCCTCACCAGCTTTATGGCTCTTCCCTGGACTCGTTCCAGAGCCTCAACATCCTTCTTGTGGTGAGGGGCCCAGAACTGAACACAGGATTCGAGGAGCGGTTTCAGCAGTGCCAAGTACAGAGGGAGAAGAACCTCCCTGGACCTGCTGGTCACGCCGTTTCTGATACAATCCAAGATGCCATTGGCCTTCTTGGCCACCTGGGCACACAATGTATGCCAAGTTAACCCCTAAATACCACATCTTTGGGTAGCTTGTTGATTCATAACTGTTCGAATAGATCTTAAGACAGAGATGAGGGAAGTACAGGTGTGTTGATAGGCCTGCACGTCCTTCATTTCAGTCTTTGTCTGCTCAGTTCGAATTTTCTCAGTATTTGGAATTCAGGACTCCTGGATGTCAAGCACACATCCAGAGCAGTGTCCATTGTGTCATGGGTGAATAAATACAGCAGAAACTGGTCCAGTACAAGAAACTGGTCCTCGGGCGTTGGTTCTGTGAGTGAGAGGTCAGCATCCAGCTGTGCCTAAGTGTTTTAGCCTGTGTGAGCTTCTGGTATAAGCCCCAGTATCATGTCTGTGTCTGAACTTCTAGTTGTCCGCGGGAGGGTACTTGGCACACTCTGCTAAATTTTAGTCTTGCCAAATGATGTCGTAGCCACCTGTAAAGTCCAGAAGGATAAGCTGCAATGCCAGCTGTTTTAATCTGACCTGGAATTTACACCATCATTACTCAAATGTTTAGCATTAACTAGTCTACAGTGTGCAGTTTGCATCTGATGTAGCTGCTAGGTTGGCTTCCTTCAGTCTTGTGTATGATCTGGGCTGTGAAGAGCAACAAACGAAATTTATTGTTCTCCACTGGCGCTACATTGCATGAATTAAGCTTTCTTTTTCTTCTACTATTTTCTGTCATTTTTCTTAGAGATAAATTTAGATTTGATGTATCATAGACACTTTGTACCATACTGAACTTTCTGGTGTGCATTCATGCTTTTTTTTTTGGCCAGACCTTGACATGTTGATTTCTGAAACTGCTTCCTGGCCAGTTTTTCAAGTTCAAGCTCACATGCAGGTTGCAGTTTGTTTCTGTGCCTACAAGTTATTCTTACTTCTCTAAAAATTATGTGTCCTTACTGCCTAAAGGTGATTATGACATTTTGCTTTTTGGTGCATTCTATGTAGGAAAGACTGGGAAGTGGTTTTTAAGGTTGCTTTGGTAAACCTTGATCCAGCACGATGTGGTGTGGGGTGCAAATCATGCCGTGGTGTCCCAGGGTGGTCTGTTGTTCCAGTGTCCTTGTGCAGCACTCATCACCCTCTGCTGACAGCCAAGGTGGGAGAAAACGAGGTGGCAGAGGGATCCTTTAGAATGGACAAAGCAGACCCACCTGAGAGTGGCGAGGAGGTAGAGCTCTTTTTTTTCAGCAGGCAGAAAGAAAATATTGCTGGGTTTTTGAGGCTCTGAGGTAGGTGTAGTTTGCAGAGGAAGGTCCTGTTTGCAAAAGTCTAGTCTATTTTCACTGTATGGTATGGAGCTCTGGGAGATCTGGTAGCTACTAAATCTCCCTTAGCAACACAGGGATGTTGGAGTGATGGCAGAGTAGGAGTGTGCCGTGATGAATTAAGGCATTGGAAACATTGCTTGCTTCGAATTGCCCAAGCCTCATGATGTCGTGACAGCCAGATATAGAAGCACTTCTTCTAACTCAGCAAGGATGGACTTCACATAAATGACGTGGCTGTGTTTTTTCATGGAGACTGCAGTTTATGAGGGCAAACTTGGCGACAATGAATGGAACTCACGTGGGTAGGCTCAAGCGCTTTTCAACTGATAAACCCTGGACACTTAGCTGTGTCGCCTGGAGAGAACAATCAGGCCAGCAGTGCTCACCTTGTAGCTCTTCAGCTGTTTGCAGCTTTGGGGCAGTTTGCAGCTGGAGTGTGTAATGTGCCTGTATCCAGGCTGAGATGGTGGATGATGTGCATCCTCCACGGTACAGCAAACCCCTCCCTGTGGGAGGAATGTGCCAGCAACGCACAAACTCCTGGAGCCTTGTGCCAGAGCAGGTGCAGCTCTTCTGTGAGATCCCAAGGGCTGGCAGTCACCTGAGCCTGTGAACCCTTCCCTTAGTGTCCACTCTCTGAGGTGCCTGGCATAGGTAGTTGGCAGCCCCAGTGTATCATATTTCTTTGTCCAAGTCCACGAGAATTAATTTCAAGTGAATGTGATGCTGCTTTTCCTACCAAAATCACCCCCCCACCCCCCATAGGAGACGAGATAAGAACATGCTGTTGTATATGTCACTCCCCAGTATACCCTCATCCACATAAGTTGCAAAGAACAGAGAGAATGTTAGTGGAGTTTTGAAGCCTCGTTTGTATTTAGATTCTTACAGAATTCTGCAAACATACTTTATTTGTTACCTGCAACCTATTTGGAAAAATATTTTGGGATTCCAAAGGTTGCCTTGGCAGCAGGGGGAAAAATGGCTGAGACTTGCTGTGAGAGAGGAGAAAAATAAAGGGGTAGACAGAGGTGGAAAGTTCAGTGGGGCAACAGAAGAATGAGCCAGAAGTGATTAATTAACAGAAGCGTGTATGATGCAGCCGCATGGCCCAGAGCACTGTGCTTAGTTATACAAACACGTTTTGATTTTCCATCCCAGAGATCAAGTGCAACCACACTATTTTCTGTGGGTGCAACCTCATGATGTTTGGGGGTTTTTTCTTCCCCTTGATTTACACACAGTTGGGATTTGATACTGTAGGAGCAAATACAGAGGAGGTTGATTACAGGGATTTGGTACTGTAGGAGCAAATACAGGGATTTTGATACAAGTTGTTTGTAGTGTGCTCTTTCACTGTGGCTCTCTGTAGGGATTTCAGCACAGGACTGATCTCTGGTGATAAAACTGTCCAGCCTGTATTGCAGGAACCTGATCGTAGCCTGGTGCATGCATTTATGAAGTTCCACCTTAAAATGAATGACTGTTGCTCATATTACTCATAAGAGAAGGCTGTTCCAGAAGTTTGCTCCTTTGATGGCTAGAAACCTAATTCCCAGCCTACATTTATTCATTAAATTGAATGTCAGTTATCACGAGCTGAAAAAGATACTTTATAAAGGTTAATAGCTAACATAATCCAAAATCGAAAGTTTATCAAGGATTTGTCACAAAATGCAAATTTCATTGAGCAAGAGAGCTAGGAGGGAGCTGCAAGGTCCTACACTTGGATTGGGGCAATCCCTTGTTTCAATAGTGGAAGGAGGATGATGTGATTGAGAGCTTGGGATTTTTTTCCACTTATATCTGTTTGAAGTGGCCATTGCCTTTAATCCATGCTTGGAAGCGGCAGTTTGTGAGCTCTTTTACCAGGCTGGCAGTTCACAGGCAACTCTGAGTGGATTGATGAGCAGCCTGTTAGTGTCTGATAGGTTTACTGATTTAATCTTTCCCAACTTTTGCCTGCATTATGCATTGCAAGCAGAAAGAAAAGAATTATCTAGCTGATAGACAAGGATACGCCAGGGTTTTACCAGTCACTGTGGACCCTGTGGTGATTTTATTTCCTTGATATCGTAAGCGAAATCAACCTTCAAGTTATGTTATCACAGAAACCAGTCCTTGACTTTGGCTGCTGCATATGAGCTGGTTTCTGTAAACGCCTGGCTTTGTATGGGACAAGTGACTGTCTTTGTTTGTGCACTTGATTTGTAATAAGCAGGGTAAGAATGAAACATGGATTTCCATGCCCTCCTCAGATGCATGTTGATTGTTCCCAAGGGCTTGCAGTGTGTCAAATGACCTTCTTCTTTTCGCAAGGCTCTTTGAAATGCAAATTGTGATAAAATTTACCAGTATCACCTGAAGTCATCATAATGTTTTCCAAATTGTCGCTCTCCTTTTGTTTCCTTGTCGCAATGAGGTGAATGAATGCTGGGAGTTAAGTAGTTGTGCCTTCACTGACAGGAATACGTATCGTATGTAGTGGACATGCTCTTTGTTTCCTTAAAAGGAATGAATCTTGATATGTTGTGTTGTGACCAGGATCATAATTAGACCACCAGGGCAGCTGCCAAAATGGAGATAAAAACAATTAATGGAAAGAGAGTTAAAACCTCTCTGTTATGTGATTGAGAGTGAGAACTACAGGTGTAATCTATGACCTCTTTGACGTGGTGTGGCTGACTCCAAGGTTTGTCATCTGTTTACCTGCAATCTCACTGTTGCCAGAAAAACAAGGAGAAAATAAGATTGGTTTTCTTTACTCCAATGTGTAGACTAGATTGGCCCTTAATGCAGGGGAAAAAAATGCTGCTTGCCTACTTCTCTTCTTCAGCCATGCGTGTGAAATTCCCTGTATGAAAGATCTGTGAAGAAGCAGTGTGTTTATAGGAAGGTTTTGACTTCTGTATGAGCAAGTACGACTTCTGCTACTTGTAGGTGGGATCAGTATTGCTTTTCTGCTTGTTTATTGCTGTCCAGTGTGGCCGTTCTCAGCTGTTTATAACCACTTTTTCTGTGACATTGCTACACTGACAGTGCAGTCGTCGAAAGAAAAGCAAGTGTTCCAGTTATCCAACTTTCAGTGAATAATGCCTCAGCTTTAACAAGTACTGAAAATGGGTTTGATTTCCTTCTTCTTCTCGAAAAGATAATGCATAAAGCTGCTTCTCACGTGCTGAACACCAATCCCATTTCTTTTCTTTTGCAGCTTTTGGATTAGAGCAAGAGGATAAGAATCACCAGCAAATTGAAGAGCGCAAAGCTGCAAGATGTCGGGCCGAAGCGGGAAGAAGAAAATGTCCAAGCTCTCGCGCTCAAGCAGGGCAGGCGTTATTTTTCCTGTGGGGAGGATGATGCGCTACTTAAAGAAAGGGACATACAAATACCGGATAGGTGTTGGAGCACCAGTTTACATGGCAGCCGTCATAGAGTACCTAGCAGGTAAACCAAGAACCTGATCTTGGAAGTGCTGATCACACACCAGAGCCAGGGATATCCATGGGATGGGATATGCATGTGTTCAGCACCTCTGAAAATCAGGCTCTCCAAGTGCAGCTTTTGCTGAAGTTTGTTTAAAACACTAAGGAGATTTATTTGCTTCTTGAAGAGGGTGAAGATGAAAATTTTCTTCTTTGGAGGCACCATGCTTGGTCACTAGCTGGAAGGGTTATTATTTATTGTTTTGCAGAGCAAGGAGTTGCATTTAGGCAGTTTCTGTCCAAGAGAAAACTCGTACAAAATCTGATGTGAATTGCAGGAGAAAAACAAGCAAACCCACCTTATACATCCATTGTGCTTTCCATTAAGGGAACAAACTCTGTTTCGCTGGCTGCATTTCTCCTTGCAGAACAGTGGCAGAGTGTTGTGAAATCTGAAGGCTATCTGTTTTTATTTTAAAAATCCTCTTGACTTGCCTAAGTGTATGAAGAAACTGTTTCAGGGTTAAAATCTTCCCACATATCCCAGTTTTCTTCTCCCTTCCTTTCTGAGCTTGACCTCAGAGGAAGGGGCAGGTGTCAGTCGCATGGTGATATGATCTACTCTGATATGCTGTGATGTATTGCAGTATTTCAGACTGTCCTATGATCATATCTGCTCAATTTCTTATTTAATTGTGGGAAATAACCCCTTAGCGAATTGCTACAATGCCCGGTGGAGAGAGGATTCTGGTTCAGGTTCCTATGTGTTACTGATCAAGACTGAGGTGCATTAGAGAATCTGTGAAGAGTCACAAGCCTGGATGGAATCAGTTGCGTGGTTGTGTTTCTGGAACATAGTTTATTGTCAAAACGATGTGGAAGTAATTTGCATGGAGCCTGGTTGTCCCTATAGCAGCATTCCAGGCTTTATGCAAACGTTGCTGGCTGTTTTAGCACATGAACGCCTGTTCTCACTACTAGACAATAAAAGCACTATTTCTGTTCAAAGGTGTGGAGAAAATCTGGAATAATGATAATTTCTCTATTAATAAATTACATTTTTGATGGTGCCTAATAGCATGTTATAGAAACTCTCACGTTTGTGCTGATTAATTGCAGGATGAGAATCTGTGCTTTTTCTGAGGCTGCTTCTAGAGCTGGAGTGAAAAAGTATCACTTGTGTGAAGAAATGTAAACAAAATGTTTAAGTTTGCATGTATGTTCACCCCCATCTCCTTCAAGAGATAAGATCAGAAAAGGAGCTAGTTTTAAAATAACACAAAACATCTGAAAATCAGAATCAAAATCCAAGATGGTGAACATCTCTCCCACTCATTTGGTTTTACATTATTTTTTCACTAAGAACAAACATGTTTATATTAAGATCATTTAATCATAGCGGAAGGTCAGTTCTCTGAGTGAACTTGGAGAAGATCTTCCACTTTGTTGAGAACATATATATACTCGTATTTCCACAATCCAGTTTCATACATTAAAAATAAAGTCTTGTAACTGCAGAAATCTCTTGGTGGAGCTGGTGGAGTTTTGCTCTACTGGGGAAGTCCATGACTTGCAGGGCTTGTTTAGCTCTCTGAAACATGGAGTAATATTCAGGAAGGATGCTTCAGAGGCTGCTAGGAGTTACGGGGGGAAGGTGGTGATGGAGGATTCACAGCTGTCATAGCTCCCCTGTTCTACCACAGTAATTGTCAACCTTATTTTTGTTGGTAGGCAGTTCAGGTCTCTTCAGGAATGGTGTAATGTGAATTTCTCTATAGCAAGGTGCATTTGCTTTACTTCATCATTGATTGTGGATCACTTAGAAGTCACCTACAGGCTTCTGGATGTCTGCATATTGCAAGATGAAAACCATACTTTGGAAACTGCACTAGTTGTTATAACTGAATAATGTGCTGCGTGGTGACTCTGATGATTTCCAGTCTGCAGAGGAATACAAACTTTCTTTTCCTTCTCCACAGGGATCCATAACATTCAAAAGAGTTTCTAGAACAAACATTTGGAGATGCTTGTTCTGAGCTGTGGCAATTATTACAAGGTGTAGTAATAAGTTGTCAACAGCACATCTGGTATATGCAGCACTTTGGTAGCGCAGCCTAAGTTGTGGTCATCTTTTAATAACATACAGCACACCACTGTTTACCTCTTATCTGAACTAGAACAGTGTATATCTTGGCTCTGCTTCTGGATTGTAAGTGCAGTTTAAATCATTAATATGGTAAGGGCGGATTATGTATATGCCTACGCTTTGTTTTAGAAAAAAAAAAACGAGTGTGTAGTCAGCCAGGCAAAAAAAAAAATTGCTAGAAGTGTAGTCTGGGGCCCACATAAATGGTAAGGGAATGTTATTTTAAGCTGTTTGGTTCAGCAGAGAGAGAACCCTCTTGCCCCAGCCCTGTATGTATATCGTAGTAGAATGGAGTAATGTTTTTGAGCAAACATGTACTGCTTGTGGATGACGATCTTTCCAAACCAAAGTTTCTGTGCCCTATCCAGGGTTTTATTTGAAAAGATTCCAAAGGTGGATATTTCCATTAAAAAAACAGTGTTGCAAAGTCTAGCCCTGCTAATCTAGTTATTCCTAATATGTGTGTCTGAATACAGCCTGGGGTTTTGGGAAGCCTTTAGAAACAAAATATGGTTTTCCAAGACTGTTGTCAAACAGGGTATTATATATCAACCTGGTAGCATTTCTTAACATTATCTGGTACTTTGTATAATGAATTCCAGTTTTCCCTCGCAGACTCGCAGCTAGGAAAAGGTGGTGACTACTCAGGCTGACAACCTGCACACAAGGAAACTGCTTCAGACTATATCTGGGAGGGAGTAAGGGAGTCTGGTCCTTAAAATGTTACACAGAAGCAAGTTGAACTGTGGTTTTTTGTTAAGTTAATACCTAAATGAGGACTTCTCCAAATGCCTGCATGCTGCTCTGTGTTTGAACAGAGATTTGATGCTTTATGAAGGGGAAGGGTGGTCTTGGCTGTCTCAGAAATTGGCTCTGTTTGGTCAAACTGACTTTGAAGAATCACAGATTGCTAATGCTCAGCAGAGACTTCTTTGATTTCAGCAGCTAAAATCTCCAATGACTTGGCCCTTGCTGAACGTGCTTCAGCCTCTCACAGCTCCCAGTGCTGCCCAGACTGCCTGTGCATCGTTCCCCACAGTGACAGAGCATCCTTCAACCTCTGAGCTCCAGTGTGGGACAGGGTGCGCAGGAGCGTGCTTCAGCCCATGGCTACAGATGCTCAGAAGGACTTTCCTTCTCACTGGTGTCCCAGGCTGCTCTTGGTCACACCTCTGAGAGCAGGGAGTGGGCTTTTTATGGTCTCAGCGGTACTGGGCAGCACAGGGAGCTGTGATGTAAGCTTTCTGATGTAAAGGCTTCACAGAGCAGGGTGGCAGGAGGCCTGGGACTGGAACTGAGGCAGGGAGTCTCTGAATAGGAGTTGAAGGAAAGGCTAATCCTACTTATTGGCTGTGAGGTAGGAAGGGCAGGCTGGAATTAAAGGATAAGCAGACTGGGAGACTGGGAACAGGTTCCAGTTTGGTCAGAGAGGTAGGCTGGGAACAGGTCATAACATTTTGGGAAGCTGGTGGTTATGGGAGGAGAACACTGATGTTGGAGCTAGGGATGTGTCTGTCTAGCTAAAAGAACTGGACTAAGAGCCAGTGGGCAAGTAAATCGCAAGAGGTGTCCAAAAATCTTCGAATCATAGAATGGTTTGGGTTGGAATGGACCTTCAAGACCATCCAGTTCCAACCCCTCTGCCAGGGAAGCTGGAGAATAAATTGGAAAAATAGGGCATAGGCCAAGGGTTGAATGGAGGGAGTGCTGCTGCTGAAGAACCTATAAAGGAAGATTGAGCCAGAGTATGGCCACAACTGAGAAGAGTAAACAGAAGAAATGGAGACTGTCCAGGAAGGGCAACTGAGCTAGAAGTCTGGTGTGTATTCCTGAAGAAAGAAGTGTGGCTATGGAGCTGGCAAAGCAAGTCATAGCTGGGACAGGGGCAGAGTGGATGAGGTAGGAAGGGTCAAACTGGACCAGAGCTGTCTAATTGCATTTATCCAGGGCCTGGCACAGACCAGCAATTCTCTTGTGAGCTATCAGCCATGCACGTGGTCTGTTGATGGCCTATATATATGTGTTGCCCTGAAGCACTGAGCGTCTTGACTTATATCACCCGAATGGTCTACATACACCTTGAGCATCTTTATTCCCCGCTGCCATGTGGTTTGGGCTGCCTTTTGGCTTTTAGACGTGTTCTGTGTCACCAGCTTCTATATCCCCATTTTTTGCATTTGTATGCAAGATCAATTGTGGCTGCACCCCACAGCGATTATCAACACCAAATTTGGGCTTTGGCTTATCAACCCTACTGTTAAAATGCCAGAAATCACTACAATGTGTCTTGAGAAGAGGTACGTTTTACCTCAGCTGATTAGCTAATGTGAAGAAGATCTCATCAGTGATCTAAGGTGCTTTTTTTTTTTTTTTAAATAATCTGTCTATGCTGTTTTATATCTTAGGCTTGAAAATCATATTACAAAACTGCAGCTTAATTCCTGTCCAGAAAGGTGTGTTTACTGGAACAGTGTAGGGCTCCACTGGCTTCAGAGTTAAAACTCCATGAAAAGTCAACCTTGATCCCATTGGACTTATGGACTTTGCAGCAGATGCATGCCAGACTATTGCTCTAAGTGTGCACAGGGCTGTCTACAGTCATCATCTTCTACATCAAATGTCAGCCGCCTGCATCCCGTAATGCAGGCAAAGAATACAGATGGCTCTTTCTTAGGAAGCAGAAGACATATGGTCTACTGGTCAGAGCAACTCATGGAAGATGTCAGTGGAAAGCCATCTTCTCTAAGTTAGGGCAGAACACAACGTCAGCAAATACCTTCCCTTCAAAGGGCATCAGCTGCCATGCTCTTCTGTCTGTCATACTCATCTACCATTGAGAAATACTGAGCAGATAGTTTTCCACTTGCAAATGGAGGACCAAAGACTCCATCATCTGATATGTCTTTTCAGAGCAAAGGTATTCTTGGTAGGTTTGTATGTGCTAGTGTAACAGGAACTGTCAAAACTTATCCTAAAGGGGAAGTGGAAAACAAGATAACCTGTCTGAAATATTTCCAATTCTGCCATCAGTAGTTCTCATATATCTTTCTTATCAGTCCAGCTGAGCACTTCACGAAAGCAGGCTGAGCTCAGCTGAACAGATAGCTTTGGCCTGGGTATGATGCTTTTAGTTCCCAGGCACTCCAAATCTGTTGATCCATCAACTAAAGAAACCTCTTTTTTCCCTGTGCGACCGGATGAGAAGATGTAATTCTATTCGAGTCAGTTTGCCTGCCGCTTGTGTTGGTTGGTAGACAGTTATGTTCTTCCCTGGTCCTGAGTGTTTATCAATAGGAGAAGAGGCTCTATTTAAGACTGGGTGTAGTGTAAAGTCAGGGCACAGATCTGAGCATTACTCTGTTGATGTATATTTGATGTCTATCTGAAGCTAATGAACTCTGGAGAGCATAAATAAGCTTTGAGACATCTGTGCTGAAGATGTCTGAATTGGAAGTTACGCTTCCAGTGTGGAGGTATCTTGTGTGGATTTTGAATCTTCAGAGAAGCAAGATTATTTCAGATTTCACTTAAATTCTTAGTGTCTGCTGCTGAGAGGATGTAAAGTAAAACCAAGTTATGTCTCAGAATATCAAGATGCCTCACTTCAAGAGAGCTGGTAGTGTAGGGCTTCATTATAAGACGTGTATTCTCACTAGTCTCTTCAGAATTTAGGTAACCTCAACTTTCAAGATGTTTCTACTGGAAACAGAAAGCAGTTTCTTTAGTAATTTGTTCTTATCAGTTGAGGATGTGATAACTGAAGCCTCCAGATTTGATGTTACATTTTGCAAGTGCAATTTTTTATTCTTAAGACTGAGTTTTTGCCTCTAGCATTAGAAAAATGTATGTATAGACAGTCATTAGGGAGAGGTAAGGCAGTTATTTACCTGTGCAAATAATTGGCATCCTTTGGCAAGTTATAAGCAAATTCCACAGTCTGCCATACATCATCTCTGCCTTGGATTCCCTTCTTCCTGGTGTCCCGTAGTAGACGGCTGGCATTTGAGTGTTCTGCGTTTTCTGCTCTTGACATTAGGCAGAGGACATTTGAGTGCGGCTCAGGATGCTGCTGGCCAAAGGACCCAAGTGGGGTGAGCACACAGGTAGCAGGATGTGCCTGTTGTTGGCACATCTGAAAGATCTTCAGTTACCACACAGGTAAGTATGTGTTGCTTTGGTTTTTTTCCTGATGCAATTTTCCTCTGCTGTCAGCACACATCTGCAAAACCCGCTGGAGAAGTCTGGGTCTCTCTTCTTGCTTTATGCTGGTCTGCACAATGGATGGCAATCTGTCCCCACTGTCTGTTGCTGCATCAACTTCACTGGCAGAGGTCTAGGAATTGGACCTGAAACTTCCAGCCCTGCAGCAGTAAATTTAGCTGGATTATGCAGGATATCTTTTCAGTCTCCTTTTTTAATCTCCAAGTCAAATGCTCCAAGGTTAGGAAATGCCAGAGCCAAGGTTGCTGGCTGAACTTTTAACGTAGGCCCAGTGTGTATTTGTGGTGTGATATCATTTCTGGTTGTTCGATCACAGACTGCCTTTTTCTCATAGCAGTGCCCTAGTTATCGCAACTGTGGTTCTAATATTTCCTAAAATCAAAGTTGAAAAACCAAGCACTTAAATAATGTTTCTTGAAATATGAGAAAAAAACAAATTCAACACACACTGGCTTTTTCTTAAACAATTCACTGTGAATACACACATAGTACTAAACAATGGTTTTTACCTCCCCAACATTCAGTTAGGTGTGTATGCCGTATAGCAGTGAAAAGTCGGTAACTGGTATGCACTTCTTTTATTCTGAGTGAAACTGAAAGCTTGTGTTTTTCCCATGAACTAAACCCCCTGTTGAAATCCTTTGAATTTTAGCCAGAGTGTTATGTTGATTTCTACTAGATTTTTTGATGAAAGTTCTTCTTTTTTGTAATAATTACAGTTCTTTATTTAGTTGATATCATTAATAGGATGGGCTGTAGCTTTCTTACCCCTGTTACAGATGTGAGTACAAAAATAAAAGGGAGGAGGCAGGGACACTGGATACTTTTAAAATGAAACAAGCCGTGAATATGTTTTTTATGATTATGTGGAGCAAACCACTCCCTTCTCCTTCCTTCTCAGTGTTTCAGTAGAGTTCTTACATGAAAAATAACTTCTGAGGAGGGGCCAAACTGTGTAAGTTAATGAATTGTACTGAGTGCTGCAGCTTAAAAAAACTCAGAAAGATGTGTCTGTGCTTCCTCTGTAACAATTAGAAAAAGCTCAGTGACTTGAGTTGTAGTATAAACGTTATTGTGAATTTAAAGAAACTACTTTTGAAGTGACCTTATGTTCCCAGAGATGTAGAAGGAGCTTTCTACCAGTCATTCATGCACTGAAGTCCTTGTGTTGTTTCTGCTTGCCTCTAAGTCAAACCTTTCATATCTTGTTCTGAAATGAAGCTTCTCACAGATTTTCAATTGCAGCATTGCCTGGCTAGTTTGTTGGCTTTCAAAGTATTTCTTTAAATGCACCTCAGTCTTCATCTTACCTGAGCCTAAGAATCTTGCTGTTTTGTCAGAACTGTCTGTACTAGGTTTGGGGTTTCATTGCATGCTTTTACTGTTTTATTCTTACGGGGTTACTGCTGTGTTTTGGTCTGCTGATGTACACTTTTACTGGGTGATTCTTGTTTTTTTTGAAAGAGAATTCTGACCTGGGACTCCTAAAAGAAGTTATGTTAGAATGTCTTCTGCTAACTCTCCTTTAGGGAATCAGGAAGGACAAATTATTTAATGTAAATTTAAAAATACGTTGAATGTGGTTTGGTTTCTGCCTTTTTGTAGCAAAGACCATTTAAATGGAAAGTGCCCCGAAAAGGTGGATGGATATTATGAGGGAATGTAAAGTATGTATACAAGGTGCACATAAGCTGCATTTTTATTACTGATTTATATCTCAATGTGTTAACAGCTGAAATTCTAGAACTAGCAGGAAATGCAGCACGAGACAACAAGAAAGGAAGAATTGCCCCCAGACACATCCTCCTGGCTGTTGCTAATGATGAGGAACTGAATCAGGTACCTGGTTGCATTTCAATGCGAGTTGTGTGCTGTGGCATGAATGGAGCTGCTACCAGGGAAGCTTAGAAATAGTTTAGTCTCGCATATGGATGAGAACACAATTATTAAAGCAGAAAAAGACAAGATTATGCCTTCTTGGATAAAAGAAAACAAAAAGATGCTTCTGAAATACCTCATCTTAAATTTTCTGGATATAAATTTTGCTTCTTTTGCAGCCTGTGAGTCCTGTTGAAGTGGGTAAACTTAATGCTTAATTTTTTTTCCTCAGGGACGTCCAATACTTAAAGAAAATATGCCATGTGGATCTTTTCCCCAAAGCTGTAGAACTGTGTGGTTTCTATTATACTGGCTGTGAGGCCCATTTTGGGTAGGGATCTGGCTCACTCTGCTGTTGCTGCCTGCAGGACGGTCTCCCCATCTATACATCCAGGTCCCGTTAGCACCCAAGCTGTGATCTGCAGAGCTTTGACTCTGAGGATCATTTGTGGGATCTCTTCTGCTAAACTCATTGAGTGAGAAGAGAAATCATGGCATGGGCTATGAATTGCAGCATTCAGGAGTGCCAGAAAGGTTCCGTCAGCATCAGAGGATCTCTTTTTGGTTGGCCCCATGTGAAGGGGAATGACATCATTCACACTTTGAAAGATTCCTGCACTTAATTTGACTGCTTTAAATAATGAAAGTGTGGTGCCCATGAAGTCATCCAGCTCTGTTTCCAGTCAAGTGGGCTGACAAGTCAAAAGAGAGGCGAGGAGAGAGAGCAAAGCATGCTAACACCACCAGCCCATTCCCTGCTCAGTGGTGCTGCTCACTGGCCTGTGAACTGAGGACTAGATCTATTGTTGTCCATTAGGATTTAGCCAGGTTTTGTCCTCCACATGATGTCACAACCCATTCCGGTTGTTCCCATTTGCAAAATAGGTTCTTGGGGCACATACTTACTTTCACTGAATCTCTTTCCCTGCCCAAGAGATCTACAACCAGTCCTTCTTTGAGCAGAGCTGGGCTGCAATCATTTTTTTTAAGTAATTTGCAGGCACTTACTGTCTCCTCTTACACGCATTCACTGCTCCTGAGTCACCAAGACAGGTGTGGTGAAAGACCAGCACTGGAAGGGAGAAGAGGGACTGGCCTGTACAGTAAGAGAGTTCTTCGGGATATGCTGGCTGGCCTCTTTGTCACTTGCCGAGTTTCCTTGTCACTGTGGATTTTCTCCCTTATTGGTCTTTTTTTTTTTCATGGTAAAGGGACAAGGTGCAGTGCTTTTGGGAGTGTGGAGTCTTATTTGCGTATGTGTAATATAGTCAGCGAAAATAGCTTGAGTACAGACTAAGAGAATCTGTCACATGCTCTTTTACACCACTTCTTCTTGCAGTTGCTTAAAGGTGTGACTATTGCAAGTGGAGGTGTCCTGCCCAGAATTCAACCAGAGCTCCTAGCCAAGAAACGGGGTGCCAAAGGCAAGTCTGAGACTATCCTTTCCCCTGCTCCTGAGAAGAAAGGAAGGAAATCCATGGTGAACAAAAAGAGTGGGAAGAAGGCAAAGTCTACCAAAGCCCGGACACCCAAAAAGGTAAGCACAAGGCAGGTATGTGATTCCAGAGGTGTGGAAGAAAGGAGTGTGTCAACACCAACTAAGATTATTAGGAGGAATAGATTAGCGCTTCTGCATTCTTTGTAGGAACTTGAAATGGAAGATGGGAGCTGATAATAGACACACCAGGATGTTTTTTTTGCTCTAAAATTTAAAAATAAAGGCAAACATAGTATTGTTGTAATAAGTCTTCAAAACAAAAACCTTTAAAGCTTTGAGGCAGAATTTTCAGATTTCTGTGTCACCCTTTGCAATACTTTCTTGATAACTGTGTAGAATCTCTTAATCTCCACACTAACTGTGTGATGGTGAACACTAGCTTTTAAGATAAAGGAAGCTCTGTTTTAAAACATTTTCTACTTGACACATGTCACACCTTCAGCCCCGTATGGTTACGGGGTTGCTGTTAAGGGTCTTTAACCGCCCAGAGAACTTGTCCTGACATGGTACATATGTGTCATTTTTACAAGCTTTTTATTGCATGTGTTCTTAGGTGTGATGGTGTTCGTGGTATTTGAGAGTGATGAGGAGAATTAATGAATTGAACTCTGTACCTTCCCTTACGATTGCCTATCCTCTATCACCATCCAAAATAGTTTAATTTGGTAAAGCGGTAACCCAGATCAGTGCTCTTGATTTGTTATTCCAGAGCATGTATCTTAAAACACCGATAGGTTTTTGATTGGGTAGGATTAAATGATATTAAACTTTGACCTAAGCTTTTTGAACTTGTGTTAAGCACATCTTTGTGGAGGCCTCTAAGCTTTATTACATTTCCATAGCTGAGCATATGCAGAAACAACTTCTAAAAAGAAAACAGATTGCTCACTAGGAGGCTTAATAGGCTGCCTTTGTGTATTGCTCTCAATTACCATCTTACTTTGCATTGTGCACATGCAGAGTTTGAGACTTGTTAGGAAGAGTCTTCTTCTTGATGTACCCTAAAGGAAATATTGAGAAGTGGGAGGAGATGCCCCTGCAGTCCTGGTAGGAACAGATTTGCTGCTCCTGAAGCTGGGCTGCGTGAAGGAATGTGTTCCACAAAGGGGATTTTGCACTCAATCATCTGCTATCATTTCATTTTGTCATTCTGACTGCTTATATGGAGGTGTGATGGCTCACTCTGGTCAACATGGATTCAGCTGTACTCTTAGAATCATAGAATGACCTGAGCTGAGAGGGACCCACAAAGATCGATGAGTCCAACTCCTATCCCTGCATAGGACAACCCTAAAATTCACACCATGTTTCTGACAGTGTTGTGCAAATGTTTCTTGAATATTGTCAGGACTGGTGCTGTGACTGCTTCCCTGTGGAGCCTGTTTGGGTGTTCTACCACCCTTTGAGTGCAGAACCTTTTCCTAATATCCAACCTAAACCTCCTCTGGCACATCTTCCTGCCGTTCCCTGGGGTCCTATCATTGGTATTCGAGGTGGGGCCGCACCAGTGTGGAGCAGAGCAGGACAATCACCTCCCTTGACTGGCTAGCGATGCTGTGCTGGATGCGCCCTGGGACATGGTTGGCAGTCTTGGCTGGCAGGGCACACTGTTGTCTCGTGTTCAACTTACCTTCGACCCCAGATCCCTTTTCGCAGGGCTGCTCTGCACCCTCTCAATTCCTAGTCTCCCTCCTAGGGTTGTCATATCACAGGTGATGATTTATTAGCTGACATTTATGATTTTTTACAGATCATACAGTTGTTTTTTTCCTTCAGATTGGTGTATTTGACTGGGTTACTAAGTTACTAAGTTCAATGTAGTATGAGGTCTGCTCTGTTAGCAGCAAAAATAGACTAGCACGCACCCACCCACAAATGCAACCTGAATTGCTGGTAAAACTACAGATGGATGTGGGTGCTCTGACTCTTAATGTGACTACAAACATATGTAGTGCCTCTGACGAACCACTGATGTTTTAGCATTATATAAACAGTGAAAAGCTCTGTGGTTACATAAGCTTTGGGGATTAAAAGGCTATGAGTAATACATTGATCTGACAAGATTAGATTTGTAGTAGCTGATTAAATCTATCCATTACTGAATAATGTTAAAAGTTGATTTCTTTCCTCTGAGAGTTCTTGCGTTTTTCTGCCCCCAAATAGAACAAACAAAAGGACAATGAAAAAGAGGGAACTTCAAATTCAGCATCTGAAGATGGACCTGGGGATGGTTTCACTATCTTGTCTTCCAAGAGCCTTGTGCCAGGACAAAAGGTAATACAAAGTTATAACAGATTTGGATCGCATCAGTGGACAGCCTAGCATAAACCGAATCATAGAGTCATAGAATCATAGAATGGTTTAGGTTAAAAGGGACCTTAAAGCCCATTCAGTTCTACCCTCCTGCCATGGATCGCCCAGAACTTCCACATGTTGATTTGTGCCAGAAGCTAGGATGCTCCATCTGAAGGTGGGCTGGGGGGTTCAAACTGGGGACCTCACCAGAGCTGCAGAGTATGCCTGCCTCTGTCTAAGCACAGACTGACACCTTGCGTGGCTAGAAGTACAAAACTGTGCCACCAAAATACCCACATGTCCTTAGTGTCCAGTCAGCTGTCTGTCCCGTATTTTTTCCCTTGTACTCATCAAGAGGGAGAGGGTTTTGCCTTCCTTATTTTTTTTTACCCTCTGAATGAAAGTGGAGTTTTTCTTAAGGATTTAACTATGGACATGCAGTCAAGATGTATTATTCTTATTTCAAATAGTAAGGTCATCTGGAAAAAATGTTCTTCCTGAAACTGCTTCTGTAAGTCCCCTGTATTGAGGGTGTATCCTGTTGTATGGAGCAGCCCTTAAGAGTTCAGTTTGCATGGTCCAATCTTTTGCTAAAGTGGTGGTCTGAAATGGGCCAAGCACATACTAGATTCAAAAGGTTGCTAAAACCAGTAATCTGCCTCAGATTTCCTCTATTAGAGTTCAGTCCTGTCCTAAGTTCCCCCAGAAGCTGCGCAGCTCCTCGCTTCCTTTTCTAAAGGGGAAGTGCTTATTGTCCTGGCTAGGACTTAAATATTGTACCGTTGAAGAAGCAAGGTGTCCTGGGTACATGTTCAGCAACTGTGTTGTCTTTTTAATGATTTTTATGGTTTCTGTCCTCTGTTGTTGCTCAGAGTGATGGGGGTGTGAAATCTGGAGAGCAGCCTTTTTTGCATGCTTGAAGACATCAAGTTTTTGCCAGTTCCTATATCTGAATGCTTGGATATTCCTTATTTTATTTATTCCAGGAACTGAAAGGGTAATTAATTACTTAGATTACAAAGCTTTTATAGGTCAGGATAATGTTCAGCCCTTCTTCTCCGCCCCTACAGTAGTTTACTGGGGGCAACTTTCTACAGGAGAAAAGCTTTTGAATTTTGGTGTTTTTTCTATTTAAACAAAGACATTTCGAAAGTCAGCCTTTTCTCTTCAAAATGTGATTCTAGAACATGAATTTTCTAGCAGTAACTTCCTCTGGAGCAAGCTTCCAGGCTATGGGCATACCACAAAATAGTCTGAGTGGTGTACAAATTAATTCAAGTCTCAAAATCAGAATTGCATATACTGAACCCAATAAAACTAGCAATCTGTGAAAGACTGAATCTGGCCTTCTTTCAGTTTAGTTTTTTGGTATGAAAATGATTTTGCACTCAGATTACTGTTTTATTTTTGTTCTACTCCCTCCTTATTGTTTTACAGCTTTCTCTGACGCAGAGTGACATCAGCCATATTGGCTCCATGAAAGTAGAAGGCATCGTTCACCCTACAACTGCTGAAATAGACCTCAAGGAGGAAATAGGTGAGGCTCTGCTACACGCAGAAAAAAACAGATCTAGAGTTGGAACAGTAGCTGGTCTTCTATCTGCCTGATGAGATCACATCCTGTTTCATCTGAATCTTCCCCAGGCCATAAAATATCACTTACAACACTTCTGAAAATCAGGCTGGATCTGAGTAGTTATAACAGGCTAATTGCTAATTTATCTATTTTTAAAAATGCCTTATAACAGTCAAAACACAGATAATTTGTTGAAGCACATAAGCAGCAAAGGTGTAAGTAATCATTATTGTGGTCTTTATTGGATTCTTTTTCATTTGCCTCTGAAGATTCCATGACAAAAAATACCTTAGCCATAAGTCAGAGTAAGATAGCATTCTTACAGATAATTATATCAAAGTGATTTCCAGAAATAACATACTAGGGTTTTCAAAACCAATTAAAAGTAAACTTTGTTTGTGGCTGGATAAGGTGGGAAATGCAAACATCAGCTGCTGCTGATAGTGGAAAACAATAATATGTGGCCAATGTTCTTATAAATAATGTGGAGTTGTTTACTTATGCTGATATTTAGAAGCCAAGGCCTTTTGCTCTGTGTCCTTGCAGGCAAGGCTTTGGAAAAGGCTGGAGGGAAAGAATTTTTAGAAACGGTGAAAGAGCTTCGCAAATCTCAAGGACCTTTGGAAGTTGCTGAAGGTAAAAAGGATACTCTGCTCTATTTTGGAAACAGCTCAGTTCACATGTTCTTTTCTCTGAACATTCTGATCTGTTCTTCATTACATATGTGTGTTTGCTTATGTGATGTAAATGTTACTGTTCCTTTTTCAAAGTTGTGCACATTTTGACTTTGGGCTTCTAGGTGCCACCATAAATTACAGCAGGCTGATCAATTTGTCTTAGGTGATTTGTATCTGTGGGAGTCCAAAAATTAAGCAAAAATTGTGCTGTCACCTACGTGCCATGTTTCCTGCCCTGCTTGTACTGCATTCCTTAGTCAGAATCAGAAACACCTCTCAGTCTAACATCTGAGGTCTAAGGGCAGTGGTAGTTTATAAATTACTCTGCTTCATGCATATTTGATGAACTGTATAATCCAAACGATTACCTTAGTTTGAACATAAGTAAAGATGTGATGGAGTCTTCAGGCCTGGCATACTTTTTGGAAGAGCCATTGCTGCTCTTCTCCCAGGCGCTACAGCTACGCTGTAGAAATACAAATGATAGAAGAGCTCCCTTTGAGTGTTTAATATGCCTGTAGCAGTGAATGGTTTGGGACTTGAGACTATGCCTTCCTTTGTGGACAAATTAAACCAATCATAGGGGACAAAGGCAGCTGGAGGAGGGGATGGAGAAAAGTTACAGTGTATTTTCTAGTGCCTTATTTGTCTTAGTTTCTCAATAATTAAGAAACTAAATGCTTTAAAACAGTTAGGTGTTGGAAAATTCCTAAATGAATGCCCTAGTTTTATAATCTCAAATGGTGAGGAAATTTTTTAACCAGACATTTTGCTTCACTTTTGCATTGAATCAGAAATATAGGCCATAACATCAAAGTAAACTACTTTTCTCTGTCAACTAAACTAGACAATAGGCTCCTATTATGCTATGAAGACAGTCCCAGGAAAAGAAGATAATCTTAGCGTCATAGGTGGGAAAGTTTGTGCTCTCAAGCATCGTGTTGTGTTGCTGCGTTTGAAATTGCCCCTTCTGCGGGTTTTGAGGCAAGCAGTAGTAAATGATTGCTGATCACTGGAGGTTTGTCTACTGCAAACACTTGTGCTCCTGCCGAACAGGCTTGAATTCAAGTGCTGCTCACAGGATACCTGTGGTGTTTACAGTCAGCTTGCTTCCTGTGGTTAAAGGCCTGACATTTCTCTTCTGGTTGAAATATAAGTATGACGGTGAAGCATTAGGTAGAATTCCTCTGTGATGGTGTACAGTTTTTTCATCCTTGGGCATTAATTGCACAGCTAATTTCAGGGTGTTTTACCTGGAATTCCCAAGGCACAGATTTTCAGAAGTGCTAGTGCTGTGGACTCTGCAGGTCCTGGGGAAATACTACAGTTTCTGAAAAATTAATTTGAGATTCCTAATTTGACATAACTGGTGGAGACTTTCAACAAATGTCTTTGATTTTCATGTTGTTGTCTGAAACTACCCAGCTGTGGAGTGGGTCTAAGTATTACCCCCTAACAGGCCTGGAGCTGTAATGATTAATGATGATGCAGGATATTTGTGCAGAGCATTTAGATAAGACCGTGAGAGCACTGCAGAAATATCTGTTGGGGAATTAATGATACTGTGTCCAGTGCAAGGTTTTGATACTTCTTGTTAAACAAATACAGGGGTCGTGCTGAAAGAGAAGGCTGTAAAATATTATTGAATAACTGTTCTAATCAAAGGGTTCTTTGGCCTCCAATGAAACAATAATTTATCACAAAAGTAACGATGAGACAGTCAGATTGTGATTGCAAGTAAGCCATTGTGGCATATTTTAATTCCTAATGTATTTCTTTGGAGAGGTAATGTAATTAAGAAACTAACACTGGATTGAGAGGTCATTGCAGAGTGGTTTCTATTCAAAACTAAATGATATGTTTTCATTTGTGTTAGCTGCACTTACTCAGTCTAGCGGCCTTGCAGCAAAGTTTGTCATCCACTGTCACATCCCACAGTGGGGCTCAGACAAATGTGAAGAGCAGCTTGAAGAGACCGTAAAGAACTGCTTAACAGCCGCAGAAGACAAGAAGTTGAAATCTGTGGCTTTCCCCCCGTTTCCCAGTGGCAGGTATGGCTCTTTCTGCCTAAGAGGGGTCTGTACTGGGGAGCTGTTGCTGTGATAGAGTGGGACCGGTTGGTCTGTGGCATGAAGGGGGCTGACCCTGACACCATGCTTCTCCGACTTAAAGGAGCTTGAATTGCAGTGTGTGCATGCAATGACCAGAAGGCTTTTACATAGAGAAGTTAGCTCACCAGGCACAGCGGGTTTGCTGATTTTTCTGTTGCCAGGCAATAATTTTCATTCTTCTCCTATGGGTGTGCACCATCTCAGTTTTTATGTCTCTTCATTTTGCTGTGGTGAATCTTATTAAAACTACATTCATACTGATAAGATGGTGCCAGTGTAATACTGAAGGTGAGTAACAGCGTTGCAAGCTGAGCCAGTTAAACATGGGGTGTTTGCTTAAGTCATCTTGACAATATGTGTGAAACAGACTTGTCACGCAAAATGTTCTCTTTCAAAAGAAAGTCAGTGTTTCTTAACTATGGTTCTGTTTTAAGAAGGGAACTATGAAACCAATGGTAAGACTACGCATTTATTTCACAATAACTAGCACATAAAATGTGCTTGATTAAGGAATTAAAGTATTTTTTTTAGCTGACAGTTTGTTAATGTTGCTCGGTCTGTGATCACCCTACACAATCCCTGCTAACTGCAGAAGTTGTTCTTTTGTTTTGGAGTTTGCATGCTTATGTAACTTGATTTTGTTAGTAATGCTCAAGGAGTAGGGTACACAGTACAGCCCAGTTGTGTTGGCCCATTAGCAAATAAAATGAAAGTAAAACTGTGTTTTAATCAGTGAAATCACCACACGTCACTGAAGATGTGAGAGGAGAGAATGCTGGTTTTATATAGATGCTTTTCAAGACAAAATAATATTTTCATGGATCAGGATGAAAGAACCAATAGGGGGCAGTGTAATTTTTAATTATTTTTCTTTCCTTTATACACATTTCTTTTTGTTGAGAGCGTTCAGTCAAAGCAAAGTGTGATAAAATCATTGTACCAACTTTCAAAAGTGAACTGTAGTCTTCAATACCAATAGAAATAGTCTGTACAGACCTTACGTCCCCTGTTAAGTGTAATCTAAGAATAATCCAGTCTTGGAGCATTAGTTATAGTGCAGATCCTTCTGCTGCTTAGTTCCGTTTCACTCTCTGTTGGTCTTACAATTACTCTTGCTAACAGAGACAAAACAGAGTAAGTCTTACCGGGTGCTGCTGGTTTACACTTTATTTATAAAAGGACCTCAGAGTTGTCTTGAAAAAAAGGCAGAGTTTTCCAAAGATGGCTTAAAATGATTTTCCCATCATTTTATTCCACCTCCATGTCTGCACAAGAAACGCTGAGTTTCTGGGTAGATCAGGAATTATTCTTTATTGGTCTGTGAATTTCTGTCTTTCCTCTGTCCTGTCTTTGGGACTGTTTGCAGTAACTGATATACTGCAGCAATAGGTGGGATATCTCATTTATACCAGGGCTTTTTGCCTCTATGATCTTGTCATTAAAAAGTAGACAAATGCAATTTAGACGAAATTACTTGTGCTGTGAAGTGGATATAAATTAACCGAAAAACATTTTCAAAAGGCTGTGTTGGCCCAGTGTTAGCTGGATGGCTGCAGCTGCTGTCCAGGGACTAAAAGAAGAAAACCTGTTTGCTAGTAATCATTTAGATTACAGTGAATGTAGCAGTGAATACAGTGATAGAACCGTTGTTGATGACTGGCTTCCAGTCTCTTTTTTTGGATGATGTTTAATATAAATATTATAACTAGTCTGAAATTGCCAGTGTGAAATGAGTAAAGAGAAATTAGTACTACTTAACTTGGAAATAAAAACAAATGCACATCACAGTGCTATCGGAGAGAGGAAGAAAAGAAAAAACACTGCAAAGGCAGCTCTGGATGCTATCAAAAGAAATACCATAATTTTTTGAGTATAAGGATTATCAGGCCCTGGGATGGCTTATCTGTGTGTTCGGATATAGCCCTGTCACTGAAGATCTTTAAGTATAGGTTAGACAAACTTAAGTAAGTAGCAGAGAAGTTGCATGTAATCCTGCGTCAGAGGAACAACATGGGCTAGCTCGTGCTGGCCAGGTTTTTTTGGCATGGATCTAGCTTCCTCTGGAGCATTATCATGCAGTAGTGTCTAAATAGGGGGCATTAAACTCAAGAGCAGTGTTAAACTCAGGGAGTTATGCCCAAAGGCTCCTCTGAAGTCTCAGCTAGGTCTTAACTCACCTCCAGGCACTTCAGTATGGTCCAGTAAAGTCTCATCCAAACTCTCCAAGGTGTGTGGCAGAGCATTTCATGAGGTAGGCATCAAGCTCAAACTATATAACAGTTCTTGAAGTGATGTCCGTTAGTAAAGCAGTCGTATTTTATATAAACAGAGATGCAATGCAGCTGACCTTCAGAGTAACTGTGCTCTTTGTGATGTGCTCTTTGCGACGTGTTTGCAGCCAGTTCCCTCGCAGCACGGCAGTGAGGGTGAAGGGAACGCATTTTCTGACTTGAGAAAGGAGTATGAGAATGATTGAGATGTAACAAATGCTGCTGCCGAGAAACTGTAATCTGAAGGGTGTGGGCTGGCTGCCCCAAAACTTGTCAACTAAGTTAAAAAATCCACTTACTGTAAAGACTGGTATCTTTTAGCCTTTCAGTTGTAGGTTAGAGAATATTGCCATCAGAACAAATGAATGAATGGGTCTTGGCCTTAATTTGGGCTGGGGTTGTAATTTCAATTATTTTCACTGAATACTCCGGCAAAGTATTTTTAATGACAGAGCGAGAAAGTCAAATAAGCCATCGGTATTTTTGTTTTCTAGTTTTCAACTGAAATATAATCACCCCTTGAACTCTTTAGACTGCCCAGCATGGTGTGGCAAAGTTTAATTCTAAGGGAGAGTATTAAAACCTTTCTGTGGTTATAGAAGTTAGTAGCGAATGAAATCTAACACAGCAGCAGATGAATATTGCTAACAAAACCTTGGGGTTTGCTTCTTGGATTGACACGTTGCAAAACTGCAACAGGCACTAGCTGACCAGCAGCCAGTAGCTGGTATTGCCGTGGTTTCTTCCTTTCAGCATAGTGTGTGCAGAATGCTTGCACAGGTGGCTGACACTCACTTCTTCTGTTTTCTTCCTCTACCATGTAGAAACTGCTTCCCAAAACAGACGGCGGCCCAGGTGACTCTAAGAGCTATTTCCACCCATTTTGATGGCACCAGCTCTTCCTCCTTGAAGAACATTTACTTTCTGCTCTTCGACAGTGAAAGTATTGGCATCTATGTGCAAGAAATGGCCAAACTAGACACTAAGTAGCAACAGCAGCCAAATGACTTTATTTTTCAACAAACTTGAGTAGCATTAAAAGCATTAGAGGTGGGTTTTATTTTTTCAATGTGACAAGGAGGGGGAGTGGTAGTAGTGTGATGTGTTGTGACTTGATGAAGAGCTGTGACTAGAGATGAGAGGGGTTTAGTCCGATTTCTTCATGCCATCAGCATCCTCTAGCCATTTATGTCACCTTAAGCAATTGAGTTACCGTCTCTTTTCAGGAGTTTGTTTAGTGTCCCTTGTTGCTTTAGTTTAGAAGTTTTTAGAAGAGTAACCTCATTTTAGATTTGTAGTGATAGATTTTTCACACACACACACTTTAAAGAAAGCTCTTAAAAACTTTCTGCTCCATTTTCCCCTCCCTTGAGGGTGGATTGTGAATTTCTGCCTTCAGCCCACAGAGCGGGGAAAAGAGTTTTACAAATGATGCATGAGGAGCTTCTGTTTTGGTTTTAACTCACAGTAATCTCTGTAATTACTGAGAATATATTTCATGTTGATTTTGTCTGTTTTATAAGAAAAGAAGTGTCAAGTGTGGTTTTTGTTCCAAACCCTACTTTTGCTCTAGGAATTTCTCACCTTAAAAAGAAAAAAAAGCAGCAGCATTGGTAATTTAAGTGCTTGCTGTATCACACCTAGCACACAAGTAACCAGCACAGTACTACAAGACATAATTAAACCTGCTGTTGAGGTGTTGACACAAAGCTGCATTATATTCTCTGGAGTTCCAGGATTACCATAGCCTTTTCACGGCTTTTGGCCGTCTTTCTCCAGATAGTGCTGCAAGTCATTCTTCCCCCCGTGCTGCAGAACAGATCTGTAGGAGGCAGGTAGTTTTTAGAAAAGCAAGAATAGAGAAAGCCAGGGAAACCCCACATAACAAACAAACCACAGAGATTTTGAAAACCATGGTGTTTAATTGTTACAAATCAAGGTAAACCAAGTTTCTTGCTGCGAGCTATCTCAACAAGAAAGTAAATGAAATATTCTTCCCTGTTTTTTATTGTGAGAACTTGTGCACACTTCCTGTGGAAAGTGCCTCCTTCCCCTTCACGGCAAGGCAGGACCCCCCTTTAGTGCAGAATGCTGACAGGTGGCTTTAGGAGGTGCTGCAGGACACAGTATCGATCTGTCCAAGCAATAAGAGTCCACCCTCAGCCTCTTCCAGTTGCTATACTGCTTGCTGGTTTGTTACTGGTCTCCTTTTAAGAGGGCATTGTCTGTCTCATCGTCTTCCAGCTCTTGGAGACAAACAAGTCCCAGCTTTTAGTGATGGTCACCAAAAGACGCCCCACATAGTAACCCTTCACCTGGCCTACACCATCATTCCTGCCCATTGAAAGCAGGAATGTCAGTGACCCTGGAAAGAAAATGCAGAGGATTAAGTCAAGCAGTTTCAAAGCTAAGTATCAAACCCTACTATACGTAGGTGTTTAAATTCCCCCAAATCCTCCCTTCCCAACCATCTCCTCACACCTACACATACTGTGAAGTACGGGACCCATGTGCTGCATGACGAGGGAATAAACTGGCACAGGGAGAGCTACTCACAAGTTTCTCTACGCTCTGCTCTACCTTTTCTGTTATGGGAAATGCTGAAGGGTTGGGCTCTCTGCGTGGTGTAGAATGATTCTCTCCTCCCAAAAGGGAGTCCAAAAGGTAGACAACAAAATTTAAAACATTAAAAACCTAACTGGTGTCCAGATATCCTCCATCCACATGGAACAGCCTTCAACATAGTTATGGTAAGTACTTTCATCGACTGCTTATTAATGAGACCCATCACCTGGCTAGATTTTTGAGATTGTGTTGTTCAGTTTGTGTTTGTTGCATAGTTTAAGGGGAGAAGAGTGTTGTAATCTCATCATTCCTAGGATATAACTGGGCAGTAAGCAATTTAGAGAAAGGAAGTGAGTTTGATGACACCCACCAGTACCTTAATAAGGAAGGCCTTGGTGAAGGAAGGGTACATTGTCTCAGTAGACTGACACAGGTAATTACTTATACAGTGTCTTTGGTCAGACAGAAGATGTAGCCTGAGCTATAAGCCTGTATCGTCAACCTCAGCTGGGGGTTCTTTCACCTGTAATCAGTTTCCCATTCAAGTTCTGATATGTGCGTGTTGCACAGCTCTTCCTTGCAGAAAAGCAGTGCAACAGTTAAGGCCAGGTGCTAGGAGATTACCTTACCTGGGTTGTAGGTTGTAAGAGCCTTTTGTGTCAGGCTGTTGATGATGTTTGTCACCACAACATTGGCATGGAGCCCAGCGTGGTAGGCCATCTTTGGTTCCTTAAAATCCGCACAGTCCCCAATGGCATAGATGTTCTCGTAGCCTTCCACCTGGAGGTGCTTGTTGACTTTCAGAGCACCATTACTTGCCAACTTGTCCCCTGTTTTGCCAAACAGTAAGTTTTCAGAAGGAATTTTGTGACACTTGGTGTGGCCCAAAACCTCACAATGCGGATGATGATGTTGTCAAACAATATTGACACAAAGTGAGGAGCTGGTTTTTTCTACGTGTTCTAGCAGAGATGCTTTTTGCCTTGCTGTAGTTAATTATCGCAGTCTCATGCTAAAAATCATCCCTTGATATTTCAGTAGAAACATCAGGGAACACTGAGAGCTGGCGTACATAGCCTGAGAAGGAGACCATACAATGGTAATACTGCTCCATAGTTGTAATACCCCAACTGCTATTGTGCTGTAAGAGGACTCAGGCTGAGGATGGATCATCAAACAAACCATTGACTGAACGCCCTGTGACACTGGGCAAGAATGCTGAGTGTGCTGAGCCTATTTTCGCTCAGAATGCAACAAGCTTCTATCTAGGATGAAATTCTGGCCTTGACAGCAGGTGTTACCATCAGCTTCTAGGTGTCATCTGCCTCGTGCTGCTCTAGGACACTAAAGTTTCTTGGAGCTGGAGAAGACTCTTGGCCACTTGTTCTATGATCTGTAAGTTTCTAAGGGTCACAGATCAAGTGAAACATCTAATGTGATGTTAGAGCATTTGCTGTATCATGGAATAACCACAGCAGGTGGTCTAAGGTTGATTCCTAACCTCACCATAGTAAAGTTCAAGACATCTAAGAACTGGGTTGCCTCTCCCAACACAGTGGTTTTTCACTTACCGAATGCAGCAGCATATGCAGAGGAGTTAATCTTTATCCCTGTGCACAAGACTACCATGTCAACCACCACTTCGGTGCCCTTTTCTGTCATTACTACTATGTCCTTCTGGAACAGGTTTGGCGTGAGGTTTTCCAAATTGCTGACCCTTTCACCTGTAGTGACAGAGAGCCCTGGGTGACAAACCTTTACTAGACTGCTGTTTTGAGCTAGCCCAGAGGTTTCTAGAGAAATCAGAATTCAAGGGAACATGCTTAGTCAAAAAAGCCAGAAAGAGGACTTTGGAAAGAGATGCTTTGGCTAAAGGAAGAGCAGCTGATTGATAGAGCTTCAGAGTGCAGATCTTCAAAGGCATCATTAAGTACATACTTAACAGGAGGTGCACTCCTTTTCTGAGGAGAATCTCTTTCACCACTTGACGAACGCTATCTAGCAGCTCCTCATCCGCTAGTGCAGTTTTTGAGTGAATGAGGGTGACCTGTTGAGGACAAAACAGCAAGTGGGGGCACAGGAATGGGACAGGACTCACTGCATGCCAGAGGAGCAGCATTCTTCCACGCTGCTCAGCACCCAAGGCGAGTGAGGCAGTGAAAGGCATCTAGTGCCAGTGATTGCTGGTGACAGGCTAAAGGACACTCGGAAGAGGAGGGTGAAGGCTGCCATTGCATGGAAACTCCTGATTTGCAGTGACCTCTGATGCCTCCAGCAGGATCATCCCAGAACAGTCTCAGAAACAAGGATGAAGTTAACTGTAACTAATATGCTACTACCTCTTTGGCTGGGTACTCTGTTTTGATCTCTGCAGCCATCTCGACTCCAGCAGCACCTCCTCCCACTACCAGGATGCGCTCAGATTTCTGAATCTTGAAGTAAAGAAGAAACTCATGTTACAAGAGAACTGTTACGTGCAGGAAGACAGATACCTTTCAGCGCTCCATGAGCAGACCTTTCTGAGATACAGCAATAAACCACCTAGTTCTTCAGGAGGAAGCAAAAAATGAGAACCCCATGCACTCTTCTTGTGTGCACTGTTACACTGCTGAGCATTTCAGGTTCCCCCTTGTGCAGACAGCTGGGGCACACAGAACGCTAGCCAAGCTAGGACATGCTCCTTGTCCTGACCTTTCCCTGCAGGTTCCTAGACACAGAGACCCACAGAGGTGTCTTGGGTCAGGGAAGCTGAACTAAGGCAGGCAACTGCTTCCTAGGAAATAAGTTGATTCCTCACCTCCTTAACCATGTCTTCATAGGTCTGGATGGCACTCTCCATGTCAATGACTTTGTTGAACTTCCCAGGGAATGGCCCATCACTGCCTGTTGCAAGAATGAGATGGGAGTAGTGAAGCTCCTGGGAGGGCAAAAGGTGGAATGGGACATTAGACTTCTTCAAAACAGAGTCTGCAATACAACTGTTGCCTCCTAGGTACAATTCACTCATGCCCTCTCCTCCAGCCCTGGCTGATAACTAGGAAAGCTTACAGAAAATAACCTGTTATTTATGCCAGACACCAAAGCTCCCATCACAGCTGTCTCGGGGGGCTAGCTCCTTCACCCTCTTCTGACCAGAGATGAGGTCCTCTGGCTGAAAAGGGTTTATCAGAGCTGCTGCCCTTGTTTCTTCCTCTAGTTAGATAAGGACCTGAGCTCCCAGGGTTAATTATTGAGCTCTAAATCCAGCTCTAAGAATAAAAGCTCATCTGATGGGGTGTGGCATTTATTGCATATCCACATCCCTACACAGCTCTAGGCCACGTAAGTGTGGCTAGAAGGGATGGTGCCATTCAGCACACTCTGCTACCAAGCTTTTCAGGATGATTAAATGCTACGGTCTTTTCCCACGTTGCCTATTAGTTTTAGAGGAGATGGCTAAGGACTTGCTTCTCTCTGGGCCACCCTCTGTAGAAGCAGGTCCTTGGTTTCATTGCTGTGTACCTTCTAGAGTTACAGGGCCAGTATTAAACATGGGCATTTGTGTATCTGCCTGCAGGTAAAAAAAACCTAGAGGAAAGCAATATGTGCCTTCCCAGAGGGTTTGGGTTGTGGCTGGTTTGGGGTCAGGCATTTCAGCCAAGCTGAGGGTTACATCAGAACAGGAACCTTGGTGTGTGTGTGTGTGAACCCAGCCTGGGGGTATTGGATCGGTCAGGGTTTGTGTGCTTGGCTGACCTGCACTGTAGGTCATACGAGGATGTTTACCACAACTGAACAGCATTCCTAGCTCTCCTCCAGCTCCAGGGCAAAGGTCCAATTTGTTCTTTCCAATGCAGAGTTCTGTCCTGCACACACACCCCCGCTTTCCTCTGGCAGATGAGAGTTGCACTCCTCTTCCTGCTCAGAGGCACGATTCCTGTAGGTGCCCTGTGGTCCTGCTCATTTCGCTCTTTCCCCCCACCAAGGACTCCAAGCATGGATAATGGTCTGAAACCTAAACTGAAGTCACTTCTCCAACTCAGCTTCACCAGCTGAAGCCAACATAGCCTAGATTTGGAGTACTGCATTCTCAGAGCCACAATACAGCTGAAGAAAACCCCTGAGAAGGAGAGATGCACAACACGTCCCACTGAAGACTGACTTTCTGCATTGGCAGGTGATCCCGTAAGACAGCCGAGTTATTCAATGCAAATCACCCACCTCACCGTCACTGAGCAAGACTTGTTGCCTCCCAGGGTCAATGCCGACAACCTTGCCTTGTCGGAAGCTGTCCCCGAAGGTGACAGAGTAGGAGATGAAAGTCTTCTTGGCAAATCCTGTGGTAAAAGGAGAAAGCAGAGAAGCAACCTCCCTGTGTGGGGGCGGCTAACAAACCTCTCTTCCCTTCTCCTCTCCTATCATCCTTGTGCAGACTAAAGAATTGTATGCACCTGGGACCACAAGCTGGGCCTCTCCTCTGCCTTATCTCTGCCCAGCAATGAGCTTCGGGACCTTTGCCTCAGATTTAGTTGCAAGAGGCCAGGTGACACCCTCAGCTCAGTTGCTTTATATCTGCTCCTGTACTGGTTTGCTGGTAAGTGCTGCACTGGGGCCCAGGGCATTTCAGCCAGGATGTCAGAGGCTTTTTTATCATGTTATCTGCCTGTCAGATGAAGCTTCTGACATCCTTTTGATGCTTGTTACCAGCCTGGAACATGAGATTTTTCCCTCTAAATCCCCAGTGACTGGAGTAATGGGGTTAGCCCGGTCTCCAAAGTGAGGTCCCTCCAACAGGCTGTTATCCAGGGCCTCACTGCTGAGCTCCTTGACATTCCAAGTACCAGATACAGAAAGCGATTCATTAGCCCCTCCCAGCTGCTGCTGGTTTTAGCTTAGTCGCCTTCTAAACTCTTGAAATAAAAAAAGAAAGGAAAGGTTTTCATAGAATCATAGAATCACCAGGTTGGAAGAGACCCACCGGATCATCGAGTCCACCCATTCCTATCAAACACTAAACCATGTCCCTGAGCACCTCGTCCACCCATGCCTTAAACACCTCCAGAGAAGGTGACTTGACCACCTCCCTGGGCAGCCTGTTCCAATGCCCAATGACCCTTTCTGTGAAGAATATTTTCCTAATGTCCAGCCTAAACCTCCCCTGGCGGAGCTTGAGGCCATTCCCTCTCGTCCTGTCCCCTGTCACTTGGGAGAAGAGCCCAGCTCCCTTCTTTCCACAACCTCCTTTCAGGTAGTTGTAGAGAGCAATGAGGTCTCCCCTCAGCCTCCTCTTCTCCAGGCTAAACAAGTTTAGCTCAAGTTTTGCTCAGTTTTCCCAGCAGATCTGCAATTGGCTTAACGCAGACCATCTGTGGGTCCTCCTGGAGCCAAGGAGTTGTATTTCAGACAGAAAACATCACGTCTTTCCCCATCCTTGGGGCGGAGCAAGCGCTTTCAGTAGCTGGTTCGTTATTACTCCCTGAGCTGCTGTGGTCACCAGTGGGGGTCAGAGAGCTGCCCCACTGGGACCCACGCAGCAGGAATGCCCGGGGAACCCGCCGAGCCCTTACCGCTCTCCACGGCGGCGCGCAGGCCGGCGACGTTGTGATGGAAAGCATCTCTCATGTCCACCAGCACGAAGGGGATGGCCCAGGACTTGAGCTGGCTGGCGGCCGCTATGCCTCCAAAGCCACCCCCGACCACCACCACCTGCACGGAGTCGTCTACGGACAAACGGGATCCCATGGCTCAATCCCTGGCTCGGCGCTGTGCCTGGAGCGAGGGTGCAGCCTCCCCGCTCGGGCAGCGGGACTGTGGGTGTTGCGTCCGCCTCCCACTCGCCTGCTGTGACGTTTGCCGGCTGCTCAGCTGCTGCAGCCCCAGCGTGCCAGGGAGGAGCTTGGTTTCTCAAGGTTTCAGCCCAGCAGGCAGACTTTGGCTCCTCCGGGCAGCAGGACAACACCCAAGGGAGCACTGGAGTCTCAAGGACAGAATATTTCCCCTTCCACCTTCTCTACATCCCACCTTCTCCACATCCCGCGCCCCTGTACATCCTACACCTAAGGATTTTAGAAGCTCTCTACACGAGTAACGTCTCTCATTGCAATAAAGACGCTGAGCGTGTCCAGAGAAGAGCAGCGAGGCTGCTGAAGGGGCTGCAGCACAGCTCTCAGGAGGAGCCGCTGGGTGAACCTGGGGACTGAGGCAAAAGGAGGCTGAGGGGAGACCTTATCACTCTCTACGGCTCCCCAAAAGGAGGCTGTGGCCAGGCGAGGGTTGCGCTCTTCTCCCAAGGGACAGGCGGTAGGACAAGAGGGAACGGCCTCAGGCTGTGCCAGGGGAGGCTCAGGCTGGACCTTAGGAAAAGTTTCTTCACCCAAAGGGTTCTTGAGCACTAGAACAGCTGCTCAGGGAGCCAGCCGAGTGCCCATCCCTGCAGGGAGTTAAATGATGGGGAGATGAAGTGCTTAGGGATAGTATTTAGAAGTGGACCGGTACAGTTGGGCTTGATGATCTCGAACGTCTTTTCCAACCTAGTGATTCTATGATTCTAAGAAACAAGAACTGTGTTTTAAGGGTGATGGGCAAACACCTGGAGGCCAGGGGAACTGCCCTGGCTGAGCCTCCCCGACCACTGCTGCAACCTGGCAGCAGGTAAGGATGCTGTGCCAGACAGGAGGCTCTGCTGGCGCTGAGGGTGTGCAGTCAGTCCTGCCAAACCCCAGCACTGAAAAGTTATGAGCTCATCTTTAAAAAAAAAACACCAAAAAAAAAAAAAAAGGAGACAGTCTGGGTTTGCTTTGTTTTAGAAAATTAATGAACGTCACCGTGGCGGAGATAGTGGGATCTCAGGAGGAGCAGGGAAAGGCTGAGAAGATAGTGAAGGGCCCTGAAGGAGGGAGCAGAGGAGATTTACAGTAAAAAGGGCACCCAGATCATGTTCTTCTGCAGCACGGAAATTACCCTGAAGACTTTTGGCTCCTGTGGCATTCCAGATAAATATAGCTGCCGGCCATGTGGATAAATATAGCCACGGTGCACGCTGCAGCGCTGCGAGCTGGGAGAGCTGCCCTCCTGCTCCCTGTCTCATGATGGTTTGAAGGCTCCCTCTGCTCCTTATTCCTCCTTCAGCAAATGCCAGCCTGGTGCCGAAGCCCCTTCCTGGGGCTCCTGAGCAAAACACCCCCCAAGCCTCATGGGTGGGAAATGGAGGAAAGAATTGGCATATTTATTTTTTTTTTTCCCAGGAAAAGCAGAGCTTGAGCTGGAGTTTGCCACCAGAGGGTGCAGCTGGCTTGGCCGTGGGGACATGGGATGTGGGGACATGGGATGCAGCACTGGGCACCATCTGCTCCATCACAGGACGGGCACAGGGACCAGGGGAGAAGGGGGACAACAAAAGTGAGGAGTTCCCAGGCGTTGCCAGCAGCAGGTTTGGTTGTCCTCTGCTTGCCTTCAGAGAAAAACAAAGTTCCTGGTGAGGACAGCCCACCAGGCAATGGGGGCTATCACGGAGCAAATCCAGTTGTGCACCAGAAGATCATGGTCACCTTTGAAAAAAAAAAGGTAAAAATCTGGGCCAGTGAGTTGGAGATGCAGCAACAAGCGAGGCGAGGTCATTGGCAAAGTAAGTGCCAAAAGCAACAGGGAGAGGTAAAAGGAGCCTTTGTGAAACCTCACATCCAGCTCCAGGCTAATGGGGAGAAACTCCAAATGCTCAAATCTATGGTCAGAAGGAGCTTTCTGCATGCAAATGTGCACTTAGCATTGGCAAACCTGTTGTTTTGATGGTGTTTCTCCAGCCAGCTGCAAGCAAACGGCTGCAGTAAGTGCTGGTCAGCTTAGAGGGGGGGTTGTCTTCTGCTGGTGGGGCAGAAGGTGCGCAGGGAGGCTGGAGGCAGTGATCACTTCTTCCAGGCTCCCTGGCCTTTTCGTCACACCTGTCCCATGGACCATATGCTCCCTGTGGGATGACAGGGCTCCAGTTGGAAGGAAGAGGTCCAGGGAAGGGGCTCTGTGGGATGCCCTTGTCCCATCTCCCATGCGAGGACAGGCTGAGGGAGTTGGTGTTCGAGGAGACCTTATAGCAACCTTCCAGTACCTGAAGGGGCTACAAGAGAGCTGGGGATGAACTTTTTACAAAGGCTTGTGGTGATAGGTTGAGTGGCAATGGGTATAAACTGGAGAGGGGCAGATTTAGACTAGACATTAGGAGGAAACTCTTCATGATGAGGGTGGGGAGGCCCTGGCCCAGGTTTCCCAGGGAAGCTGTGGCTGCCCCATCCCTGGAGATGCTCAAGGCCAGGCTGGATGGGGCTTTGAGCAGCCTGGTCTGGCAGGGAGGTGGAAATAAATGATCTTTAAGGTCCCTTCCGAAACAAACCATGATCTTCACAGCTCTGACACACCATGCAGGTAGGGTGGGCACATACCTGTCTCTGTGTCCTCTCCTCAACAGGTTTAATCCAACAGCAGCCAGAACTAATAGGGATCCTTCCAAGGATCCCAGTTCAAGGATCTTTGGGTATAAGATTGCTGCCTGGGAAGACCTTAGGATGCCACAAGTGTCCCTGCTCTGCACTCAGCTGAGCACCCCCATAAGCCTGTGCCTCCTTGTCCTGCTCACCACAGCATCAGGGCAGGTTAACACCTTTAACCTCACAGTAGCCCCTGACAGTCTGGGAGGGTACTAACATCCCTGCTTTTGATCTCCTGTGGGGAGCTGCTCTCCCTCCTGGGCTGGCCTGAAGGCCCCACTCCTCCTGGACAAGTGTGACCTGCCAGAGGGGTCCTGTCCATCCTCCCACTGACAATGTCTCTGCCACAAGCCAAAACAGGCTTATCCCAGGTCCAGCTCTTCCTGGCCTCAGTGTGGGTGGGAAAAACATCCCTCACAACTACAGAAAATAAACAGATGATTCAGGACTTGACAATAAATGTCATCAAACTTGCTGCGGAGTAATTGCTCCCAAGGAGACTCGGTGATTGTGTGTCTGGCTAGCAGCTGTCTCTGCGGAACGTGAGATGCTTGTCCTCTTCCATACCAGCAGCCTCATGCACCACGTTTCCTCTGCCCACGGACCTCTCCTGCACATCGTCCTGCGACAGCCCCAGCAGCGGCACTTCGGGGAAAGGGAATTTTTGTGTCTTCCAGAGGGGAGGGATTGCTTTCCACTGGACAAACTGTGTCACCCATCCTTAGCACCCACCCCAGGGCTCCCCGTTTTGCCTGGGTGATCTGGTTGCCCCTGCACGCCTCAGGGATCTCTGGGCTGCAGCCACACTGGAATCTGGTCAATCCAAGGCAAAGAATTGTCTGGAAAAAATGATTCAGACCAGTTCCTCTCTGCTTTTAAACATCTACGCTGACTATTTTATGCCTTGTAGGTAACATTTACTTCTAGCAAAATCAACAAGGTCTCATTTTATTTATTCTCTCCCCAGCAAGCCTCATTTTTCATTCCCAGTTTTTCAGTGACGTCAGCTTGAGGAGACCAGCTGCTGGCCACTTCCCAGAAACCCATAAACCACAGCACCAAAGTCACTTTATTTTGGTCAGGCTTGACCAGCCAGTTGTGTATTTACAGGCAGCACCTCAGTACACGCCAGCCCATAAATTGATTGCAGAACCCACCTGGAAAAGAGACTCAGGAAAACCCCAGAAGCGAAATGTAATGGTCTCTGCGATTCAGCTGGTCTTTGTATCCAAAAGAAGAACCGTGGGGAACTGGAAGCAGGGGTCTGCTCTGTCCCAGGGCTGAGCCACAGTGCTGTTCTCCTTGTTCCTGGGATTGAAGTGGGCTCCGGGCTGAGTGGTGCCCCAGCTCCTCTTCCCTGCACAATGCAGCAGGCCACGGCGAAAATCTCGCTTCCCAGCGAACCTGCTGCCACATGCAGGATAGAATCATAGAATCATAGAATAACCAGGTTGGAAGAGACCCACTGGATCATCGAGTCCAACCATTCCCATCAAACACTAACTCATGACCCTCAGCACCTCGTCCACCCGTGCCTTAAACCCCTCCAGGGAAGGTGACGCAACTACCTCCCTGGGCAGCCTGTTCCAGTGCCCAATGACCCTTTCTGTGAAAAAGTTTTTCCTAATGTCCAGCCTAAACCTCCCCTGGCGGAGCTTGAGGCCATTCCCTCTTGTCCTGTCCCCTGTCACTTGGGAGAAGAGCCCAGCTCCCTCCTCTCTACAACCTCTTTTCAGGTAGTTGTAGAGAGCAATGAGGTCTCCCCTCAGCCTCCTCTTCTCCAGGATAAACACCCCCAGCTCCCTCAGCCGCTCCTCTTGTTCTCCAGCCCCCTCACCAGCTTTGTTGCTCTTCTCTGGACTCGCTCCAGAGCCTCAACATCCTTCTTGTGGCGAGGGGCCCAGAACTGAACACAGGATTCGAGGAGCGGTCTCACCAGTGCCGAGTAAACGAGTTTGCCAGCTTCAGTGTGCTCCAGCACCAAGGTTCATCCCATTGATCATTAGTCACCTACAAATCGGGGCTCTCGAGAGGCTCATCCCAAGCAGTTTTGGGGAACTGCTGTGCGTCCAGTCACACGGCAGCCCCCAGCGAGGGGGGTGTGTGGACGGAGCCAGCGCCCTTCCGCTCCTCCTCGTGGATGGAGAGCTCAAATGCCTTCAGCAACCACATTGGGTTTTCCCACCTCTCCAGAACCATTAGGAATTTCACAGAAATGCTGTTTTGTGGGAATTCATCCCTTGTTGTGCTGTGATCCTGGCAGGTGCAAAGAGGAGCTTAATGAGCTTTATCCAGCTTAGCTGGCTGGCTATAAGGACTGCAAAGACATCTCCTGCAAGGCTCTGCTCCTGTGGTAGAAGAACCCACAGCCTGGTGGTGAGGTGACACCTTTCTCTTAGAGCACAACACAGAGAGGGGTTTTGTGGCCTTGTAAGGTGGTAGAGAAGCAGGAAAGATGTCAGCGGATGGATTTTTCTTGAGAAAAGGAAGGAAGAGGGCTCGGGGAAGCTCCTTTGCTCTTGGGGCAGATATCAAGAAAGAACAGCTTTCACTCCTAAATTGTGGGGAGCTTTCTCCTGTGCCCCCCAGGATTTCATTACAGTGAAAGCACACCATATAATAAAACTGTGTCCTTAAAAAAAAAAGCAGTCTCACAGACAGGCAGGCTTTGTCTGGAGGTGTAATTACAGGATAAATATGGGATGCAGACCAAGAAGTGCGGTCTGGTCAGGCATGCAGTCTCTTAAAAAAAACCAACAGCAAACAAGGCTGTCATTTAATGCTGAAATGTCCATGTGTACTACAGCTCCGGGTCCCTCGCTGGCCCGCAGGTCCCCCTGCCGACCCGGGGTCTGGGCAGTGAAGCCGTAGCTGTGGACCAGCTCCTGCATCAAGCAGAAGCCAGTGGGGCTGGATGTGGGCATGCAATTGCTTGGGTGACAGCTTTCCCTCCAGCTCCAGCGCAGAAATCCCATCCAATAGTGCTTTGAGGGGGCACGGGGGATTAGCTCATCCGATCCCATTAAATGGAGCTGGAGCAAGCGAGGAGAAGGGGACAGGGGGTCAGGACAGCTGGTAGAGTAGCCATGACTTCTCAGGTTTGGGACAAACTCATGTCAAGCTGGGAAAAGACCTTTTTATGCATTTCTCTGAGCTAGCCTGACAGCTTGGCTTCATGGGCTGGCAGACACCAGCTGTACCAACTGCTGGTAGCAGTTTGCCACCTCGGCCGTGCATTTAACAGCGCACAGCGTCTAAGGTGGCATTACAGACACCTGCCTGCCTCAACAGCTCTTTTCATAGAATCATAGAATCATAGAATCACCAGGCTGGAAGACACCCACCGGATCATCGAGTCCAACCATTCCTATCAAACACTAAACCATGCCCCTCAGTGCCTCGTCCACCCGTGCCTTAAACCCCTCCAGGGAATGTGACTCAACCCCCTCCCTGGGCAGCCTCTGCCAGTGCCCAATCACCCTTTCAGTGAAAAATTTTTTCCTAATGTCCAGCCTGAACCTCCCCTGGTGGAGCTTGAGGCCATTCCCTCTTGTCCTGTCCCCTGTCACTTGGGAGAAGAGGCCAGCACCCTCCTCTCCACAACCTCCTTTCAGGTAGTTGTAGAGAGCAATGAGGTCTCCCCTGAGCCTCCTCTTCTCCAGGCTATGACTCAAGCAAGAATTGCCTCTCCATGGAAGGCTCAGTCATGCCAACACAGCCCCAGTGAGCCCTGAGGATCTCCAAGAGGCAGCAGGGTCTATCTACCTGCTGTCCAAAGTCAAGTCAGGATTAGACTGGCAGAGGAAAGCATTAACCAGAACGATCCCATCTGAAGGGGAACAGGGCATACATAATTTATTAAAGCTCTCAGTGGTGCTACATCACTTTGTGTCACCTGCAATAACCCTGAGGAGAAGCTAGCTTTGGCTGGTGGCCTCGGCCCGCAGGACACGTATCTCCTCACTGCTCTGGACTACTAGCAGAAAATGTCTCTCTGGTGACAATAAGCATCAGCAAGGTTCATCTCATCGATCATCACGCACCTAGAATTCGGGGCTCTTGAGAGGCTCATCCCTGAATTTCCCTGCAAATACAGCTGCGGCAGCAGCACAGCCGACACTAACCTCCTCGGGGCAGGCTGGAGAAGGAATGGGACTAGCCTGGGCTTGGAAGTGGAGGATGTTTTTTTATGTATATTTGCTCGTTTTAAGGCAAATCCGATCCTTTTGGGAGCTGTTTTATTTCTGAAAGCTTGAAACCCTTGAAAAGAGGATGAGGTTTTTTTGGCATTGGTGCAAATGGAGAAAGGGTGAAGCTGCATCTGTCGTGGCCAATGAGGTTGGCTTCCCCAGTGCATGCTTTTCCCCTCAAATCCATGCCTTTCCTCCTGTGGGGAAGGACTGGAGCAAGACCTGGCAGCGGTCAGAGCAGAGAGGACAAACCTCCCCCAAGTCAGCACAGGGAGGAAAGTCTCAAAAGGAGCCGTATGTCACTCGCAGCTTCCCAATGCATCTAGCGCTGCGTGGGAGTCACGGCTACATGGGTTTAATGGGAGCAATTAGTCCCTGTGGAAATCTGCATGGGCTGGGGGTGCATTTTCTTTCTGCCCCGTGACATTTTTGACAGGAAGCTGGAGGGTGTCCAGAAAGAAATGCTTGCGCTTAGCTAAAAGTGACGAGCTGGAGGCCGCTGGGGCTGAGGCTGTGCAGGCAACACCGGTGAGAACGGGCGGTCGTCACTGTCCCCACCGGCCTCAGCTCAGCACAGTTCGTTTTTCTCTCACTGCTTGCTCTGTATTTCTCTTTACCTGCCTGTCCTTTGCCCCAGCCCCGTGCACAGTGGGATGAGAAGGAGCAGGGAACGCCGAGCAGCCCTCTGACATCTCCTTCCCAGCTCTGGCACCTGCGCACCTATTTACCCCTAGTGCTCTTCTGCGAAGCAGCAATGAATTTAAACTATATTTGCTTTGCAAAAGCCAACCTTAATGGGCAGCTTTGCACAAGTGCAGGAGAAGTGTTTGCCTGTAACCGCTGCCCTGCGTCCAGCCACACTCACCCTCGTGCTGGCCAAGCTCTGTGGGCTTTTCCCAGTGCGAAGCTGTGGGGTATCCAGCCAACCTCGGCGACCCTGCCACTTTCCCAGCAGGAAGCCTCCAAACAAAACCCGATTCACTCAGCAAACCCAGAGCTGCTTGTGATGCCAGGAGAGACAGGGAGGGGGTTGCCAGCTCTCCATCGCCTGTGAGCAATCAGGGTATCTCCCACGCAAAGAAAACCCCATTTTTGCACCCTCTCCCCGGCTGGCCAGCACCGGGCACCCTGAATTCACACCTTGCTCCTCGGTGAGTGAGGTGGCCAAGCTTGGAAATCCTCCCTGGCCAGCTTGGGAAGGCAGAAGCGAAGGGCTCCGGTGTGGCTGCTCCCCGCCAGTCGGCCCCGTGCTCCTCAATGCCGCCTCTGTTCTCCCTCTTTGGTCAAAAACGCAGCTTTTGTGATGCTCCCCGCCAGCAGAAACGCAGCCCAGCTGTGGGCAGCCGCTGCCTGATTTTACTTATTTATTTTTGCTTTTTGGCTGACAGCTCCAGCCAGGGAAAGGCGATGCGGGGCTGCCGGCTGCATCCAGGAGGGCAGTGGGGAAGCCTCAGGGCTCCCCAGCAAGTTTGAGGTGCAGACAACCCCTACCCTCCACTGAAATGCCTAGCTTCTTCCTCGAGTGGCTGCCGTAACCCAAAATGCACAGGGAGTAAAAGGATGTGCTGAGAAGAGGGCTAAAAATAGGCATCTTCTTTCGCTAGATGTGAATTGGAGGGGGCAGCTCAGGGCCAGGATATTGCTGGGTGAACGTCTCCCCATGCCTCTACCAGGTATCGGTCACCCACCGGCGCTGCTGCCAGTATTCCTGGGGCTCTGACCGGGCGGAGGACACACACACAGATACCAAAGAGACAGGAGATGCTTTGGACTCTGGGCTGTTGTATTTTTGCCTTTAAATCAGTAAGTCCGACCGTCTTCACAGCCAGCTCCACTGGGGTCTTGGGGGAGTTATAGCCCATTGGTCCCTGAGGACTCTCCCGGGATCCCGTGCCAGTGCACGGGGTGGTCTCTAGCCAAAATCTGAGCTCCACCACCTTGGCTCAGGATCTCTCTTTCTTCGCGGTACGTTGTGCTGCTCTGATTTTTGGGTTTAGCTCCTTGACCCGCCTCCCCCTCTTTTTGACGTAATAAATAACTTAATTCGCCTGGCGACCCTGGTATGCAAATATACAGGGGAAAAAAGGAAAAAACTCAACCCCAGCGCCTCTCACTCTCAACCAACTTTGAAGAGCACCGAACCACAAAATCACCTCGTTTCATTGCAGCCCAAGTGCCGGCTGGGGCTCTGTGGGCAACTCCTGCCCCGACGCGCCTCTGGGGCAGTTCCCAGTCTATGCTGGTGTATGAAGGCACTAAACCAGTAAGGCCTCTGGGGTCTGGGTCGTTGCTGGCACCACGGGGGTCTTGTCCTTGCCATGTCCTAGCTGGGAGATGTAGCATCGCAGAGGTGCTTGGTCCTGTCACCCTCTGCTCACCCTCCTCTTCCTTGGTGCTGCCCCTAAGCCGAGGAGGTGGCCTCAGTGCCGAACCCCCTGCTTTGCCCCAGTGCCCCTCACCCTCCTGATTTCCCGGTTCCTGGAGAAATTGTGTCGTTCAGGCTCTGCAGGACACTGGGAACGCTCTGGCTCCCAGGGCGGCTGATTTCCAACCGGCAGCAGCAAGGGGCGTCTCCAGGAGCAGAGACCCCCCGCCCTGAGGTCTCCTCTGAGCCAGCCAGGAGCGCAGCCGCAGGCCCCTCATTTCCCCCGCTGCCATCCCCACCTGCCGTTACGTGACCCAGGAGGGCTGTGCCTCCTCCAGCAAGCTGAAGGAGCGGTTAGCCAGCGTGGTGGGGCTGTCAGCCAGCTTGTAGCCGAAGAGACGCATGGCTGGGGCACAGGCATCCTGCACCACCTGCGCCAGCTTGAAGGGGATGCTGAACCGCCACTTCTCAAACTGCTCAGAGGAGTTTTTACGAGTGGAGTAGACACCGTTCCCATCCTGGGGGGCTTGTGTGTTTTTGCCGATCCACTCCTCCACTTGTGGGGTGAGGGGGAGCCCGGCGAAGCGGTACATCTCCTCTGCCTTCTGCAAGGGCGCCCGTGCCACGTCCTCGTAGCGCACCAGCATGTAGCGGCCCCGCAGCCAACGCGGGCGCCGCAGCCCCAGCTCGGCTGACAGACGGATGCTCTCGCAGTTGCCCCGCAGCCGCTGCACCTCCTCCTCGTGGAGAGGAGCCTCCCCTTCAGATGCCCACTTCTTCCAGGTCTCGTATTTGCCAGAGAAGGCCACTATGCGAGAGGCCAGGACAGCTCGAGGGTCCCGCACCAGCTGGATGATGCGCACGTCCAGCCGAGGGTCCTCCACCAGCGGCTGCAGGAACTCCAGCTGCCGGATGCGCACTGTCTTCAGGGCCACGTGCTGCTTGCGCCGGCACGCCTCGGCAGCCAGCGTGATGTTGAGGGGGCCACAGCGGCGGTTCTTGCAGTGGTACTTCTCAAAGACCTTCTTGGAGCTGGGCGTGCAGACGGGCTCCTCGCAGAGTGAGCGGCTCGAACCTCGACGAAACATGAAGGGCGTCAGATGGCCCTCGGGTGCTGGTAAAATGAAGCTCTCCAAGATGTAGAGGTCACAGAGGAGGAGCTGCTTGAGGACATCCCGGTAGACCAGAGCTGAGCCCACCGCGTTGGCTCCCCCTGGCTCAAAGGTAACCGTCCGCTCAATGTGCCAGAGGGGCTCGAAGAGGTAGAAGATGTTGCCTTGCTGGTTGAAGAACTCCCCCACAAAGGAGGAGCCGGTGCGGGTGGTGGCCATCAGCAGGACGTGCCGCCGCGGTCCGGGATCCCTGTTGCCCACCAGCTGCAGGGTGACATTGTGCAAGCGGGACCTCAGCTGGGAGAAGGCAGCATCCAACTCTTGCAACGAGGCCAGCGAACCATTCTCAGCCGGTGCTGGGCTGATTTCTGTGCCGTTGGCCTCCACCAGCGCCTGTGGGGACTGCTTCAGCTTGTCTGACACCCTGTGGGGAGACCTGGCTCAGCTTGGAGGGGAGCAGAACCATCCCCATGTCCCAGCAGGGGACACAGGGGAGCTCCTGCCACAGAGGAACATGGGGATGGGAAGGAGAGAAAGGCTTAAAAGCGCTGGGGGCTTTGGTGCACTATGCCTACCTGGAGATGAAGTTATTCTCTTTCTCGATGATGACGAGGCCGATGACGAAGACCAGCAGGATGGCATACTTGCTCCTCATCTTCAGGCAGTGCAGCAGCTCCCAGACATCCTGGGGCAAGGTGCGTCGGATCTCCATGGTGCGGGCACCCTCGTCCACCCAGCTGGCGGGGGAGGTGTCCTGTGCTTAGCCGCCCGGCATCCTCTGCCTGCCGGCCCAGCCTGCGGAGAAAAGGAGGGTCAGCGCGGTGCCGGCTCGCTGCCACCAACAAGGTCTCGGCAAGAGCAGCAAAATCTAGGGGGGCTTCTCCCTACCCTTCGCATCCCACCCACAAGGAGCAGCTGCCTAAAGCCCCTTTTGGCTGCTCCCCCTCCTTCCCAAAATACATCTGCCCGACAGCACCCCTTCCTGCGCCTCCACCAGCCCTGCAACCCAATCCTTCCCTCCCCAACAGCTGCCTTGCTCCCGCCAGCCAAAAACCTGCTGCCAGCAGCCAGGCCTCCCCCTGGGTGTGAGAGCAGCTCCTCATGCCGATCCCTGGGACATCGTGGCTCCCAGCCTCTGGAAAGAGCTACTTTTGCGGAAGGAAGGAAGGATGGAGGCTCCGCCGTGGGGCTGCGTGGCTTCTGCCTCCCTGCAGCGCAGCAGCTCAGCCACGAAAATGAAACTGAGAGAGTTTCTAAGAGCGATAGCGGGCCAGAAAGCACTGCTGGTCCTGCAAGGGACATAAAATTGCTCCTGGAGGCTTTTTCCAAAAAGAAAAACTCCCCAAATAGTTACGCAGCCACTCAATGCGGGATGGAAAACCTGCTGGAAGGCTCAGCATCCCCTCCAGCAGAAAAGACCCACCCGTGAGTGGGATGTCGTGGGGATTTTGGTGGCCATTTGGGGACGTAGGACCCCAGCAGCCTGCCCCATCCTCGCTTTCAGGCTGAGAGAGGGAGCCTGAAGAGCCCCGTCCTTTGGGGGGGTTGCCAGAGGGGGAGATGCTCCGACTGAGCCGCGGTGTCCGCGACCCTCGGCAGGGTGTGGAGTAGGGAAGCCCTGCCAGGCATTGCATCACACCTAAACCTCCGCCGCGCTGTCGGCAGCCAAAATGGGCATTTTCTGATGTTGTTCACTGTATGGGGAACGCAGGCAGGAGGAGAGGGTTGCACCTCAAGGTTAGAGGAGCATCCCAGCCTGCCTGGTCCCCGGCCCTCTGTGGGAGGGCCAGGAGTTTCCCAGCTTGAGCAAAACATTCGGTTCACAGGGCTTGGCTTTGAGCCATCTCCTTTGCAAAAGCTGCTAAAAAGAGAAACCCACACCCAGGAAACCGGGACGTGTATGGGAAATAGGGATCCCAGAGAGCCCTGGCAGCTCCTAGCTCTCCTCTTCCAGTGAGCAGCACTGACATCGCTCCACACACGTATGTGTGGGTGTGTGTTTCACGTCCCTGTTAGTTTAGTTTGTCAGCACACCACTCCTCGGGGACAGGCCAGCGGCTGGGACAGGTGCCTTTCGCCACGCTGCTCTCCAAGTCCCCCCTTCCTCGGTCCTACTCAGTGCCCCTGTGACGACAGGACTTGTCAGAGTATTTGAGTAACCGAGAAAAGAAATAACATATACAAAGCCCCCGGCGTGCAGCCACTTCTCTCAGCACCTGGCTTCGTCGCTGCAAAGGACTTCGGTGTTTGTGGCATCTGAGAGCAGTGGCAGCATCCCTGCCCTCACCTCCCTATTGCAGGGGACTGTCCCCTCGCTGCCCGGAGCACACACACAGGGGGGATGGCATACAGCTGCTCGCTCAAACAAAATCCTTGGGCAACACCAGCCCAGGGTTTTCCCTCTAATGTCCCCAGACCACAAATGATGCACAGACCAGGAATTACGTACAGGGATGACACAGACAGCCATTTCCAGCAGTGCTGGCAAAAAAAACCAAAATCAAAAAAACCCAACCCAATTCACAGGCCCAGGGCAGACATAGATCATTAAATAAACAGCCGGCTGCAAATGTCCTGCCTGGGGACCCACGGGGAGGTGGCAGCAGGCGTGGGGCCCTTGCAGGGCTGAGCCATGGGGCTCGGGGGCACACACAGGGTGACCCGGAGAGGCTGGCTGGGGCTGCTCAGCATCCTAACACTCTTCCTCGCTGGGGCCTGTGAGGCTCAGCCTGGCCGGGGCAGCGGGTGAGCCACAAGCATCCCTTTGTGAGGGGGAACAGAGGCGCTCTGTGCGTCCTGCACGCTCCACTCCAGCCACTCGCCGGGGATCCACCAGGCTGGGAGGTGCGTGAGGGTGCAAGGATTGTCCCCACTGCTGCGAGACAAGAGCTGACAGGACGCTGCGACAACCGGTGCCTGCTCCCAGGGGATGCGCACGCGCCGGGGCGAGCAGGCAGACAGACGGGTGGACACGACCTCTGGCACCAGCTGCCCAATGCTCTCTTCTCACTCCGCACATCTCAGAGCAAGGCGGAATTATTTCCATGAGCACTACACTGAGTGGCCCAGGGGCTTAGGGGAGATGCCCCAGCACTGCTCCCTGCTTTTCCCGCCCCTCGGGCTGGAAATGCTTTTCATTTCAGCAGGGACGGCTAAAATTCCCACTGTCGAAATGATAAAAGGCTTTGTGGATTTCCCAGATGAGTCAAAGCAAGCAAAGGGGCTTTTTCTTTTGAGTGGAGGCAGGGGTTTTGTTCCCATGCAAAGCTGCTTGCGAGGATATCTGCCACTACTACTGCAAGTTAACTTAACCCTGTCACAACAAGATGGAAGGATGGAGGGAAGGACTTGGAGATGCTGAATTATTCGTTTGCTGCAGCACTTGCAGGGTGGAAGGATGCTCCCAAAGCTATTCCTTGCCACCCTTCTGCAGGGCATTTTGCCTGCCCTGGGAGAGAGAAGCTGGGGTTTTCAGCTTTCCCAGGCAGAGAGCTGGGAAAGGGAGGGTCTTTCACAAAGCCTTGGGGCTCTCATCCCCCTTCTTCGGCTGCCCTGAACACCTACTGGGTGGGATGCAGGAAAGGAAAGAGGCCTGCTGGCTGGCAGGGAAAAAAACAGCTGGAGGTGCGACTGAATGAAGTCACATTTTCCTCCAGTGACTCAACAGGCTGCAACTGAACTCTGGACAAGAATCGGCAGCGAAGCACCTACTTGCAAGCTCCCTCCCTGCCTGAGATCCCTCTGTCCATCCATCCCCTCCTGTCCACCCCCCTGCATCCCTGCCCAGCTCCTGGGAGAAAGGAGCCTGTGAGGACCTGCGACTGAGCTCACAGCTGCTGGAATAATTCTCTCCACAATGCTTTGCTTCATCAGATTAACATAGCCAGCAAAAAACAGGGGAGGAACAACAAAGAGGGAAGGCACATGGGCTTATCTGCTCTCCCCACTGCTCTTTGTCTACAACCTGGGCAAAAGAAAACCCTCCCTGAGCTCCCTCTGTATTTATTCCATCAACCATTTCCGCTCCTGACTTCCTCCTGAGGTGCCCTTGGGAAACGTGCCACCGACGCTTCCCACTTCGCTTTCATCTCCCAGCAATTTTCATCCTGCCCCTGGCTCTTCTCCAAGGCATGGCACAAGCACAACATCGCTTTTGGTTTGCCTCCAGGCGCAGCTAAGGAGGCTGCTCCGGCAGGTATTTTTTTACTTAATAACATGTGTATTCAAGCTGACAAAAAAAGGAGAGGGGAAAGAACCTCCACCTCCTACAATGTTTATAAAATAGACTCAAGCCTCACCAATTGAAGCCTGGAAAGTGCCCATCGGAGCTGGCTTAGGCAAGGACAAGGTGCTGGTGCCTCTGCAGCCCCATCCCATCCCGCTGCTGCACAGAGAAACCCCAGCATGAACAGACACCCGTCCCCCGGCTTGGGCAGAGCCCCGGGGATTCAGCCAGGGGTCTGCTCCTCCACTGTTCCATCCCACAAGTGAAGGTGAGAGCCAAGCTTGTTTCTCCTTCCCTCATTCCCTTTCCAGCTCTGCTCCTCAGTCCTTCAACCCGCCTTAGCCTGGCTCTCCGCTCTCCTCTTCACCAGCCCTGGGACCTGAAGCATGCAGGTGAGGGTAGAGGCAGGAGGTGATGCTCAGGAGCAGCAGCAGAGGGTGTTGGTACAAACAAGCACTGCTTAAACGACTTGGTTTTCATTGCATGTGCTCTCAAACTCCAGGTGCACGAGGTCATCTTCTGTCTACTATTTATTATCCCTCTGAGGAGCCACACTGAGCTCCGGGATGACCCAGATGAGCTGTCCTTGCTCCTCGTGTCCCAGAAAAGCACTGCCCAGAAAGGATTTAGAGGCTGGTGTCGGGCACAGTAGAGCTGGTGACAGGACCAGCCCAGGCTTCATGGCCAGGACCAGCCCAGTCTTTGCTCTCCCTCATCTTGGGTGGTATCCAAAGAGAGATGTTTTCTTCTGACCCAGGAGAAAGGAGACCTGCTGCTGCCACCTGAGCTCTTGGTGAATGTCCCAGTGTTTCAGGGACATTAGTGCTGGGTAAAATCACACATCTGCAGGTGCACCAGGCTGTGTTGCCCTGATTTCATCTGGATCAGGAACCAGCTGAGGTGGCTTAACATGAAACCAACTGGCTGTGAACCATGCATGCTGGTGGAGTGGATTTTGCAGCAACACCTGCAGCAAACGTAGGGGTCCAAACACACCAGGCTGCTGGGCAGCAAGGGTTTCTGGAGAGCAGACCACCTAGGCAGGTGAGAGGACCGCCCGGCTCTGTTTGCTCAGTGCTGGTGGCACAATGCTGGCTGCTGTGCGTGCCGTCTTCTCCCGGCTGTGTTGGGAACCGCAAATGCCCGTCCCTGCTTCAATGAGCCCTTTCTCTGGGGTACAGAGCCCACAGTCCCTCCCACTGCCCCATGCTCCTTCTCCTCACCACCTCATGCTAGCCCGGGATCTCCTCCACCAAATCCACTCTAAAAAGCAGGGACATCCTCACTCTGTGCCCCACTGCGCTCCCCCTTCACCCTGAGACGGGCGTCTGGAGCCCTCCAGGGACCTCCAGGAGGGACTGGTGGTGAGAGATCTTCAACAGGGGTGCAGGGAATCCCTGCTGCCTTTGGGAAAACACCGGTGGTGCCCAGGTGCTGGCAGCACAGGCGAGCCAGGAGTGTGAAAACGAGCCCTACACTTGAAGCAACTTGGTACACGTGGAAAAATCATGGAGTTAAACCCCTGGCCTGGCGTGGTTGTAAATCCTCGTCCGTGGAAAAGGAGACACTTTCCCTGGGGACTGATGCCAGGCTCAGATCCCGCGCTGCAAAGGTGATGGGGTGAGGGCAGCTCCCCGAGATGGGGGCAGCAACGGGTGGTGAAATCCCTGCAGATGCCAAGCGGGGATTCTACCCCATCCCGGCCAAGGGAGCCCCACGCCAACCAGGTTCCTTCCATCTGAGCGCCCGGGCTGGTCAGGGCGCCGCTTCTCCAACTCCAGCAGAGAAGGCGGCCGAGGGCCAGGGTGCCCCAAGGGCCCCAGGGCAGGGGGGGAAAGGGTGAGGACAACTTTCCAGCGCTTCCTACAAGGGGCTGACAAGCCGGATGATGCAACTCTGGGATGGCTGTGAGGAAATCTCCTTTTCTCGACCCAGACGCGCTTCTCTCCGGACGCAGCCCCAGCGCTGCAGCCGGAGAGCTCGCCCTTATTTCATTTATTGTATTTCTTTCTTTTTTTTTTTTTTTTTTCCTCCCGAAAGAAAGAGCCGGAGCGAGCGGCTCGGGCGGGGCTGTGCCCACGGACCGGCCCCGCACCGAGACAAAAGGCGCGGCCGCTGGAGCACAAAGGAGGGGGGGGGGATGCAGCCCGGGCTCCCCCCGGCCCCGGGGCCCCTCCTCGCACGCCCAACTTCCCGCAACTCCCCTCGGCACCGGCAGAGAAAGGCCCGACACCCCCCCACCCCCCCCGCCATCCTCCTCCTCCTCCTCGGCCCCGGGGCGGATCCCGCTCCCGGCCCCGCTGCCCCATCGCTCCCGGTCCTCATTGTCCCATCCCTCGCGCTCCCCGCCGCTCCCCGTCCCTGCTGCTCCATGGCTCCCGGTCCCCAATGCCCCGTCCCTTCCGATACCCGCTGCCCCATCGCTCCCGGTCTCCAACCACGCTCCAGCTCCAGCCCCATTGCTCCCGGTCCCGTTGCTCTCCGGCTTCAGCCCCATCTCTCCCGGTCCTGGCTGCCCCATCGCTCCCGGTCCTGTTGCTCTCCGGCTCCAGCCCCATCGCTCCCGGTCCCTCTGCCCCCTCTCTCCCGGTCCCTCTGCCCCCTCTCTCCCGGTCCCTCTGCCCCATCTCTCCGGGTCCCTCTGCCCCCTCTCTCCCGGTCCCTCTGCCCCATCTCTCCCGGTCCCTCTGCCCCATCTCTCCGGGTCCCTCTGCCCCCTCTCTCCCGGTCCCTCTGCCCCATCTCTCCCGGTCCCTCTGCCCCATCTCTCCCGGTCCCTCTGCCCCATCTCTCCCGGTCCCTCTGCCCCATCTCTCCCGGTCCCTCTGCCCCATCTCTCCCGGTCCCTCTGCCCCATCTCTCCCGGTCCCTCTGCCCCCTCTCTCCCGGTCCCGCCGCACTTACCCGGCGGCGGTCGCTCCACGGGGCGAACTCGCCCGGTCCTGCCGTGCGGGAGGAGGGGGAGCAGCGGGTCCCCTGCTTTTCTTCACGGCGCTGTCATCCCCCCTCCCTCCCTCCTTCCCACCCTCCCCTCTTCCCTCCCTCTTTCCTTCCTTCCTTCCTCCCTCCCGGGGGGAGCGGACCCGGAGCCTGGACGCGGGTCCCGGGGCGGAGCCGGGCAGGGTCTCCGGGCCAGCCCCCATCCCCGCCGCCCCCCGACCCGCTGGGGCTGGAAACCGGGAGCCTGTGGCCTCCGCCCGGGCTGGAAGGAGCGCTGGAGCAGCTGTAACTGGAGGGAACGGGGGCTCGCACCACGGTGGTCAGGGTTTTAGCCTGCAAACCTCCAAGGATGGAGCCAACACGACCTCTCCAGGCAGCCTGTTCTCATGGGGAAAAAAAGTTTCTCCTTAAATCTGCTCTGGAACTCTCCTATCCTAGCCTTTGCCTTCCCACCACCTGAAGAAATTAGCTCCGTCTTCTCCAGGACCATCTCACAGGCGTGGGAAGGCTCCTTCTCCTCATCCCTGGCCAAAACTGGCTCCAGGGTCAGCACCTTTCTCCCCAAAGCACCAGATTCCGTTTTCATCCCGTACAGGAGCTGTGGCAGGTTTGTCCCGTGCAATGGGTGAGCACAAACCTGCCCTGGTAGGGCAGGGAGTCAGAGCATCTTACTGGGAGCAGACCAGGAGCTCTGGGGGACACCGGCTGTCACCGTCCCCACAGAGCAGGATTAAAGTCAGGAATATTAAATGGTGTAGAAACAGCTACTCTGGCTTATGTGCAGAAATTCATGCAAAATCCCAAGCTCTGTAATGTTAGATGTCGAGGAGCTGAAAGACATCTGGCTTCGCAGGCAGAGAGAGATCCAAAAAACCAGTCCCCATAAAAAGTTTCAGCACTCTCTTGCATTCCTGACATAGCTTTTCTGCTACGCATGTGGCATAGGCAAAAAATACAGGTTTTCTTGGCAGTCGCATGTGATGACCTGCATAGCCCATTAGTGGCTCCCCGTTAGCGAAGCTAAGGTGTTCAGGTTTATGCGCAGCGTGCCAGCACCGTGCTCGCAGCCACTGTGGGTGCAGGCAAACCTCTAGGTGTATGTGCGCACATATGTATACAGACATACATTAATGTGGGGGTGTTGCAGACCTGCCTGGTGTTGCTCGTAGGTGCATGGGGCTGGTGGCACCGTTTGTATACAAACACTGGTGCTGAAAAGGCTGAGGGTGAAGTTCGTGGTATAAAGTCTATCGGTCCATACATCCTTCTGCTTTTTCTGGTTGTAGCAGGCGTCTCGCAGCCAGTAACCCTGCGATCCAGCTGCAGATAGGCACGGTGTCTCCAGGACATCCCCGCCGTGGCTCTGTCTCCTGCAGCATTGCCAATGGAGCTGGGGTGAAGGGCAGCATCTCCCCAACTCTGCCTACGTGAGGCAAAACCAGAGTTTGCAGGATCAGGCCTGTGTAGGCTGTCAGGTTGATCATGTCAAAAAGAGCGGATAAGTCTGGCTGGCCGCACACCACAGGAGTTTTGAAACATGGCGAAGCATTTTATTTAACTCCTCACTTGTTATTTCAATTGAAATGGGGAATTTTGCCTCGGATTTTTGTGGGCAGAGATCTTGATGAAAATATCTCCCTAATATGTAAATAACTTTGAGAAGAGGACAGAGAGAGGAGAGTGGGACCCATGCTAGTGGGGTGTCACTGCCTTTGTAGGATGGTGCCTTTTGTGGTGGTCCTGGGGGGCAGGAGCAGAGCAGGGACCTTTCCTCATGCAGTTGCAGCCCCGGGGTGCACTCCCTGCCTGCTCTGCACACAGTTGCAGAGCTCCAGATGCAGATCGCTTTCCTGGCTCATCAATAAGTAAAGCTGGCACAGGGAGGAACAAAGCGCCTTCTGCTCCCTGCAGACTTCGGAGAGAGGTGGCAGGAGAGGTGGAGTTGTGTTTTCCCCACCCTTCACTACTTGTGGGATCACATTCCCTTCATCACCCACTTCTCTTCTGCCAGGGATAACAAACACACTGTGTTGCACACGCGTGTGCACACACGTGCCTGCCATGTAGGAGGAGGCAGGGAAGTGGTCCCCAGGAGCGAGGAAAGGGGGACATATTGCTGTAGCAATGAGTATGCTCTGGGGTTTTGGGGAATAAATGCATCTGATGCTCATTTTGTGCCCCTAGTCCAAGCTGATGATGTGGCAGTGACCAAGTTGGACTCAGATTTAAATAAGCCTTCACCGGTCTTTTCCCTGTTCAAGCCAGGGAAGTGCCTGCCTAGAAATTTGCCTGTGGATTAGATGTCCCCAAATTCTATACCCATGTACCTTCAAGTGCTACCTGGTGGCATCTGGCAGCAGGACATAGTAACAGGGCACCTGGAAACAGTGTGGAAGCTGCAGTGCAAGGGAAACCCAGTTCTCCTCCACTTTGCTGCTTCTCCCAGAGGCATTTCAGGATTTTACTTACCAGAAGGCCATGATGAGGCTCAGACATGAGAGAAAGTGGAAGGACACCTGTTGTCCAAGGTTATGAGATAGAGAAGGTTCCCTGGCCTCATTTCAAGGCTGAATCTGCAAGGACTCATTTCAGGGTTTTTTTTCTTGCTCCCGAGAAAGTCAGAAACCTGTTGGCAGCCTTCCTTTTGCTTCTTATGGCTAGGTGCCCACATCATGGTGAGCAGCTTTTCGGCACGTTCCTCAGAGAGGTGATGGTGCGTGGTAGGGGATGACCTGCAAAATAAGAGTTGATTTCCTTTTGCACAGGGACCTTTCACAAACACAGCCCAGGAAACATCGTTCTCTGGCTGCCAAATGGAGTTGGGTGCAGTGGTTTCAGCGGACAGGACTGCACAGGTACCTGCAAGTAGCAGGATTTCTGCCCTGGGAACAGCAAGGCAGCTGCTGATGGGATCTGCTCCTGGCTGGAGCTGGGCTGAGGACCTTCCACGGCTGTGTGAGGTGGCCTAGGATACCAAGACCAAAGTCTGAAGAAAGGTCTCTCCCTCCTCTAGCCCTGTAGTTCCTCTAGCAAAAGGTATGGGGAAGCCAAAGCCACACAGATGTTCATACTGCACTAAAGCATGCAGCACAGGTCCGAGTGCAGAGCTGGAACTGGCCAGCCAAGATCCACCTCCGAAGATGGAGGTTGTTTGTCTCAGGGTCAGGGTTCAGGTGTATCACCCCCAGAGCTGGGAGCAATGTGTCAGCCATCCCAAAGCACGAAGGCCATCTGCCCCAAGGGAAAAGCAGGTCATGTCCAGTTCAAGCTGAAGAAAAGCCCAGCTTTCCAGCTGAGTGCACTGTGCCTACTCATAACCTATGCGTGACCTTCTCAAGAAAAGCACTATCAGGTGGTTCAATGACAACTCTAATGATTCACTGCCCGTGGGCTGATATGAGAGAGGCATCAATGTGAAAATCCTGTTTTTCTTCCAAGGACCAGATGCCATTTTCAACCCTCCTGTCCTCTTGGATGACCTCCTCACATGAACTTCACAAGGGTGTTCTCACTCTCTCTGCCGAGGCCAGCCTGCTCACCAGCATGCACAACTATTAGCTGAAACTTTCCTAGCTCTTCTTTTTAACTATATTTCAATCACAAGTTTGCCGATGACACCAAGCTGGGTAGTGCAGTTGACATGCCTGAGGGATGGGATGACATCCAGAGGGACCTGGACAAGCTTGAGAAATGGGCCCATGAGAACCTCATGAGGTTCAACAAGGCCAAGCTCAAAGTTCTGTACCTGGGTCGGGGCAACTCCTGGTATCAGTACAGTCCCAGGCGATGAAGGGATTGAGAGCAGCCATGCCAAGAAGGACTTGGGGATGCTGATTGATGAGAAGCTCAACATGAGCCAGCAACATGCACTCACAGTCCAGAAACCCAACCGTATAGCGAGCTGCACTGAAAGCAGTGTGGCCAGTGGGTTGAGGAAAGTGATTCTGCCCCTCTACTCTGCTCTGGTGAGAGCCCACCTGGAGCCCTGCGTCCAGCTCTGGAGTCCTCAGCACAGGAAAGACATGGACCTCTTGGAACAGGTCCAGAGGAGGGCCACAAAAATGATCCAAAGGCTAGAGCACCTCTGCTATAAGGACAGGCTGAGAGAGTTTGGATTGTTCAGCCTGGAGAAGAGAAGGCTTTGGGGAGACCATATAGCAACCTTCCAGTACTTAAAGGGGGACTGCAGAAAAGCTGGGACAGACATTTTTAGTGGGGACTGCAGAAAAGCTGGGACAGACATTTTTAGCAGGGCATGTTGCGATAGGCTGAGGGGTAATGGTTTTAAACTGAAAGAGATTAGATTAGACTAAATATAAGAAAGAATTTGTTTCCAGCAAGGGTGGTGAAACAGGGGCACAGATTGCCTAAATAGGTAGTAGAAGCCCCATCCCTGGAAACACTCAAGGTCGGGCTGGATGGGGACCTGAGCAACCTAATCAGGTTGAAGATGTCCCTGCCCATGGCTGGGAGGTTGGATTGGGTGATCTTAAAGGCCCCTCCCAACCCAACCAAATACAACCCAACCCACTCTATCACAGAATCATAGACTCACTAGGTTGAAAAAGACCTCTTAGATCATCGAGTCCAACCATTCCTATCTGCCACTAAACCATGTCCATGAGCACCTCGTCTACCTGTTTTTCAAATACCTCTAGGGAAGATAATTCAACCACCTCTCTGGGCAGCCTCTGCCAGTGCCTGATGACCCTTTCTGTGAAAATTTTTTTCCTGATATCCAGCCTCAACCTCCCCTGGCGCAGCTTGAGGCCATTCCCTCTTGTCCTGTCCCCTGTCACTCGGGAGAAGAGGCCAGCACCCTCCTCTCTACAACCTCCTTTCAGGTATTTGTAGAGAGCAATAAGGTCTCCCCTCAAGCCTCCTCCTCTCCAGTTCCCTCAGCCGCTCCTTGGAAGACGTGTTCTCCAGCCCCTTCACCAGTTTGGTTGCTCTTCTCTGGACACACTCCAGAGCCTCAACATCCTTCTTGTGGTGAGGGGCCCAGAACTGAACACAGGATTCCAGGTGCGGTCTCACCAATGCTGAGTACAGGGGGAGAACAACCTCCCTGGACCTGCTGGCCATGCTGTTTCTGATCCAAGCCAAGATGCCATTGGCCTTCTTGGCCATCTGGGCCACTGCTGGCTTGTGTTCGGCCGCTGTCAACCAGCACCCCCAGGTCCTTCTCTTCCAGGCAGCTTTCTAGCCAGTCTTCTCCTGCATGGGGTTGTTGTGCCCCAAGTTAGGGCTCAGTGCTGGGTCCAGCCCTGTCCAATGTCTTTATCAATGACCTGGATGATGGCATTGAGTGCACCCTCAGCAATTTTGCGTATGACACTAAGCTGGGTGGAAGTGTCGATCTGCTGGGGGGTAGGGAGGCTGTTCAAAGGGATCTGAACAGGCTGGACCACTGGGCTGAGACCAATGGGATGAGGTTTAACAAGGCCAAATGCCGGGTCCTGCACTTGGGGCACAACAACCCTGTGCAGCTACCGACTAGGAGAAGTCTGGCTGGAAAGCTGCCCGGAGGAGAGGGACCTGGGGGTGTTGGTTGACAGCGACTGAACATGAGCCAGCAGTGGCCCAGGTGGCCAAGAAGGCCAATGGCATCTTGGCTTGGATCAGAAACGGCGTGACCAGCAGGTCCAGGGAGGTTATTCTCCCCCTGTACTCGGCACTGGTGAGACCGCTCCTGGAATCCTGTGTTCAGTTCTGGGCCCCTCGTCACAAGAAGGATGTTGAGGCTCTGGAGCGAGTCCAGAGAAGAGCGATGAAGCTGGTGAAGGGGCTGGAGAACAGGCCTTATGAGGGACGGCTGAGGGAGCTGGGGGTGTTTAGCCTGGAGAAGAGGAGGCTGAGGGGAGACCTTATTGCTCTCTACAACTACCTGAAAGGAGGTTGTGGAGAGGAGGTTGCTGGCCTCTTCTCCCAAGTGACAGGTGTCCCCTGTCAAGAGGACAAGAGGGAAAGGCCTTAAGCTCCGCATGGGGAAGTTCAGGCTGGACATCAGGAAAAAAATTTTCACAGAAAGGGTCATTGGGCACTGGCAGAGGCTGCCCAGGGAGGTGGTTGAGTCACCTTCCCTGGAGGTGTTTAAAAGACGGGTGTATGAGGTGCTGAGCATCATGGTTTAGTGTTTGATGGGAATGGTTGGACACGATGATCCGGTGGGTCCTTTCCAACCTAGTGATTCTATGATTCTAAGCACAGGACGCGGCCTTTGGCCTTGTTAAACCTCATCCCTTCGGCCTCAGCCCAGCGGTCCAGCCAGCTCAGACCCCTTTGGTAATACACCCGCTCCCCACGGGAAAAAACCCTCTATAAATGAGGTGTTTGCCCCTCTCCGCCGCAGAACAGGTCGCATCCCAAAGGCTGCAGAGCAGCCGAGCCGCAGGGCGGCGCTTCCCCAGCATCTCCCGGGCCTGGGAGGCCGCGGCCCCGGGTACCCGCGGGCTCCCCGCGCCCCCTGGCGCCGGCGAGGCCGAACTGGAGCTGGAAAGGCCGCGTAGCCCCAGCCCACGTCTGCTTTTTTGGTTCCTCCTCGTCTCTCATTTTCGGGCGAAGAAGACACCTCCCACTGGATCAGGCTGCCCGAGGGCCATCCAACCTGGCCTTGGACACCTCCAGGGATGGGGCAGCCACAGCTTCCCTGGGCAACCTGGGCCAGGGCCTCACCGCTCTCATGGTGAAGAAATTCCTCATATCAAGCTTAAATCTGCCCCTCTCCAGTTTATACCCGCTCCCCCTCATCCTGTCACCTCAAGTGCTTATGAATAATCCCTCCCCAGCTTTCTTGTAGCCCCTTTCAGGTACTAGAAGGTCACTATAAGATCTCCTCGACACCTTCTCTTCTCCAGGCTGAACAAGCCTTATCTTATGCATATTCTATTACTTTCCAAGGCCCAATTTTAATTTTATGAAGCTTCACAACAGTCAAAAATCTTGTTAATTTGGAGCTGGCTCCATCTCTCTGCCTGACCTTGCCTTTCAAATTAGTAAGGATTCCAAATGGAAGTGATCACAGAAGAAGTGACATCTGTTCAGCACAGATGATACTGAACACAAGATGTTATCATCCTCAAGAAACAATGTCTGAAAAACACCGTTTTAAAGAAAATATGCTATCAGAGGGATGTTCTGTCTAACTTTCAAAACGCACAACTGCTTAGACAAAACTTAACTGTACTTTAGCTTAAATCAAAATATTCCACTTGGAAATATTCCACATATTGTATCAGAATCATAGAACCACAGTGGTTTGGGTTGGAAAGGAACCACCAATGGTTTTAGTTGGAAAGGAACTTAAAGATCACCCAGTTCCTATTCCCCTGCCATGGGCAGGGACACCTCCCACTGGACCCGGTTGCTCAAAGCCTCATCCAGCCTAGCCTTGAACACCTCCAGGGACGGGGCATCCGTGACGTCTCTGAGCAACCTGTGCCAGTGCCTCACCACCCTCACAGTAAAAAATTTCTTCCTAATATCTAATCTAAACCTCTCTTCTTTATGCCTAAAACCACTGACCATCATCCCATCACTAGACTCCCTGATAAAGACACCAGCCCCCGGCTTTCCTGTAGCCCCCATTAACTACTGGGAGGCTGCTATCATGTCTCAGAGCCTGCTCTTCTCCAGGCTGAACAACCTCAATTCTCTGAGCCTTTCCCTCATTACAAGAGGTGCTCCAGCCCCCCAGTCATCTTCATGGTCTCCTCTGGACTCACTCTAACAGATCCATGCCCTTCCTGCGCTGAGGACTCCAAAGCTGAAAGCAGTTTCAGGCCACAGTGATGGACTTAACCATATGATGTAGAGCCCTGGTATGCCAGCTTTTGAGGGGAAGGTGCTGCCTGCATTGTCATCATAGAACAAAAAGCAAATTGCCCTCGGAGTAGAAGACATCAGCCCTCTTAACAGGACCCAGGGGCTGGGGAGATGATGGCCAGCAGACAGCATGGAAAAGGTGATCCATAATCCATGCATAATTGCTGGAGGCTAAGCCTGATTCATGAACATCTATGCCTGGGGCTATTAAAGCAACTAATTCTTTGCTGCAGGGGCACAAAGGCTCTTTAACATGGTCGGCAATTCAGGCCATCCTCTGCTCAGCAAACAATCTGAGGAAGAAGTCGCTGCTGTTCACTGCGAACTGATACTTGGCTAATTCCTATCCAGTATCTGTGGTGATGGCTACTCTCTTGTGTTTGCTTTCCCAGCTGTCCTCTGGAGGCAAACTGACTGGAGCAGCCCCAGCAAATCCCATCATTTGAACCCCCTGGAGAGATTTTTCACTTGATCTTTCTTTTTTTGCCTCCCCAGCAGGTAAGCTTAAAGCAAATGGTCATAATTAGGGTGGGAACGTGGTGGGAAACCCAGTGTTCACAGATGATATGCTTTTGACTGACACTGCACGTCCTTTCCTTGCTGCCTCCTGCAGGATCTTCAAACAAACCTGCTCCGCATTTTCTGTTCCTGTTTCAGTTCTGCTTCTCTAAAACTGCTGAGGGCGAAATAAAGAAGTTAGTTTATTTTTAACCATTGCGAACACTTTCCATACCTGCAAGACACAGATTCACTTCTACATGATGACAGCAGCCAAGCCAGGGGGATGTCTGGCAAGAAGAGAGGCTGGCAAACCTTAAAATAGTGACACCAGCAGAAAATACCTCTTATGTCCCCATCCTGGGGACAGCCAGCAAGGCCAGGCTGCTGCTCTCCTAAGCAAGTGGGAAGCCTTGTGCTTTCTGGTTTGGTTTTTAAAGTCTCTTGACAGAGAGGAAAAAGGCAAGTGAGAAGAGAGGGGGCATCACATGCAGACTGCAAGTGAGTTTCTACTGGTGCCATTGGTTCTTGGAGCTGTGCTGCAGTGAAAAAAATGCCATCAGGCACCTGTCAGCATCTTAGTAAAGTCAGCAACATCCTCAGCTGGGTAAAATCTGGGTCTCCCCACTCTCTACAAACACAGAAAACTCTCTGTCTGAGCCCCCCACTCTTCTGCCATTGAAGACAGGGAACTCAATTAAGATCAACCAAATAAAACTCCTCTTGCCTGACATTCATGACTGGGAGACTAATGGGCTTTTCTTTCTGACCAACCTGTGTGTGAAGAGAAACCCCTGCGCGAAGAAACTAAATGTCACCAGTTACCTCCTCTGAGACTTAGTGGGAGAAGAAATGTTTGCAAAACAATGACTTGTCCCACTTTTTCCCTTCTGAAAGAAGGAAGTGAGAACCACTCAGCACAGACAACCCCAGGGATGACTCAGGTTTTTGGGCACTCAGCACTCAGTATGTGCTGAGCTATTCAGCCATGTTGACCTCTGAGTTTTGCTCAGGAAGTTTCCACAGCAGAGCAGGTGCTTGCGACGGGATTTGCAAGGTTGCACCAAGCTTTCTCTGTCCTTCCATGAAGGCTGTGCTGTAAAAGTAGAAGATTTAACTTTGCTATGTGGTGGGTTAGCTGCTAGCTCCTCTTGAAACTCCCATTGGGGGTGTAATACATGGGCACAGGCACACACAAAGTGCATGCCAGGGATGCTCTATGCTGCAGTGTGTCCTCTTCCGTTCCTCACCGAGAACCTCATGAGATGGTTTCATAAGTATGAAAATAAATTCTGGCTGCAGTGATTTAATGTCTTAGCCAAACCCTTGGTGTCAAGATGTTTGTGAGACAGTGTGGTTTTATCAGCACATTCCCAAATGTTGATGAATAAGAAATGTTAGGCTCAAAGTGAGTTCTTAAGCCGAGCGTTCTCATCAGTGAATTTTGTTGATACAGCTTATTTCCTTACCATAACGTGCTACGTGTATCTCATCTCTTCTGTTGCCCTGCAGTTTCAGGATGTGCTTAAATCCACCCAAGGCAGAGGAAGAGACTGTCTGGTGCTCTCTTTCTGCCTCCAGCACTTGTCTTCTCCTCCTTCCTTTGTGTCACTTGCAGCAATGTAAGCCTGGAAACTTCTGGTTTATTGCTTTTCCTTCACAGGGGGAGTTTCCTGTTGGATCAGGAGCTGATCAGATCTACTTAGGGCCAGTCTGTCTCTAGAAAGGGAAGTGGCAGGAGCACATGGCCAGGGTGCAAGAGACTGGGCAGCCCCTTCCAGCATCAGTTCAGGCATGTGCTTTCGCTCTGAATATCACCCACAGAAATCTGATTTAACCCTCTCCAGACACACATACGTTCATCCTATTTTGAATCACCTTTCAGGTTTGAGATTCCCCAGCTGCTGGATGAAGGATCAGAGCTCACTCTTGCGAGTGACTGCTACTAGTTTACTTGACTGCTAGGTTTTTCAGGGAGTTCAACTCTTCCCAGAGCTCAGCCGCTGTTTGCAGAAGGGCAGACCACGATGGATTCTGACAATCCCTAGTAGTCATGCTGTAGCCTTGTCGGTCTGCTTATGAAAGGAAGATAACACCTCTGCCTGGGAACCCTGCCCGTCTTGGTGATAACCAAATCCTTGCTACTTAACACACAATCATGGTACCAGGACCTTTGAAGCCTTGCTCACAACGGGGAAGGGCCTTTCCAGCAAAGAAGCTGAAACAAAAGCACCAGAGGAGATGAAGAACAGAGAACCAGTATCTGTCCAGAAGGCAGGGGACTTCACTGGCATGTCTAGAGGGTCAGCCATGGCCTGTAGATGGACCTCTGGAAGAGCCACCTCTAGGAAATGGCACTGCAGCATCCTGGCAGCCTGCAAGGATGAGATGTGCTTCTCTCACTTGGCAGCTCTGGATGTGGTGGGTCATGTTTGAAGGGCATGTTGAGGAACGAGAGGTGGTGCGTGACACAGGGTAGGACTCTCCTTGTGTAAAACCCATAGGTGTGAGAGGGAGAGAAGTACTAGGTCCACCCTGGAGACCATTTGCTTTGTGTGGACACTTGTAGGAGGAACCACCACTACATGATGGTCTTTGAGTGCAGCAAGAGAACAATTTGACCTGGTGGTAGGGAGGCTGTCATCAGACCAGATTTTCAGAGAAACCTAGGAAATGATTACAAGGAAACCCAAACAGTTTAGCTAGAAATCACTGTAAATTCCACATAACTTCTGATTGCCCCAGGCAGCAACAGGAAACCCAAATAAAGAGCATGTCTGCTTTCTAAGCTCCGCTGTGAAATAGGAGCAGTTCAAACCTGATAATCCTCATTTTTATGGAAAAACAGTTTCCAAATCTCACAGGGTTAATTAACTTTCATTTGCAGATCTGTTAGCAAGGACAGAACATGGCTCTGAACCTTGTCCAACTAAAGGAGTAGAGAGACAGATCAGCCACAGCTGAACAAAAACATTACGACCTGAGGGGAAGCAGCTGTTGGGGAAATTTTAAAGGGCAGCTGCAGTGTGGCCTAATGAAAGGAATTGGAAAGATTGGGGTTTCTTTTTAATCAGGTTAGTGCCAGGCTCCTGAAATGAACTGGGCCAGTATCTCTCTCTATCATCCTGATAAATGGTGGATTTGACCCAGTGTGTTAAGCCAGGAATGACATTTGCTATTCTTTGTAGAGTGGTTTCTTGCATTTTTCTCTTTTCTATGGACTCAGCCATGCTTTTGTTCTGCAGCTGGTGGGATCACAGTGCCCAGGGTTGAAAGCTAACTCCTACGCCTCTCTGCCCTTCCCTGGAGAAGGATAAGAGGGGTTTTGTTTCTTCCCTGACATTCACCATGGCAAACAAAGCTCAGCAGAATGGTGAGTTTTGATCGAGTTATTTCCTGGCTGTAGCTGAGCTAGCGTGGGTACGTGGTGCTGGCTGTCCTCAGGTCTGCGATTTACAAATTGAGGGTGATAATAAGTTTTTATTGAACCAGTTCATTTTCTGGGAAGAGGTGAAGAGCAAATCTCAAAGATGCATGTGAGGTGATAATCATGGAAATTGTGATCACCATGGAAAACCAGACTGCAGACTTCATTAGCCACAGCACTGCTCACTAAATCCATAAAACACCTCTATTGCCCTGTGTTTGCTGTTTTGAGGAGATGCTCAAATGCTTTTCCAGCTGCTGTTGAGCGAATGGTAGGAAGGACACAGAAGGGGAGGCTGCTGCTGAGTTCTCCTGTGAAATCTAGAGGTGAAGAATTGTAATGGTCTGCCTTACTCATGCTGCAATCCAGCTGGCTCTTTTTCCTGATGTGAAACATGCTTTTGCTCTATGAAAACTGAAAGGTGAAGAAACTGTAAAGGGGGCTTAGGAAGTTTGACACAGAATCCCTCTGTTAGGCTTGAAGCAAGCAAGGGATGAACAATGCAGCGGGCAACTTGCTCCCAACCATTTAAATACCAGACTCAGCTGGAACAATGGAAGAGGGAATCTCTGACTGTATTTTTATCCTTTTGTAAAAGAGGTTTGTGGGCAGCTACTCAGATGCCCACAACTGGGTGGAGATTGTTTGCCACTGGTGACCATAGGATGATGAAAGATCTTGTGCTGGAAGACCCAGTAGCCCGACTCACCACTTCCCCCCACACTGAGTTCTTGTGACTTTCATTAATCTGAGCTCGTGCCAGTTTTGGCCAGTGTTTAGCTGCTGTTGCAAACTTCATTGAAATCCACTGCCTGGCTTGAATATCCTTGACCATGGGCAGCTGAGATGAGATCACATGTGAAGAGGTGCTGCCAGATGTTTCTTGAGTTTGTGACCTAGAAAAGGGATTGCAGAGTTTGCAACGGCACGGGATGCAGGCAAGCAAGTTCCTGAATGATCTCTGCCTGACTTCTAGAACTGCTTATTAAGATCTTGGACTATACAGGCAACCCGATCTTTTTCTACCCCTTTCCCTACGTGCCAGCTAACACCCAATACAGTCATCCACATTTTTGAGGACAGCTTACTTGGGCTTTTACTTCCAGTCCAAACTCTTCTGTTTTGTACCTTCTTCCCCAGTTAATGTGTTCTCTTCAGTACCGTTCCTTAAGCTTTGGCAACTTGGTGAAGAGAGAGCAAGTACTTCAGCAGCAGAGGAGACTGCATGAAGAAAGCCTGGGGAACTGGTGTCTTCTCAGTCTGGCTCTTTGCAAGAACCCTTGGAGCTTTTTGTCCCCTGCCAACTCTCATTTTTTCTGCAAAGCCTGTAATACTTTGTGCTTTTCCTTAAAGCCGTGGCTCCCAGAGTCCCATGATTATCTAATCACTTCCGTGTGAGCTGAAAAGAAGCAAAGCAGATTTTCCATCTCCTGTGAAAGGGCTGGACTGAAATAGTTTGCAGTGCTGAAAAAGCCCATAGAGCTTCCAAGTGTAATCCTTGAAAACCTGCAAAGCAGAAAGCAAGTAAAAGGAACTCAGCCCCATATTTTGTAAAAGCTTGTTGTGTTTGGCAGGCAAATTTTGCCCATTTCTGACTGGCAGTGCTAAAAGCAAGGCAGTGACATTCGGAGTATCAGCCCTGTGTTGAGAACTCAGATGAGGCCAAAGGCAACGGACAAGGAAAGGAGGTGGAGGATTAGGATGGGGAACATGTTGCCTTTTAACTTGGAGTGAACACAGGGAAAAGAGGAATATTGGAATTTGCTCTGTGACACCAGAATAATGCTCAGTTTTGCTCCCTGAGGACATAGCCATGTGGTGGTAACACTTGCTCTGCCCAAGGGCAGACATTCTCTGCTCTACACCAAAAATTACAGTGAAAGTGAGACCCTATACACGAGATCCCTACCTGTGCGCTTGGTGTTCCCACCTGAGTTAATGGCAAGGCCTGTCCATGCTGTTTGATACTGCCTTTGGAAAACGCACGCCCTGCTTGGCAGAGTATTCTCTGGGTTGCATGCAAAACCCTGCGAGTGCCTCCTTTGAGCACCTAACAAAGCGGTGGGCTTTGAAATTGTGGCCCATGACCACCTGCAGCTTGCCAAGGCATGCACAGGGGCAAGGGGGTGCCAGCTGGGGCTGGGTATGGGGTTTCCCCCATCCAGGCTTTGAAGATTCAGACTAAAACTCTGCTTGGTTTTGTAATGCCATCTTTCAAGAGGGGCCAGCTCTTAGAAATGAGCTGGGATGGTTTCTAAAAGGTTGTGGGGTTTCTTATGTTTTGATTTCCTTGTGTGTTTGTTTGATAGAGGCAATACATTAAAAACCCTTTCTGGAAAGGGCCTCTTCTGTGGAACAGATGAGTCTACAAAGACCTCGCTGCTCTAGAAAACTGTGGTGAGCTTAATGCAACAGTACAATGTGACTGATGGAGGGAGAGCAGTGATGGGCAGGGATAGGGAAGGGCAATCCTTTGTTCATTCCTGTCTTTTACAGCAGAAACCCTAAAAAGCATCGAGCCTGCCCCTCTACCTTAGATCCGAGTAAGCAGCCTGAGCCGTCTGCTTTGAAACTTCACAGACAAGCCAGGACACAAAAGGACAACACTTCTAGGGGGCTGCTGGGGACCTTTTTTACTGTCCTAGCATGAGTGGGAACCAAACGTATCCTAAAATCCTCTCTGCTTTTGCTTCATCAGACTGTATTTTCCTGGGATTTCTGGTGTATATTTTTAACTCCATTATTCATTTTTCTTTATTTTCTTCCAAGGTAACCTAGATGTATTTTTGTAATGGCTTGGAGAGGGTTTTTTTTGACGGAAGTAGGATTTACTGAAAAATGTATGACTTAATTATCTTTACCATTTACAGAAATAAAGCTGTTTCTCCTTCCAAGTTTGTTGCAGAGGTTTGTCTCGCTGCTTTCTTACTGCTTACAACCCCGAAAAGATGACACAATGAGAACAGGAATGGGATTCTGCATGTTTGTGCATATCCTTTAAAGCACATGCTTTACACTGTTGATTCCCCTTTATTTAGGAGGAATCATCTGCTCTCCTGGTGATCCTGTGCTGGTCAGAAATCCTCATTCATAAAGGCAAAGCATTTATGGCTGCTGACTCTTTTTTTTTTGTTGATCTACCTGGTTTGAAGTAACCGTTGCCCTGGGATGTGGCCAGCTTTGCAACACAGGTCTAATCCCAGTAAGTAGTACCTAAGATGCTAAAAAAATGCAGTTTGTAATGAAATTTAAAACTTGTGACAGCTGACAAAGGAAATACTGAAATGAGAATTAGCTGCAGTGACTGGAGGCTTTATGTTATGCTTTTCTTGGAAAATCCAGTGCACTTGGTGTGACCCCTTTTGGTAATTACGATGTGGCTGAGCTGATCGTGGGAAGGAGCATGGTCTGCCATCATGCCAGTGTTAATTGAGAGCTCTTCTGCGGTGTGGTTGCCAAAAGGGGATGGTCCTCAACTGCTTTCACCCCCTGCTGCCAAAAAGCGTTCAAAGAGCAAACTGGATCCAGGCAAAAAACCCAAACATCTGGGGAAAAGAATGGCTCATTCCCAAAGCCACATCGGTTGCTGAGCTGGGCAAAGCGTGTGGCTGTTTGTGCTGATGTGAGAGGCTGAAGAAGCATAGGGTCGCTGCCATCTCACTCTCATAGCTGGCTGGCTCATTGCATGGTGCCCTCTGCACCCTGGGCTGATTCAGGCCACTAACACTGTAAAAAGCATCTGTTCCTGTGGGTCAGGGAGGTTTCGCTGTGTTAGGGACTTGCGGCAGCCCAGCAGGGAGTTTGATGAGCACCAGGAGGGGAGGGGATGGGATGGGATGGCACACCCTGCTGTCCCACCTGCCCTGTCCCCTCTTGGTGTCCTCAAACTGCAGCTTTGTTCTCAAATGCAATCCCTGCAGCATCACCTTCCTGTTGGGAAGATGCTCTGATGCCTCCTGCTCTGAGAAATACATCAGAGTGGGAATTATTTCTCTGCAGCCTGTTAGTGGCAAGGAAGGTGGAGATGCGGTGGGGAGACTGTCCCTAGTCCAGCTGGGACCTGAAAGCCAAACCTTCACAGGGAGGCTGCTCCTGCTTGGGCTGGAGCAAACTTCAAACATGCCTGAAGCTGCCAGGCTGTAATTTGTGGCTGGCTTTGCTTCCTCTCTGACAGCTTGCTGCAGTCTGAGTGGAAATGCAAAACGGTCCAAAAGCCAGGCTGCTGCAGAAAAGGCCTCTATTTAATTATTTACAATTTTTTTTTCTACAATAAGTATGCTTCTTCAGTGGAGCTGGCTGTGGCAGGCTGCAAAACCAGAGCCTGCAGGGGCCTCTGGCTGACTTCCCGAGATTGCCAAATAGATGCCTCACATGTGCTGCTTATGCAAAGCAGGGAATTGGACTTGAGAAGGGTGAGGCGATGGTAGAAGGAATTTATGTGCCATAGGCATGACAAATTCAAGCATCAGGCTTTATGGAGCTATCTGGGCCTCAGTGTCAGCCTGGTCCAACTGGTTGGTAGAGGGAGGCAGCACTCCTAGGCTCCAGCCACTGTAAAGTGAGTCATGTGTTCTGCTGCAGGAGAGTCGCTCACCCAGCTGCAGCTTTCGAGCCTCAGGAAGGATGGGCTCATCTTACCCACCTTCTCTAGGCAGAGCATAGGCCTCCCAGAAAATGGGACTAAAAATCAAATTTAGGTGAGGAAGGCTCCCTTCTCTCCCAGCCACAGCAAAGTGACTCAGCTGTCTAGGACTACCAACAAGCCGCGGTTCTTCCTGAGAAGCCTTATCTGACACCTTATCTAGGAGGTTTATCTTTATGAAAAACCCCAAATCTCAGCAGAAGTAGAAGGTGGCAGGCAGACAGCGGACTGCTGCAGTTTGCAATGTCAGTGTAAGGTCTCTCTTCATGCAGTTGGCTTCTCGCATCTGTGAGCTGGATTGGGTCTAAACAGGCTGAGCTGCCCTTCGGGGGTTTCCCACACTTGCAAACACCCCCGTTGTCGATGGCAAATGGCCACAGATTGAACACGTGATGCCATTTTATTTTTTTTTAATTCCATTTTGAAGTGAGAAAACCAGCGGGTTTTTCCTTGGATAAACCAGGGAAGAGATGTCGTGGTGATAATTCGTCAGAAATCTGCTGGACAGATATTAGATGCTCTGTAGTTGAAAGGGGGGAAAAACAGTCGCCAAATGAACAGGAATTGACAAGGCTCCAGAGAAACCTAGGGTAGCAGTGGCTGTCTTGGTGTCAGAAATGAAAACAGATTGGGGTTGGCACCCATTAGATCAATGCTAATCCTTCCTTACCCCCATCCTTCTGTTTCCAGGAGAAAAACACCCTGCCTGCTGACACATCTCTCCTGTTCCAGACAGACTTATTTAACCCCCAGTTTAAATATTCTTCACAAAGCTGCTTGGGTTTTTTTTGTGCGTGTTCCTAAGCCTAGTAGCTGACTGCTGCTTAGAAAGTCAAGGCGCCTTGTCAACACTTCGTGTGCGCTCCTGAGATAAGAGAGGCATGCTAAGCCCTGCATAGGCAAGGTGGCTTTAGCATCAGAGTAAAGGTTGCTTGTTTAGTCTGGCTAAAATTGCTGCTGGGGGTGGCTTTCTGCCTGGTTGATTAAGTCTGGGTGTGTCTGGCTCCAGTTTGGGAATTACCTAAGAGCCAGAGGGATAGCAGGAGACTCCGAATGAAGCTGTGCTGACTGGCAGGGGCAAAGGCCCTGTGGACGCATTGAGCTCTCCTGATGTGTCACGCGAAGAAAAGCAAGATAAGCCTCCCGCAGTGGCTTCTTAGCTTGGTTTTTAATTTTAAAAAGATCTTCCTAAGAAGTGAAATGTGCAATACCCTGTCTGGTATGGACTGGTAAAGTCAAACACAACAATTCCACTTCCTCCTAACCTTTAAACCGCAAGTAAACCTTAAGTGTTATCAAGTCTGGTCCTTGAAAAATGAATGTGCAGGTAGGTACCTAACATGCTAATACCATGCACGCCCATAGATGAAGAGCAATACCTTGAAGATCCTCACAAACTGGGTGGGATCTCACTGATCATTAGCATCTCAGGTGTGAAGTAATGAGTCTGAGTTGTGGTGAGGATGCAGGAGATGTCCAAGCGAAGCTCTCCAGGCTCTGAGAAGCACCTAGCATATTTGGACCTTTCCTCTAGCAGCAGAAAGGCCCTGAGCATGAGTCTAAAAGGGGAGTTGGTCTAGCAGCTCCATGCCAGCGAGCCCAGCTCCTGCCTGTGAGGGACCAGCCCTGGCCCTCAGCTGAGCTGGTTCCATTTGTTCATTTAGCAGGAAAACACTGCTTTTTTTTTCTGGATTAGTTTGTTGCTCCAGTTGGCCAAATCGGTGCAAAAGATGTGGCAGGAGTAAGAGGTTGCAAGGTTTCAAGACAATTAAGGCTGCCTTTCTTAATTGTGCTTATAATTACTATTCTTTTGGACCACACGGACACTTCATTGCCCAGTGACAAAAGGGAGCTGCAGTCTGCAAGGAAAACAAAGCACCTCCTTAATCTCCTAAGCACAGCGATACAACAAGTGGTTGCTGTTATAAAAAGTGGAATATTTTTGATTTAAGCCAAAATAAAATTTCATCTAGGCAATTGTATTTCTTTGAAAGTTAGACAGAATGTCCCTCTGGTCACGTGTTTTCTTTCAAGCTGTGATTTTCCAAATGCTGTTCTTTGGAGATGATCACGTCTTGTGTTCGGGATGATCTGCGCTGAACAGAAGGGTCGTCTTCTGTGATCACCTCTATTTACAGTCCTTTAATATATCAAAGGCAAGGTCAAGCACAGAGCTGGAGCCAGCTCTGAATTATCCAGAGTTTTGACTGTTGTGAAGTTCATAATAAAGTTAAAATTAGTCCTTGGAAAGTAATAGAATGTGCACAAGACTTCTGGGAAAATTTATTCATGTGGGTGTAAGTGGGAAATACATTCTGTAACCAGCTTTTGTCTCGCTGCACATGATCGATGGAGATCACTCCCGCACATTACACAGGCTTGATGCTGGCTTTCTAAACCTCCAAAACAGGTCTCGGAAAGTTTATTCGCTGGCATTTTCGGTATCAGCAGGGAACAAGATGGGAAAACACCTTCAGCTTGTTGCATAGAATGGCTAGAAACACCAAAATTGAAGGTCTAATACAGTGATGCATGTGATTTTTTTGAGAATTTTCCTTTAAGTAAGACAATGTTAAACCTAGAGCTCATTTGATTACAAGTTTAACCTGCAGCATTTCACAAGTCAGCTTAAAAAACTGAGCATGATGAGCTGTTTAAAAGCTGTAGGAATAACCAGCTGGCAAGCTACAGTAAATTGTGCCTCTTAGATCTTGCCTGATTGTGCACTGGCTTTGTAAGTGGGTTTTAATGTGTTGGAATGGGGGTAATTTAATGGAGAATCCTGACTTTTCAGGCTGGAAACAAGAACGCGAATGTCAGCTTTCATATTGTGCAATAATGATATTTGTGTGTGTTTTGCACTGAATTAACTGCCATTAATTATAATTAATCAATTATAATCGTTGAATTTTCCTTTAAATAAGATAACTTTAAACCCAGAGCTTATTTGCTCACGAGTTCTCCCAAGTGACAGGGGACAGGGCGAGAGGGAATGGGCTCAGGCTCCACCAGGGGAGGCTCAGAATTAACATCAATAAAAATTCTTCACAGAAAGGGTCATTGGGCACTGGCAGAGGCTGCCCAGGGAGGGGGTTGAGTCCCCTTCCCTGGAGGGGTTTAAGGGACGGGTGGATGAGGTGCTGAGGGACATGGGTTAGTGTTTGATGGGAACGGTTGGACTCGATGATCCAGTGGGTCTCTTCCAACCTGGTGATTCTGTGTGAGTTTAACCTGTGGCATTTCACGGATGGGTTTAAAAAGGGAAAAACAAAGAAAGAAACAAACCAAAAAAATAAAAACACCGAAAAGCCAGACTAGCTGTATAAAAGCTGTAGGAATAACCAAGAAAGATGCCTGGAAGAAGCGTAGATGAGCCTGGCAGCCATTGGGGGGGGGGGGGGCGCCATTTCGAGACACGCGCGGGGGGGAGGCTGTGGTTGAAGGGGGGGGGGGTGGGGGGGGGGGGTGACCCTCACTGCGCATGCGCAGTGGCCGCGCGGCGGTCGCGCATGCGTAGTGTCGGCCCCCTGCCTCCTCTATATAAGGGCGAGGGGGGGGCGGCGGCGCCGCATTGCGGGCGGGCGCTGGGGGCGGGAAGATGGCGCTACGGCTACTCGCCCTCTTCGGCCTTTTGGCGGCCGGTAAGCGCAGCCTCCCGCTCCCCTCGCCGCCGGGGGCGGGTAAAGGGCCTGAGGGTGCTGTGGGAACCGGGCTTGAAGCTGCTTCTCTTCTCCCAGCAGGAGCTGCCGGAGCGCAGGGAGAGGAGGCAGCGGGGGGGGGTGGGGGGGAAGGCAGAGGGAGCCCAAAGGTCCCGATGGAGTGGGGGGCGATTCCAGGGGCGCCTTCGGGGCGGCTGTGATGGGGAAGGTGGAGGGAGGAGGGGATTTGATCCAGAATAGCGGTCAGGTAAAGGCAGGGAGGAGGGGGAGGTCCCCGGGAGAAGGCAGCTGTCCCCATTCCTGGTGGGAATTCCTGGTGTTCCCATTCCTGGTGCTAGCCTCTTCTCCCAAGTGACAGGGGACAGGACAAGAGGGAATGGCCTCAAGCTGCGCTTGAGGAGATTTAGGCTGGACATTAGGAAAAAATCTTTCACGGAAAAGGTCATCGGGCACTGGAAGAGGCTGCCCAGGGAGGTGGCTGAGTCACCTTCCCTGGAGGTGTTTAAGGGACGGGTGGACGAGGCACTGGGGCAGTGGTTTAGTGATTGATAGGAATGGTTGGACTCGATGATCTGGTGGATTTTTTCCAACTTGGTGATTCTGTGGTTCTATGCTATGATTCTATGAATTGCCTTCCTAGTGGCACTGTGGTGTCATCCTATTCCTGGTGGGAATTGCCTTCCTGGTGGCACTGTGGTGTCATGGAATAGGCTCAGCTTGTGTCCAGTCCTGGCACCAGCCCCTCCGAGCCAGGCAAGGAGTGGTTTTCCCGGTCAGCAGCTCTGTTTATCTTTGGCACTTGAGGGATAGATGGGTGTTAATCCTCTTTCAGATGGCAAGCGGGAGCCTTTTCTGTTGCTTTCTTTTAGCAGCCTCTTTTCATTAGGATCTTCTGCTCCAACATGGAAAATTCCGCTATTGTTGCTGCTTGTTGCCTTGTGGAAGTGGTGGTGGGGATAACTGATCCTCTTGCCTTTAGCATTATGTATACAGGCTAGAAATGGCGATGATCGTATTTTGTACTTTGCAGAAGCTAGACAGAGCTGCACAAATGATTCATAGTCTGACAGGAACAGTAATACACCTTCAGCTTGTTGCATGGAATGGCTAGAAGCACCAAAATTGAAGGTCTAATACAGTGATGCATGTGATTTTTTTGAGGATTTTCCTTTAAGTAAGACAATGTTAAACCTAGAGCTCATTTGATTGCAAATTTAACCTGCAGCATTTCACAAGTCAGCTTAAAAAACTGAGCATGATGAGCTGTTTAAAAGCTGTAGGAATAACCAACCGGCAAGCTACAGTAAATTGTGCCTCTTAGATCTTGCCTGATTGTGCACTGGCTTTGTAAGTGGGTTTTAATGTGCTGGAATAGGGGTAGTTTAATGGAGAATCTTGACTTTTCAGGCTGGAAACAAGAACATGAATGTCAACTTTCACTTTGCACAATAATGATATTTGTGTGGGTTTTGCACTGAATTAACTGCCATTAATTATAATTTCTTTTGTGACTGTTTCTAAATCAGTAAAGTCGTCGTAGTTTCTCATGCTTTAAAAGTGAAAAGGATTTGCCTTGAAGTACCCAGCAGGTTTCCCATTAGTTTATTTAGGGAAATTCTAATGAGAAACCAGTTCAGCAATGAGTTAGCTTAGTCTACCTGTTAAAGGCATGCATATGCAACTAAATGGGGTGGCAGAAGACTTGTTAAGCCTGTTTTTCTTTAGGATGTCACTGTTTTAACATAAATAAATGCTTGTCTTTTTTCCCCAAGGTTCTGTTAGGACTACTGATGGACTCCGCTATGATAGTGTCATGCAGATGATTTTGCTGTGACAGCCTGAAACACAGTTTTTGCCTGTGAAGCTAACTAGTGAGCTGTATCAAAATCCAGCCACCCTTAGTGTATCCTGATGGAGTTACTTGGCTTGCTTGCAGCATGGCTGGTAGGCCACAAGGGTTTTTCGTTGACCTACTTAGAGCTCTGTGCATCTTCCCTTTACGGGAGACATGGAATTAAAGCAGGGTGTACAGGAGTCAGGATCTCTGGATGACTGATAAACACTTTGATTATTGCTGGTCTTTGAGACCAAGAAAGGAGTAAGGCTGGATGTGTAGTTAAAATGTAAGTCAGTTTCTCTTGAACTGGAAGTGCATACCTTAATTTTACTTCAGGGGAGGAGGGGGAAGCCGGGAGTGGACAGTAAAAAGTTTGAGGACTTAATCTTCCTTCCTTCTTAGCTTTCAAACTAATTTATGGCTCCTGTGGCAAACGTTGTACTGGAAAATTAAAGGCTGAGTCAGTCTGACTTGAATTCTCTGGAGGATGTGAAAAAGCAGATAATTGAACTCAGACTGTGCTGTGGAACTTGCACAGTTGGGAATGTGGTTTTTGATAAAGCTAGGCTGGAGCAGCCCACTGCTATAGATTAAATGAAGTAAATAGTGCAATGCGTCTTATATCTAAAAAAATATATCCGTATTTTCTTAGAAGAATAGCAGGGAGTGGCTGTCGGTATAAGGTACCTTACGGCTATCGCGTAATGAAGTGGTGCTTCGATAGTGTACCAGTCATGTGGCTTGTGTAAACCTGCCCTTGCACAATCTCCTGCTTGTTTGCAGCAGAGGTATAAATAGAAAGAGTTGTTCTTGATTGTGTCTGGAGGAGCTGCGCAAGCTGTTTTGCCTGGTCATGGTTGGTGGAATGCGCATTGCATCTGCAGAGCTTCTGAAGACTGCTGTCTTTTTACAGTCCCAGTTTGTGCTGTTCAGCACACCACAAAGAGGCACTTCTGGGAATCTCTGAAAACTGAGATGATGTAGAGGGTGGAACGGGAGTAGGAGCTTGTCAGCAAAACTGAATGTCTCTTTATCAGGTGATGGTGATGTCAGCTGGGACTCTCTGGGAGGCTGGACTGTGCTGTTCCAGGGAAGGTTTTCTGGTATAACAGGCAGGAGGATTTTTACATTGTGGCTGAGGGTGGAGGCAGGACCAGTTACTGCTGGCTGCCAGTGGGGTTTTGTTTCTATGTTTCCTGTGGATCTGGTTTGTCTAAGCAGGTTTGGGACAGCGTATTAGAACTACATGACAAAAAAGAGGCTTGTGTGTGTTGTTTCTTTAAGGATTTACTCACAGTCCATTTTCTGTTTTTTTTTTTTTTCTTTCTGTAGCAGCTTTTTTATTCAATTAATGTGCCACTATTAAAATATCAAGAGTTCCTATAGCAAGTTAAAAGGGGCACTTCCTGGTCTTTGAAGTGTGTGTATATATTTTCAGGTTATGCTTGTCTGTGTATTTGGTCATGGAGCAATATTTAGTTTCAGATATCTGTATTTTTCTTTCTCTTGGAATGAAGAGTCTCATGTTTGTGGTGTTGACCCTGACTAGTTTTTAAACTTTATCCTCTGTTTCTGAAAAAAAAGAGGTTTTGGAGATGCTGAGTAAATGAATCTTGTGGTGAGATTTCAAGGCTTGTTTTTTTCCAAATGTAACAGTTTAAAATCCTTTGACTGTTCACGCTGGGATGCAAGCTATCAGTATGCAGAGATTACAGATTAACAGTTCCTTCATTCCTGCTATCAACTACTTCATTGCTGTACTCCTGGGTAGGTAATTCTTTCACCTTGTGCCACCACAGTTTGCTTTTTCCAGGATTTCCCATTGCTAACTGCTGTCTTCCCTGGAGCTGCATTTTAAAATGTCCTTTTCCATCCCTCTAGCATATGCAGCTTCAGGGGTCTTCCCTTTCCCTAAGGGACCTTCCTGTTGAGTTGTCTTCCATGCCTGGCATTCATCCTGCATTAAAGCACTTCTCCGGCAGCAGCATGAAAAAGAGCATTGCTCCCAAGACTGCTCTTCTATTTCTTCCTGGCAGTGTCTTTAACTGCCCTTCTATTTTCTGAAGATTTTAGATGACTCTGGACTTCACCCGTGCTTTGCTGGGACTTCAGTGTGATGGATGTTTATCTTTTTACACATGTGGCTCTCTGCATAATTAGCACTTTTCCATATACATATACGTATTCACTTGGTGAAAGGAGGATGTTCAGGACAGAATTTCTCCCGAGACTTACGTGAAATCTGTGTTGTTTCCCTCCCAAATCAAACCAAAATCAGATGGAAAGAAGGACAACAAGTATGTTCAAAAATTTTAGGCTGTATTTCTGCAGGAATCTGCTGCAGGCAAAAATGCTTCTCATGACTTCTTGGGCTTATCTTAACGTACTGTGTGGGACCGCTTACTCCTGGTGACTGCCAGATGCCCTTGAACATGCAAGTATCTTTTCTAGATTTTTTCATAGAAAAATCTCTGGCAGAAGTTGGGGCTTGCTTGGCAGCCTGGTAGCAACTTCAGATCCACGTGGAAATTATTATCTTGCAACCTTAATAGTAACTGGGACAGCTTACTGGGACAGCAGAGCTGATTTTACTGTCTTGGCTCATCCAGTTCTCTGTTATCTTTAACTTTGTTGTGATTGTGCATACGCAAACCTCTTCTCTTACCATACTGGTGGTTTGGTGAGGGAAGTGAGGGAGTGGCTGAGGCAAGTGCACTATTTTACAGCAGAGGTAGCGTGCTGAAATGAGAATGCATTCCACTCTTTGAGGAAGAGCTCAATCATTGCATTAACTCAAAACTAATTTCATGTGAATTGTGCTAGTTAACAAATGTTTCAAGCTTGATATTTTAATTGGTAGATATTGGACAGGAAGACTCTGATTTTTAACAGGCTAGCCTATAATGGCTAGCCAGTTTTCATCCATTTCTTCAACAAGTTGCCTGTAATCTCACAAATGCTGTGCTGCTTTTACTGCCTCATTAATCCAGAGGCATAGGAGACCTTTGGCATGAGTTACTAGCGTGCAGTGTGGTTACAACTTTTGAAATGTTACTTAAACTCACTAACTGACCAGAGAGGCTGTGGAGTACCAAGCCCTTCAGATAACATCAGGTTGAGGTTGCTCCTTGACTTGTTGACACTTTGTAAGGTTTGATGAAGAGAAGTTGATCCCTCTTGACTTCTTTGATTTAAACACAGTTTGCTTTTGCAGTTCTCAAAAGGAATGAAGAAAGTCTGCCCACAAAATGGCAGAGACTGGTATGTTCACTTCATCTGTGGGCCATTTCTGGGAGGTGATGAATGGTCTTGTTTTTTTAACATTGCCAAGTAGTACAGTCTGGGAAAGAGCATATCTTCCAGTGAATATGTTAATACACTTGTAACAAATTAGACTGTTACGAAGGCGTAAGAGTTGACAGCTTCCCAAGTTATCTTCCACGTTTGACTTAAACCCATTAAAGTGAACAGTAGCTCAGCTTTTTCCATTTCTCCTTGCATTTGTTTGTAAAAGTGCTGCTCACACCAAGGTTTTCCTAGCAGTTTGTTTTGGAGGAGATTTGAGTTTTCAGGCTGAATTTCTTTGTGTGCTGAGCAATAGCTTCCTGGTTTATCTTCGACCCGTTTAGGAAATCTGATCTGGCCCATATTGAAGCTTATATAAGGTGTTAACTTTTAAGCATAATCACAAAAGTCTCATCGGTAGATTCAGTACAGCTTTGGAGGGGGATTGCTTAGGATGTTTTTCTGAGAGGCTTGGGAAGAAATTCAGGCTGGCTCTCTCTGGAAGAATGCTTGGGGGAATATTGTTTTCAGAAAAGATAATGACCTAAGAATTTTCCAGTAGCTGTCCTTCCAGAATCGTGATTCAGCTATTGAAAGCTTCCTTCTACATTTGTGTTTGTTCAAGAGGAGTGAAGAACTGAACTGTGCTGTTGCACATGTGGCTCTGTAAGCTTTCCAAGTAGAAAAGGTGATGTTGTCCGAGAGCCCTGTCACCTCTGCTCCACTAACTTCTGATCACGTGGTAGTGTTTCCATTCCAGGTGCCTAGTGTCAAGGAAGGAGATCGTAGTTGGCATTTGCCGCTTTGAGAAAGCGTCTGAGGGTAGCACACGGTTGCTGAAGTAAGAGGGATGGTGCCACTGTGGGAGCAAGTTGCATGTTTCCCTTTATCTTTGCAGACTTTAAGCTGGGCTTTGTGTGAATTCCTGGCAGAGCCCCACGTGATATGTGGTAGCTGTCACTTATCAGGTCTAAGCTACTAGTGTTCTTGCAGCATTAGATTGCTGACCTGGCCTCAAAGAAAAGATTCCTTCCTTTTCTTCTCTTACCCTTCAGCTTTTTGGTGTATTTTGATCATGTTGTTGGACTTGAGGCTGTGCTTCTGAGGCAGCACTTGTTCTGGGAGATGACTTCTCTGTCTGTCAGATGCAAGCATCAGGGAGGTCAGAGTGGGTATGAACATGTCTTTGTTTTGAGAAGCTGCAGGTGTATGCGAAGATCCTGGGGTTCCTGTGGGCTGTCAGCTTGTCTACAAGCCAGAAAGCTGAAGTCTTTCACATCTGAAAGACATACCCTTTATACACGGATTGCATTTCTGCACACACACCCCCCCACCACTTCTTCTTCCTCCTTCATTTACTTTCACTACTTGATTTAGATAAAGGTTTGTGGAACAAAGACCTTTCCTTCTAAAAGTGAAGAAACCATGTCTCTGAAGCACTTAAAAAGGGGAGGAACCAGTGAAGAGGACAAGTACAGAAGCATCCTGGCTTTCAAAGATAAACTTGTTTGGTGCTCTAAAAATAGTGTCTTGCAAGAACTTCAGGAAGGGGGGTGAGTTTGAGTGGGCATGACGTGTGACTGTTGAGAGCTGATCTACAAAGAAAGGAGAAATCTATTTAAAAATGGATGACCTTAGAGAACAATATGTAAAATCAAGAGATGCCAGAGATAACTAAGAAGGTAATCCCATTGGGTTTATCCAGTAAGAATTAAGAGTTGTGTGAGGTAATCGACTGTGCTTTGTTTTCTCTTGGCTCGTTGCTGTGCTGGGGAGGTGAAATAACACATGAAGGTGTCACGCTTCTTGCAGCAGAGGGAACACGCAGAATAACTGTTAAGACTCAAAACTGTTCATTCTGTTCTGAAACAGCACAAAGTCTTAACACGTTTCACCGGCATATTTGCTTTTGTTGTGATGTAAGATAATATATGAGGAAAAATGCTTTTTCATAATTAAGTAGGAGCACAAGCTACAGGAAAAAATAGTGGGAACACAAAAGGGATTTTGGGCTTTTCTTATCAGAGTCTGCAAGTTTTTTAGTTTTCTTTGTTTTTCCCAGGACATTCAGAAAGGGAGGGTGGATACTGTTGCAGTGAAGATGCAAGGTGCATCCATTGTGTTAGACATTGAGTTATGCAATAAAATAAAATTCAACATAATATAAAGTTATATGTGTTTCACTGAATTTACAGTCACCATGGGAGGTAAAAGAAAAGAAGCCATGCTTAGTGTGTGTTGTCTTTTTTGTGTAGCTCCTTTCTGAAATGTGCCAGTGATGTGTGGTCCTAAAAATCCGATGTGCCTAGTCACTGTTTGACCAGAATCTGTACTGAAAGCATCAAATATGGGGCTGCCTTCTCAGAAGGGAAGAACTTTGCCAGTGTCTTTCATAACTGAAAGTACAATGCTGTTCCACCATTATCTATTTTCTGTTGCTAAGTGTTCAGCCTCATGGCATAGCTGATTCAGGTTTCCTGAATCTGTTGGCTTTTTTGATGGAAAAGTTAAGTAGGTATACTGGCATTTCATTTTGCTGTGATGTTGTGCCAGAATGAGGACTTTAAAACCAGTGAGAAGGCATTTGGGGTGATAACTTGCATCTTAGAACTGTCTTGTGAATCATTTGATGCTTCTTGTTCTTCGCTGTCCCTGCTTGGTCCCAAGGTCTTCTGAGATATTGTTTGGTCTTCTGTAGAAGATTGCAGATAACATTAGCTTCCTGATCCTCAAATCCAAAGTTACTGTGTGCCCTGTCACAGTGCTTTGAATACAACCTGAACAAAACATGGCTGCACACACCTTTTCTCAGAAACTACCCTGTTTTCCTTCCAAACTGGTGGGACTTGATGTAGGGAAGCAGCACAATCGGGGTTATGAAGCAGTTAATGTACTTTCAAAAATCAGTCTCATTTTAAGACTAGGTATTTCCTTCTGAACGCAACTACCTACAACCTGCAATCTGCTCATCTCCAAAGGTCTCAGACCTACTGCCTTGCTCTTTAGTTTTCTTCTACCTCAGTGTCATAACCTGACAAAACCCTGCTGCCCTGCTGATACCTCTTGCAGTGTTTTGGCAAGTCAGCGCATTAGTGACTAACTCTGTGAGCATCTGTTTGATACAGAAACCAAAGCAGCAGGGAATTTGTTAAAGACAGAGCCAAAAAAAAGCTGATAACTAAGCATTAATCTGAAGCATAGTATTTCTTTTGTTCTGTGCTTATAATGACTGGGTCAGAGGCTACGAGGAAAAAGGAACAAGACCGGCTGCTTGGCTTTCTGCTGAAGCTGGTATGGATCTGAGAAGTCATACAGTGACAGGTTCTTCAAATAAAAAGCCAAAGGAAAACTGAAAGTTCGTTAAGAGCTAGGTCAAACCAGTGCAGCTTCCAGTGTGAATTCCTTGGTTTGGATTTTGTACAGCTTCTTAGACCAAGAGTTTGAGAAACTGCTTGGAATAACTGTTGCAGTTTTATAGTTTAGTTCAGTAGTTTTACAATATGTTTCAAACAGGGCAGGGGGAGTAATTTTCCTTTGAATGTACATAACTAAAGATCTAGGTTAAAAGCTACTTTGTAAATAGTCAGCAGCCCTTAATTCTACTGTTTAAAGTTAAGTTCTTGCTTGGCTTTAGCCAGACTGCCAGCCATTGTTCAATACCAATATGTGAAAGGGAAGAATAACTCTTCCCTTCAGCAAAGTGTATACTTGATTATTGTCGTCCTGCCAGAGCTGACAGCTATTTGGCTGACCAGTCTGGCTTTGAAACTTAACTATTGCTAGTGCTTCCAGATCAATAATGCTGTAATTTAAAATAGGCCATCTGTAAATACTTTGCTAACCATAGATTGTTAGAAGGTTTGAAGTCTTCTTCCTACAATCTTATAAGCAAGCTTAGTGTGCTGTTTTGCCAAAGAATCTAAGCTTTTTGCTGGGAGAGAGGGTGGCAAACTTCATGCTCTTGTTTAAAAGATTAAGTATGCAAAGCACAATTTTTCTTAAAATAAATGGGTCGTTCCTCTGTGAAATCCAGTGTAAACAGGCTTTATAAATGAACAGCTGAGAAGGCTGCAGAATGTCACCTATAAAGCAGTGTTTGTCTGGCTCTTTGTGTAGTGGCTGTGTACCTAATAGATGCACTGGTAATTCAGCTGTTAAGTTGATCCTCTAATTGCTTGGAACTGAGATGTGAGAAATGGAAAAGTGATTGTTCATCTGTCATAACCTTAGTACAAGCTTCGTAGGAGTCAGCAGCTTCTTGGTTAACTGTAATTTTACAGCGTTTTGTTATGTGCAAACAACACTGATGTGAAGATAATGGCTCCTAAAGAACTCCTATAACCACTGATAGGTTTGAATGGGCTTTTTTTTTTCCCTAAAACTTCAGCAGTGCCTTGTAGGCTTAGACCATGGCAGATTTCCTTGGAGCCTGTCTGCTGTAGGATTTTTTGAATTGTTTCTTTGTAGGTTAGTCCAAAGTAGGAGATTTAATGCTGAAAAAACTGAGCCTTTTGATATACAGGATGGTTTTAGAAAACAGGGAGAAGCTGGGTGCCCAAACCAGACAGCACAATAAAAAAAGGGGAAAAAAATGCTTGGAAAGTCAGCTAGAAGGTGCAGATCTTTTGTGTCCTTAGGAAGGTGGCCCAGAAGAAGTATTCTGTATTTTACTTCAAAACTTTGTGGGTTGCAAGGCAGTTCCACCTGCGGTGGGAGGGAAATGTCCAAACAAGGGTTGTACTCTTTTTTTATTCCCTCCCTCCCATTTTTCTGTACACTGTTGAAGAACTGACCAAGAGGGAAGAAGGTGTAAATAGATGAAATGGGTTTAAAAACTATGTGACAGAATGTGTCACGTGTTGTTTTCCATCCCTCTTTTCCTCTGACTTTCTTGAAACTTTTTTTGTGATCAATGTTGCGGTCTGCATCTGTCTCTTCAGTCATCCATGTGTATGTTGTGGATGATGAGGTTTTTGGGCTCAGGCACTTCAGTAGGGAAGCTCAACTGTTTTGAGTTTCTGGAGTTCTTTTGGCTGTGTAATCTGTATTTAGGACTCGTATTTCAGGTATAAATTGCTGGATTAAAACTTGCTTTAAAATGTTAGTAAACCTAAGTGGCCTAAGGGAAAGGTTGTGGTTTTATTGTAGAGGATGAACCCGCTTACTTTGCAGTGGAAATCATTCAAGTGTGCACCTGTGAAAGAACACTTCTTTCTTTGGCAGCTGTGGCAAGCCCTGTTTTGTGGCAGAAGGACTGTGTGAAGGGTCCAGAGGTGTGGTGTCAGAATGTTCGGACAGCATCGCAGTGTGGTGCGGTGAAGCACTGCCAGCAGAATGTCTGGAACAAGCCTACTGTGGTAAGTATCAACTGCTGAGACGTTTTTCCCACCTCTAGTTGAGGTAGCTGGTTTCCATATGCTGATAAAGATTGTTCAAGTCTCGTAGTTAACTGCTACATCTGACTATGCCTTAATTTGGGTGTTAGGTAAAGGCTGTTCTTCACTTCTCTGCCTTGCTCAACTTGTCTGCTGACTTCTGTGACCTGTTGCACAATCCCCCAGCAGTGTATGGGATAGAGTTAAAAGGACTTCTAATTCACAGAGACTTCTTTTATTCTTAGCTTGAGCAATGGCATACTGATAGGCTTTTTACAGAAAAAAAGCTGTATGTTTCTTTAGGTCTTTCTTGTAAGTTAATGTTCGACAAAAGATGCAGCACGTGCTAAATTATGAAAGCTATGACAGTACATAATGATACAAATGATACGTTTAGTGTGGCTTATTAAGTTGCCTTTGTCCTAAGTGCGAGTGCTGCTTTAGCACAAACTATGGCCATATCTGGTATTGTTTCACAGTTTGCTAGGGGGGAAAAAAAGGAATTTTACTTACAGATGCATTCAGTCCACCTTGGCTGTATCTGTGCTGAGATATGTTTCAGTTTGTGGAAATACAGGGGATGGAAGGAGTGGCAGAGCACAACTATGAGTGAAACTGCCTGCAAAGTTTTTAGATTTCTAGTAAGTGCAAATTCTGAAGAGTAAGGTAAATGGTTCAGGAGAAGGCTTTTTGTGGCAATGCACTTCATGCTTCAAGGGAGGTGGGACTAAGTGAAATGAACAAGTGGTAGCGTGCCTGCTTCTTCATGCCATGTTAATTTACTGAAGAAACGAGAGCTAGACGTGCTTGGAATAGCCTTGCTTTATTCAAACACACCTCTTCCCACCACAGCTTCAGCCACTATTTCTTCTTTAACTTCAATTCCAAATGTGGTGCTTGTTCTTTGGTTTATAATTCATACACTGCATTTATGGCCACTTCATTCTGCCTCAAAATAGCTCTCTACTTCTCTCTCCAGAACAGCATCCCATGTGACTTGTGTAAGGAACTTGTGACAGTGGCTGGGAAGGTTTTGAAGGATAATGGCACTGAGGTAAGCAAACCTCCCCCTCTTGCTCCAAGGTGCTGTTTGATTTCATTGTCTTAAGATCACAAGGCGAAGGGGTGGAGGAGTAGTCAGCGTGTTGCTTTCCCAGCCTAAACAGCAAATGCTGAAAGAGGGCTTTTAAACAGCCTCTTCTGGCTTGAAGAAGAACAAATTCTACAGCCTGTTATGCTCTAATACATCTCTGATTGACTGTAGATGCTTAATAAAAAACTATTGTTGTGCCAGTAAGCTGTCGATTGCATGCTACAATCTTTAGAAATGGATATTTACACCACATGGACTTCATGTTGGTTGTGGGCACTTCTTCCCTTTTTCTTTTGTGAACCTGGGGATGCTTCATATAAACAAACTGCTGTCCCACTTGTCTGTGATTTCACTTCCTCTTTGTAAATAGAAGTCCTCTTTGCTGGCAAGACTGTGTTGTGCAGGCCTTGCAAGCAGTATTTTGTTTCCACTTTGACAGGGTCTCATCGAAGGTCCAGGATGGGAAAATAGACCTATAGCATAAAACCTTTTGCTAGTATTTTTACCAGCTGCCTGTACCTACATGTGTCTAAGGGACTTGTTTTTAGGCTTTCTGTTATGAATTTGGGGAATGGAAAGAGCATTTGAGATGTGTATGTGTGTTTATAGATAAGTCTGTAGCCCACCTCGTCTTTTATAGGATGAGATCCGCTCTTACTTGGAAAAGACATGCGAGTTTCTTCCTGACCAAAGCCTCGTCTCTGAGTGCAAAGAAATTGTGGATTCCTACCTACCAGTTATCATGGATATGATCAAAGAAGAACTAGTAAGTACATAACAATTTGCAACTGTTGGAATTAGAAGTTGTGCTTCTGTTCATGCCTGAATTTTACTTCTATGTTAAGATAGTGCTGATGGTCCTTCAATCTGAATGGATCACTGGTATTGCAATTAATGGTGTAAACGCGAAGGCTGCTTCCTTGCTGTGAAATGTTTTTCCTTCCTGGCATTTTTCAGCTGAATAACTCTCTACTCTGAGCTACATACAGAAATGTCATCAGTCTAGAGCTTCATGTATGTATCGTATCTCCCCTAGGATAAACCTGAAGTTGTGTGTAGTGCCCTCTCACTGTGCCAGTCCCTTCAGAAGCACCTTGCAGCAATGAAGCTTCAGAAACAGCTCCAGTCCAATAAGATACCAGAGCTGGATTTCTCTGAACTGGCATCCCCATTCATGGCTAATGTGCCTCTTCTCCTTTACCCTCAGGACAAACCCAAGCAGAAGCCTAAGGTAAGGATGCAGTGCTATTCCAGTTTCTAAGAGAAGTGATTGGTTTTTTTTGCTCTGGAGCTTCAGTGCTCCTTTCTTTAAGAACTTACCTGTCATTCTTGGTGATTGTTGTACCAGGCACAGATCAAGCTGATGTGCTTCACCTGTGTAACTGTCCTCTATTGAATTTTGTGCTGCTGCATGCACACAACAACAGTTTTCCTTAACCTGTGGCTTTAAAGCTAGGTAAGGTGGTAGCTGCAGCCCCTGTGGACTGTATGTATAGACTGTGGTTGTTAATTTAGAATTATAAAGACAAATCTTGTGCTGGGCTGTTCCTATTCAGGACTGTGGTAGTCAAGCAGGTCTTACTGGAAACAGTTTCTGAGAACAAGTTTGGCACCAGCATTCTTTGGAAGAAGAGTTCTCCCACATTCTGAGTGATTCTGAGGGCTAGCTGTGCCCTTTGGGGAAGCATTCATCTGTGAATCAAGAAGTGACAGACTGGCTCAGAAAAGAACAAATAGTTGACAGAGGGGAGTACATGAGAGAATGAACTTGTGAGTAGAGGCTGAGTCTTGAAAGCAAGCCTACACATGGGTGGAGAACAGGTAAGAGCTGCATCAGATTTGGAAACCTTCCCACTGTGGTCTGTAACAAAACCAAGAGATTTTGGAGATTGGGTATTTTAACAATTATCTTGATTTCAAAGCCAAGTAGGTACCTAATCACCATCTAGTGGCTGGTGCACAGACCAGCAGGAGACTTTCTGTTCACATTAGCTCAGGCTTTCCAGTATCCTATAGAGTATTTGTTAGGGTTTTTATAGAGTTTAAAATATCTTTTAAAACTGGTAGTCATGGAAGATTCTAAAACGTGCTAGATGAAGGTATATCAACTAAGTTTCCTTTCACTCTTTCTCCAGGGAAGTGGAGAAGTATGCCAGGACTGCATTCAGCTGGTTACTGATGTTCAGGAAGCTGTGAGAACAAACGCATCTTTTGTAAAGTCTTTAGTTGCTCATGCCAAGGAAGAGTGTGACCGTTTGGGACCTGAAATGTCAGATATGGTAAGCTATCTGTTTTGTTTAAAAATCTGTTCCTGTATGCAAACATGAAATAATTTGTTCAGTACCTTAATCCTCTCAATGCAATCTCTGTTTAATAAATCAGATTGTAACATGTCAGATATGTTACACAGTATAGCAATAATAGCTCAATGCTAAAATCCTGAACTTTCTGGTCAGGAAAGTTGGGATTGGGGAGTTTGTGGGAGTGAGGAGGAGGAAAAGACTCAAGGTTGCTGGCAGCCCTTAAGAAGGGCCTGTTTCGTAAAAGTGATCTGGCAGGGTAATGTGGCCCTATCGGGGAGGGGGAGTGCTTTTGCTCTGAGAGGAAGAGAAAGACTCATCAGATAAGCAGCTATGTGTGTAATGATTGTGTAACCTGAAATGCCATCTTGTATTTGGGACAAGCTCTGAGAGACAACAGAATAGTTATTAAGTAGAGTAGGTAAATTAACACTTTGAGATGGGTTAGAAGATTGTAGGTTAACTCTTCAGCTAAAGTGGTTTGATATTTACAAGGCATCATTTTTTTGCTTCCTGCAGTGCAAGAATTATATCTCTGAATATTCTGACTTGGCTATCCAGATGATGATGCACATGGTAAGATCATCAGAACAGATTTGCTCTGCTTTCATTTTTCTGCTTTGTGTAGCCAACTTATTTGGAAATGGGAAACACTTTCTGCAGTATAAGTCTGGGAGGGCCCTTGCTGTCCAAGTCTTGGTGTCAGCACTTTGAGCTTGGTGTTTAATTGGATAGTAACTTAAGTCTTAGAATGCTTTCTTAGCACTTTCATTTTCTTTCACAACCACTTCATTGGTGCAAACAGCACTCTAACCCTTTGAAATATAGAAGATGCATCGTGTACATGTCTGTATACTCCTAATCTCAGTCCTGAACTTACGCCACTTCCCTCCTCCCCACCAAAATACTATGTTCAGTATATTATAGTTGGTCTTTATCACTGTATTGCAAAATTGGTTCAAGTGTTAGAGATAACGTGTCTATTTGAAGCAAGACTAAATGTCCTTCTGCTGGAATTACTATCTCAAGACTCCTGCTTCTGGGCTCTTGATAAGAGCCATGGAAAGTGAGTGATACTGCACTATTTCTGGTCTTCTGGAATGATATACCATATGTTTTACCTCTGACCACCTGCATAGCACCTCTTTATCCAGAGATCTCAAAGCCTTTTAAAAAAAATGAGTAACACTTTCCTCAGAGAGAATGCAGTGCCTAGATGCCACAAGTATTGTAACAAGTTACAGGTGAAATTGTGTGGAATATGTGGCTGACTTGACCCTGAATTTGGTAGCGCAGAGGCCTCTTTGTTTCTAGTTCCTAAAAACTACTCAGAAGCACATACTGCTTCTCAAGCATTGAGGGAAGGAGAAGGGGCGATACAAATCTTTGTTCCAACAACAGTTAGTTTCTCATATTAAGCATCATGATGCAGTGTGTTTTTAACACCTGAAATTGGAATATGAGAACACCTTGTATCTGGCAGAGTGTTGTTCACACTCTTTGGAGGTAGTCTTGTCCAGGATACTTTAGTAACTAGAAATTAGTAATGCTAGCTAGCACTGTGTAATTAAATGTGAGTTACTGTAGCACTACTAAGGTTTAAATGGGTCTTGGGGTGGGGACCATCTCATATTCCATCATCTTCATGGAAAGAGTATGTGCAGTTCCAAGTGCTTGATGTGTTTTTGGGATTTTTTTTTCTCTTAACTGTTATCTTTAATTTCTCCTTTCTTCCTCTGTCTCCAATCTCCTCTGTCAACAGAAGGATCAGGTAGGTGAGCAACTTGCCTGTGGTGATAGCCTGCTTGTAGTTCCCTTCTTGCCCTGTTAGCTGCGCACATAGTGTGATTGTACTTGGTGTTGACAGATACAAGGGGTATTTATGTGATTAAAACGGAGACTATAGACTTCCTCCAATGGATCAGTCCCACATCCAGCTCCAGGTACCACTTTGTACTACTAAGATTTCAGCTTGACTGCCTTGGCCAGTGGAGCAGAAAATACACTCACACAAGAAGGGCAGATGTAGAAAAAGCATGCCAGTGGCTCCTTTTGGCTTCTGGTTTAAAGTATGGGCTCAAAAGGGCTTGAGTGAAGCTGTCCCTTGGTCTTTTCTTGCTTAACCTTTAAATCCAGGAAAATGGTATAGGTGTTTGGAGTATATGAATTTCAAAGATGATGCAGGAGGCCTTTAGGCTCCTGCTTCCTAGAGCTATTTGAGCTTTTAATTTAACCAGTCCTGGAAGACCTTGTGTCTGTCATCTCTCTGTGAGAGAACTTGTGTGTATGTGGGTGTTGCTATAACATTAATAGCTGGAAATGCTTCTTACAATGCATGAACCAAAGGGCTTGACTTAATGGTACTGCCTGAAGTAGTCTGAAGCAGCACTGTATCTTGAAATATTGCTTTTGCCTGTGCATGAGGTTGTGGCATGATGTATGAAGTGTTGCATAAGCCTCTGCTGTAGGAAGTGTGGTGCCCTGGTGACAGGGTGGGCTGTGATCTTCTAATTACTCATAAGACCAGAGGTAACTTTTTTAGCTTAAGTAGACCTTAGGTGGGAAAAGTCAAGTTTTGTGTATGGCTCTGTACAGCCTTTCTCACTTTGTGTGCTCCCTAGAGCACTTAGCATCATGTGTGGCACTTGTTTTTACATGTAGTAATGTGTGTTTGTAAAACCTTTTAGAAAGACTTAGCCTTTTTGAAGGCTTTGTTTCTATTTTCCTGTTTTTCCTCTTACTGTGAAAAGATCACTTGAAATACAGTTACTGCAGATACTTGTAAAAAGGGTTAGGCTCAGGTTTTAACATGGTTAACTTTTATTTCTTATAGGCTGCGTTCAGTAATGTGGGAATCTGTTTGCGTTTGCAAAATGAGATGTTACTGGATGCTTTAAGTAAGGTAGTTTGTAGATGAGAAAAAGAGTCTTCTCTTCTAGGCATTCTTTCGGATTTTGGATGAACTCTAATGTCAGGATAATTAGCTTCTTCTGTGATTACTTAAGGCTTTCAGGGGAGCTGCTTTGGGATGCAGGTCTAATGTAGTGCTGGTGGCCTGTTTGGGTGTTGGTAGCTCTTAAGTCAACTCCTTTGAAGGGCTCTGCATAGCATATTAGCTCATGGTAAGTGGGGTTTTTAAATGGATGTGGTCTAACCTCTTCCTCTCTTAAAGGAACTGCTAAATTTCATCTGGTAGCTGTCTTGCCTATAACCATATCAAATGCTTTGACAGTACATGAAGTAGAAGCAATTGTGAAATTTCTAGTTGTGTCAGAGCCTTTTAAAACTTTATTCTCTGCGTGTTCTCACAGACTCATAGAAAGGGCAGTCTTCTAGACTTCTAAAAATTGCTTATTTATCTCTTTTCAGCAACCAAAGGACATTTGTGCCATGGTTGGATTCTGTCCTTCTGTAAAGTCTGTTCCCATTCAGACTCTGGTGCCAGCTCAAGTGGTTCATGAAGTGAAAATGGAAACTGTGGAGGTAAGATGGACTTTCTGTCCTGAACAGCTTTGCCTTCCTTTTGCTTTAGTGTATTTACTAGAAAGAATGGGAAAATATGAGCTTTTATGTATAGAATAATCCAAGTCTCCCTGCACATAGATTCCTGGCCTCACACATGAACTCCAGAAACAAGAGGCCAGGAATCTATGTGCAGGGGGACTTGGATTATTCTGTGAGAGCTGACTGATTTGTTAGAATAGCCAAACCTATGCTAAATCAAAGCTATAAGGTAATACTTCAGGACTGAAATGGGGGTGCCAGGAGCAGAGTAGAATAGAGCAGCTGTTCTAAATGGCATCTCAAATGCGAGAGGGCAATTTGATGAATTTGAGTTTTTTCTCTACATTTGGAGTTACACTTGGATCCCTTTTAAAAATGGGACAGCACTCTGCATGTGCAGATGAGTGATCAGAGCTACAATTCCGAAGCTCCAAGTTTGGAGAAGCACCTTAGCTTCTCATGTCCTGTGGTAAAGACATGGCTGAGGTTTTTTTTGGAAAGGAAGCTCTCTTTTGAGGATGGTTAACTTCTGATGAACAGGCTCCAAACAACTATCCTCAAGTCCCTCAGTTTCTAAGTTTCTTTTATAGGCAGGAGAGTGATCTTAATTCTGCTAAATTTTGGTCTCTGTATTTTGGAAAACACTTCGTATGGTTGGACTCAATCTGGTGGGTCTTTTCCAACCTGCTGATTCTATGATTCTATAATTCCCTCGACTCCAGTCACTGTGAGGCTGCTTATTTCTCTGTGCTTACTAGATTTAATTCCCCTCCTTACACAGTACAGGGGATTGTAGTCTTAATTATTCATACAAAATGACTGTTCATTCAATAAGGCTTTTTACTGAGACCTTTGAGGTTGGTTTTGGATTCAGCATGACCTTTTGAATTCAGTTTAAACTGCCTGCCTAGGTAAATGAATTGTGCTATACTTCTCTGTGAATGCTGTTAGACTGATCTTTGACGGAATGTCCCTGTCAAATGCGGTCAAGTGCTGATTTGCTGTTTGCTCTGTGTACTCAGAAAGCCTCAGTTCAAGAGAAAAGTCTTTCTGTGTGTGAAATATGTGAGGCCATGGTGAAAGAAGTGACTGGCCTCTTGGAGAGCAACAGGACAGAGGTGAGTAAGTGACAGAAATGATGCCCCTTCCTAGGCTTTGACTAAAATGGGGCTGTATTGGAGGGCGAAGGAGAGTTATCTTTATTGCCTGTTTTTATGAGAGCAAGATTTCCATCCTGGGGGGACTGAGTAAGAAAACATGTATGTATGAACTGAGTCAGATTTCTGTTTCTCATTTCCCACACATCCTTCATTGTGCCTCAGGAGGAGATTGTACATGAAATGGAGATTATCTGCTACATGTTCCCACAAAGTGTCAAAGACCAGTGTAAGGACTTCATAGATGTTTATGGCCAGGCTTTGATTGACATGCTCTTGGAGGCAACGAATCCTGAAACTGTGTGTGTTATGCTGAAATGCTGTGCAGCCAACAAACCTCCACAGCAGCCAGGTTGGTCATGAGAGATCGGTGGCATTGCAAAATGAGCTAGTTAACTATGATTATAACTCTTTTGAGGACACATGCTTTTTAATACTTTGCTGATGCTGCCTCCTTTCTTTTATTTGGGGAACTACCTAAGCAGTGACCTTTGGTGTTTTTTTTCCCTTCTCAGTTTTGGTGAAACCTGCAGGTGGCTTCTGTGATGTCTGTAAGATGGTGGTAGCTTATGCAGACAAAGAGCTAGAGAAGAATGCCACGACAGCTGAAATTGAGGCTTTACTGGAAAAAGTCTGTCACTTCCTGCCAGAGTCCGTCAGTGATCAGGTAAAGCACTTGTGCAGGAGGTGAGCTAAAAAGCAGTGGTCTTACTGATGCTTGGGAACAATCCTTGTTGATTTGTTGGGTTTGCATAGGTCCTACAGTGACAATTATGCTTACCTCATGTTTTGAGTATTTCACCTGATATTTTGTCTACATGCTGGTTTTAGGTCCGTCTCTCAAGTGTCTCTGCTTCTGCTATAAATGTCCAGGTACTCATAACAGAGATCCCTGTGTTTGGCCGACTGCCTCTGTCTCTGGCTGGAGACAAACTGTCCACAGGTGCAGCTGGGACTGCCTTGTGTTCAGCAACCTGGTCCTCCCTAAGTTTTCCCCTTCACTAGTTAGCTCCCTAGTGTAGCAGCTTCTCATGTGCAGTAGAGCAAAGAAGGAGCAGGCTTGATCTGAGGCAGTGAAATGACCTCCCAGACTCTTCCAGTCGTAATGAGGCAGGTGGTGGTGAACAGAAGGATGAAACATCTCACAATGTTTGGAAAAGCTAGAGAGCAGTGTCTCTTGGTTTGGAAAGATAACGAGAGCAACATCTCTATAAAAGTCGTCAGTCTTCCTCTGCTAGAGACTGGAAGGAGTTCGATGTGCAGGGGGATTGGGTTTTCACACTCCCCATCCTTAGGGGTTGGCAGTCCCTTGAATAGATTGAGACTTCTAAGGGCCTGAATTGACTGGCTGAATTGTTGCACTCATTGGCAGTCAGTAAAGGTTTGCTTGGAAATCCTCTGAGAACAGTGAGTGGGAACAGCTGAAGAGTTCTTTTTTTTTTTTTTTTTTTTTTCCCCCTCTACACTGATCCCATTCAGGGGATTAACAAAATAATTGAAGTGAGCTGGCATAGTTGCAGTGAGATGGCAAAAAGCAGCACCTGTTTAGCCATCACTATCAAGATCTACCTAGAAATCTTATTAGGTGGCTGCTGAGTGTCAGCAAGTGGCAACTGCATGTAGTTTACTAGGCATGCAGTATACAACCTTAAAGCAGCTATGAAGCAGCTGTTCCTGCTAACTGCTGTGAGGCTGTTTAATAGTAGACATTTGCTTATTAATTGATGCGTTAGTCTGAGAATGCCAGCATCATTTTGTGCTTTGAAGGTGGCCTCTCCACTAGAGGGCCGGCCCTTAGCAGTGGGAAACGTTGTGGTGCTGCCTGCTCTGAAGTGAACGGCAACTACATCATCTTGAAAGAGCTCAAGAGTCATTACTGTGTTGCTGCCGTCCTGGTCAGGATGTTTGTCTCCAGCTTGTTTAGTGTGCTTTCCTCTGGAGGCAACAGTGTTCTCCTCCATTAGAGACTAAGCTTTGCAAGTCAAAGTCTGTCCCGCTTGGTTCTTTGCCCAGTCTGTCCTGCTTGTTTTTTTCCCTCTTGACCCTTTTCTTATCATAGCCTGTCTGCAGACAGGTATGAGCTAGCAAAGGAAGATGTAGTTGCGTGATTGTGTGATGCTGAGTCCTCCTCAATCTGTAGAGCCCAAGCTTCTGGTTTATCAGTTTGGAATGTGTTATTGGGGCGTCTGGAGTAGTGTACAGTCCTGCCTGCTGAAGACCGATATCTTCCTCCTCTTTTGAAGGGTTTATCGGGAAAATCTCTCAACCTGTGCTTTGTTACAGTGCGTTCAGTTTGTGGAACAGTATGAACCAGTAGTTGTGCAACTCCTCGCAGAGATGATGGATCCCACTTTTGTTTGCACTGTGAGTATAGTGTTTATTTCTATTGAGTACAGGCTCTGATGCAGTCCTGCCTACTCTTCTGTGTGTCTTTCAGTGCCTAGCATGCAGAAACTCTGCTGGAATGAAAATCAGCAGGCTGAATGCTCAGAGCAAATGCTGTTGTGCAAGGCCTGGGGCTTACTGAATGGACAGCTGTCTGACTGCCAGCCTTGTGCAAGGAAGGGTGGCAGAAAAGAGCTGCTGGTGGTTATCCACAGTTGAGGTTCAGTAATAAGGTGTAGTCTGCCCTGAATGTGATGAGAGGAAATTAAATGATGCTTCTTGAGAAAGTTCCCTTTCTAGAAGCTCTGTTTCTTGAAACTTAATATGGAGAAGCAGTTGTGGTAACTTAATTCTTCCTCGTGTCAGATGACTGCCTCATGGCTGCTCATTCAGCTGCAGTTGTCACCTGAGCATAGAACTGTGGGAGCTCCTGCAGCTGCCTCAGTGTTGCCTCCACACTTGGTCAGGCAGAAGCTCGAATGTAAGGCTGGAATTGGGATCTCTTGGTGCAAATAGAAAGATGCTGACTCTGCTGCTGCTCTTTTCACAGAAACTTGGAGTCTGTGGCTCAGCTAAAGAGCCTCTCGTCGGAGATGATGCTTGTGTCTGGGGGCCAGGCTACTGGTGTAAGAACATGGAGACTGCTGCTCAGTGCAATGTATGTAAAGCAGGATTCTGCCTTAAGTTCCCTCTTGGTCTTTGATAGCTCCTTATAAATTACCTTTTTGACTCCTATGCCACACTTTTCAGTGGATGAACCCCAGTTTCAGAAAGCAAAAAGGTACTAGCTAGAGATGGTTGGGTTTAATTAGAGGGTCTTCTGTAGCCCTTAGCTTTCTTAAAGCAGACTGTTTCCTCTCCCTTTTGTTCCTATCCCCCACATATCTACTAGCATTTCAATATCTGTAGTAAGGTGCAACGTGAGCTTTATTTTTAGTCTGTGTTCCTGCAGCCAACAGACCATGTCTCAAACTCTCTTTGGACTCTGAGACTTGGCTTCCAGTATTGCCGTGGGCTGATGCTTTCTTTGCCAGGCCTTAATGGCTAGTGGTCATCAGCATTCTTTCCTGAAGCTTCTGGGTGGGGACAGGGATGTTGTTTATTCTAGTCCTCTCTGGAATCGCATATTTTACAAAAAATAGTTATGCTTCTGAGATCCTGGCTCAGAATAAGGTGCTGAATTGTATGTGTAGATGCACACTTGTTTGCAAAAAGGCTTTTTTCCACTAACACATGCAATTTTTTTCTCTATAGGCTGTTGATCACTGCAAACGTCACGTGTGGAACTAGAAGAAGGATTTCCAGTTCTGAAAATTTGCTGTGGCTCTTAAAAATGTAGGCTGAAGTTGGCAGAGAGCTGCATCTCAAATGTCCCTCCTCTCTGCCTGATTAAAAATTTGACCTTCAAGTTCCTTTATTTTAACTCTTCTGTAGCAGTCCTGCTGTTGAAGGATCAGATTGTCATTGTTGACTTAAAGATAATTCTGATTGTACAGTTTAACTCGTTATGCTTAAAAATAGTCAGTGTGTTGTAGATTTTTAACTGGTAGGCCGGAGTGGTTTTTAGGTGCTGGGAAGAACGGTGGAGAAAGCGAAATAAGGCAAGGCTATTATCTTTTAATTCAAGAACAAGATAGAGACTGAATTTTCAAATGTCTTTCTGCAGTCAGCATTGGGACAATTACATGTTTTGTGTTTTTAACACCTGACTGGATTAATAATTACCTATGGGGAACTCTTAAGGGGCAATATTGAATCTGGGAATCCCTTTGGCTAGAAACTTGAAAGGACTGCAGATGCAGGGGAGGGGACTTTGTGTACCCAACTAACTTTCATAGTAACCGGTACATAAAAAGATGCGTTTGTATTTGAGTTACTACGCTTTTGTATTTGAGTGACCACACTTATGGCTCCTGGTGTTACCATAGCTAAGGAAACCCTCCCTCAACTTTATTTCCTTGGACTACTCTGTGGAAGCATGGGTGTTTTCCTTTCCTGTCCAGCCCTGTGGGTTTTCGGTCTTTTGAAGCATGCTGACGTACTTAAAGAATGGCTCCCTCTTTTCTTATCCTAGTTGCTCAATTCTGCTTAGTCGTGCAGCTTCCTACATGCAGCCAGCTGGGTGCCAAGGAGATGGAGCAGGCTGGGGTAGTAGGAAATGGGGGGGAAGAAGTCTGCAGGGGCTGTGCATATGTCAAAACATGCTCAGCAGAAAGGGAAGAACGTGTGGAAAAGTGGGTTTTGCTGTTTGTTCCTTGATCTGTTTTTCTCTCATAGCATATTTCAGTCATCTAAAACTTCGGATGTTCTGTGAGGCTTGTGGGCAGTTTCCACTGCTGCCACCTGTTCTCGCTGATGCTTCTAAGTAGTATAAATATTTTCCCAGAGTTCCTGTTTACGTTGGGAAGTGTCTGAGTAGCAAGCAGAGATGGTAGATGGTAGGAGCACTGTAGTGGGTGTTTGGCAGCTCAGCTGGCACACCTGACGGCCTGCAGCATCCCACTGAAATGGGCTGAGCTTCTTGAACTAGAGCCTTGCCACTTTCCAGGCAGGCTGCTGCTCTGGAAATAAGTCAGGCCTTTGAAGTGTAGGGGCCTTGAGATTGAAGCTCTGATCAAGCCAGCCCCTGAACTGAAGGCACCAAAATAGCTCTCAGGAGACCTTTGGGAAGGAGGAGCTGGGCAGAGGTGGAGTCTGAAAATTCCAGTCCTGTTCAGAAGGGCAGGGAGGTTGGAACTGGATGATTGTTGTGGTCCCTTCCAACATAAATCATTCAATGGTTCTGTAAGGTGCCAGCAGCTGCTGCTGTTCCTGTGGTGTTTTGGGTGAGGCAGGAGCTCCAGTAACAACGCTTTAGCAGCACGCAAATTTTTTTCATGCATTTTAGTGGAAACCCGCTCGACTGCAGCTTTTTTGTTGCTCTGTGTATATACTAAATGTCTGGGTGGTGTTGACAGATGGCAATACCGGTTTGTCTTTCCTGCTTGCATTTGTACAAAATGCTGAAGCACTTGTGGCTTTAAAAAAAAAAAAACAAAAAACTAATTTCATCCAGAGATGTAAAATACTGCAACTTTCCTTCTTGTTAGGCTTGTGCAGTGTAGTGGTTCCAGCAGTGTTATCCCAGTTTGGGTATGCACACCAGGGAGGAAATGGGCTTTGTTCAGCATCACGGCTGTGGAGGGGGAGGGATTGTGTCACACCACGGTGTGTAGGATGGCTTGGGATCTTCTAAAGTGGATGGTGTTCTCCTTTTTTTTTTTTTTTTAATTTTTTTTTTTTTTTGGTGGGGGTTGGGGGAAGGTGCAGATGGATTGAATCTTGCTCTTACTGGTTGTCAAGGTTTTAATTTTCTTGGGTTTTCAGTAGTGCAGGGTTTATGCTAGCAACCTGTCTGGTGAGGGGAGCTGGTAGGAATCCTATGCTACTGCTGGGAGCCTCTTTAGCTGTTCCCTCCCTTCCTGTGGCACCTGACCCGCTTGAGTTACGCTGGGGAGGACGTGTGGTTGCTTTCTAAAGAACGTTGTCTTGATTTTTGCACAAAAGCTTCCTTAATGAACAATAAAAGCTTCTGTGAACCGATAAGTTTGCGTGTTTCGTTTCCTTCTTGCACCCTACTTTCTAAAGGATCCTATTGGCCTCCCCTTTGCTGCAGAGCCAAGAGAGGGCATGTCCCAAGACGCCACTGGGAATCTGGGGCTGAATGGTGGGATTCAGGTTCACATGGAGTTGCAACATGCGTGTCCAATCAAGCTTTTGTTCTGTTAAGCACAGCTGTAGGTTTAAGAGGCTTGCCAGGAGTTGCCACGGCCATGCTCATCCCTGGACAAACGCAATGTCTGGTGTGAGGCAACAGCCCCGTGTTGCAATCTCAGCCTTGCGCAGGCTGGAGGGAGTTCTTGCTGAAGCTGCTCGACATCAGGCTTCACTGCTGACTTGCATTTAACGTGACTTTCTTTTTGCCTTCAGTCCTTGCTCTATTTTGAATTAAAAGAAGCAACTTTTAAGTGGTTCTAAGCATATTATTTGGCTGCCTCTAAATCATAGAATCAGCAGGTTGGAAGAGACGTACTGGATCATCCTATCAAGCACTAAACCATGCCCCTTAGCACCTCGTCCACCTGTGCCTTAAACCCCTCCAGGGAAGGTGAGTCAACCCCCTCCCTGGGCAGCCTGTTCCAGTGACCAACGACCCTTTCTATGAAATGCACCATTAGTTAACTTGTCCTGAATTCACTGGTGCCCTGCTGGCCTATCCTGTAAGGGATGATGGGTTGTTTGGTGAAGAGCACAGAAAATGGCTGTATCCTTTGGCACTAGGATGATTTTTCCCTGCCATGCACACCCTTTGCATCCAGGAGCAGTGAGGTTAGCATTAAGCAGCAGGTTGGACTTCCTGGGAATACCTGCCCTGCTCTGGTCCCTCCCTCTGCTTCCAGGCTGGTGACGGTTTTATAATCAAGGTGCAAGGAGAGGGGTGTGGTAATTGCTTGGTGTAGGTGTGGGTTGTCTCTACTCCCAGCTCATCCAAGATTTCCTCAGTCTGGGAGCAGCACAGGAGAGAAACCACCACTGAGGAACAGCATGGAGAGCAAATGGAGTGGCTGGGTGCTGATCCTGTCTGTGTGCCTAGGTTCCTACCAAGGTAAGGCCAGACTTGGGGCAAGGACTTGAGGAGAGCCAGAAAACCCCTCTGGAAACCCAAAGCTATTCCCAACTATAGCGTCTAAGCTCTGTAGTGTGCTTCCTTGTCCCTCTGATGGCAGAAGCTAGGCCAGAGGAGACCTGGGGCTGGTGGCACCACTGACTGCTTTATCGCTTGCTTGCTTGGATGCCATAGTTGCAACTTCTGTCCTTAAAGATGATGCTCCCTCTGTTCTCCGGACAGCGAGGATTCAGAGGGTGCTGATGTTTGCCAGGGAGTGGAAGGAGGGAGGCTGGATACCAGGGCGTCCCTGCAGCGATAGGGAAAAGAGCTGCTTTGACTGTTGGTCTTGGGAGCTGGCTGTCTATATGTGACCTAGGGGAAACCACTTCATTGTCCTGGTGTGATGGAGTGACTGCGGTGCCACCTGGAGCTGCCCCTTTCTTCAGGGGCCTCATATGAGGTGCAGGAAGCCTCTCTTGCCACGGCTTGCTGAGCTCTGGGTAGGGTGATGGAGTGCAGTGCTGCAGCACAGAGCACTTTTGGAGACTTCTCATCACTAGGGCTTTAGGTATCTGTGAGCAGTTCGGTTCTTCCTGCAGAGGAGCTGCTGCCACCATCCCCTCTGCATCCCCCTGAGAAGGGTGAGAAAGTGATACCTGGCTTGTGTTCTGCTCAGCCCTCAGAAAACAAGTTGGGAAGAGCCTGTTTCCAACCTCTGGTCTGTACTCGAGGGGAAATCACTTATTCCAGGGGAAATTTCCCCAGGGAGACCACAGAGGCTTGCTGTTGCAGGCAAGAGAAGCCCCTTTCAGAGGGAAGAATCCCTTTTCCACCCTTGTTACCTGAGGCTCAGCCCATCAGGCTCCTCCGATGTGACCTTCCCAGGCAGTGGCTTTGTGGTGGAAGGGTCGTGACTGGCGAGGACATGCCGAGGTGTTCCAGCCAGCAACAGGCAGAGCAGGAAAGTTCACCCACTCTCGGCACGTCCGCCCCGGGGAGCCGCCAGCGGCTCTTGTGGCACCACGGCTCAATGGTGTGACTGGTGGGGCCGTGGCTCCATGGGCCACTGCCAGTCTTGGAGAAGGATTTTGGTGCCGCAAAGAGCATATTTACAATTTTTGTTGTACCAGGGGTGTGAGCCCAGCTGGGAACTGGGGCGCCGGGGCCCACGCTGCCACCCCCAGGGTTTACATCACAACCTGCTCGCCAGGCTCTGCCGGCTGGGCTAGCACGCTCCAAGGCTCAGCCTAATGCCGGCACAGCCCCTGCCAGATCCAGAACTTGGTGCTGGATCCTTCCTGAGCCAAGGCCACCCCACCCCAGGGGCCTGGCAGCTGGGGATGGGGCAGTGCCGGCTGGCTCAGTGCCACGGCAGCAGCACAGGAGCATCCCTGCCTCGCGCCCTGCTCTGTGTCAGGGCTTTGCTTAAAACACCATCAGCTGATGTCCTTGCAGCCAAGGCGCCAGTCAGCACGAGGTGGATCCAGCATGGCTTTGAAATGTGGAAGAGAGCTCACAGGGCACTGGTTGGTCTGGTTGCTTGCCCTGTGGTGATGCTTTCCACCCGGGGAAGCTCCCTCTGCTCTCAGTAGACAGATGTTGTTATTGTTAATAATTTTCTTTCCAGCCCAGCACTTATTGCCTGAGTTTCAGTTTGAGCAGAGCGAGGGGTAAGTGCTGAGCTGAGAGCAACCATGTGCCAGAAAGGTGCAGATACAAAGCACTGGTGTCCTTTGGACCAGTGAAATCCCCCCGTGTCGTTGCAGACAGCATCCTTACACCAGCGGTTTGGTTTCTAGCATGGGTGTGAGAGATCACAGAATCATAGAATGGTTTGGGTTGGAAGGGACTTTAAAGCCCATCCAGTTCCACCCCCTGCCACGGGCAGGAACACCTCCCAGCAGACCAGGCTGTCCAAAGCCCCATCCAACCTGGCCTTGAACACCTCCAGGGATGGGGCAGCCACAGCTTCCCTGGGCAACCTGGGCCAGGGCCTCACCCCTTTCATTGGGAAGAATTTCTTTCTAATGTCCAGTCTAAATCTTCCCCTCTCCAATTTATAGCCATTCCCCCTCATCCTATCACTCCATGCACTTGTAAAAAGTTCCTCCCCAGCTTTCTTGTAGTCCCCTTCAGGTACTGGAAGGTCACTGTAAGGTCTCCTTGGAGCCTTCTCTTCTCCAGGCTGAACAACCCCAACTCTCTCAGCCTGTCCTCTATGAGATTGTTTTCGTAGCTCTCTTCTGGACTCCTTCCAACAGTTCCATCTCCTCCTTATGTTGAGGATATGCTTATGTTCAGAGATTCTCATGTCTATGGGTCAGGCAGGGCCAGCTCAGAACAATCTGGGGGTTTTCACCTCTCATCTCTTCCTTTTTTTTGGTGCTGCCCCTGAAATCCTCCGCTGACCTGCCATTCCTGTTTGCCCTGATGCTAGTGCCAGGGTTCAAAAAAAAAAAAAAAATTAAATATTTATCTCTCAGCTGATGCGGTGCCCATGACATTGTTCTGCTGGGGAGGTGCGTGGGAAGCCACGCATGGGAAACCAGGGGGACTCACCCTGCCCTGGGGCTCACTCCTGCCTCAGTGCTGCTGTCAGCCCGATGGGGTAATCGGGGCTGAAACACCATCCGGCTCTTGTGGAGCTGTGCCAGCATTTTTGGGAGTGTGTGGAGCTGATGGGGGGCTTGGGACACCCCTCCCCGCAGCCTCCGCTTGCTTGGTTGGCCCTGGGCATTTCAGGCTGCTGCCCCAACACGTCCTGTGGATGAGCAAAAGTCCTTGTGAGGATCTGGTGTGCTGAAAAAGCAGCTTTTTGGCAGAAACCTTGTAAGGGTGCAGTGGGTAGAAGCAGCAGTTTGAACCTTTGGTTTTATTTCTCCCAAGGGACAGGGGACAGGGCGAGAGGGAATGGCCTCAAGCTCCACCAGGGGAGGTTCAGGCTGGACATTAGGAAAAAATTCTTCACAGAAAGGGTCATTGGGCACTGGCAGAGGCTGCCCAGGGAGGGGGTTGAGTCACCTTCCCTGGAGGAGTTTAAGGGACGGGTGGATGAGGTGCTAAGGGACATGGTTTAGTGTTTGATAGGAATGGTTGGACTCAATGATCCGATGAGTCTTCTCCAACCTAGTGAGTCTATGATTCTATGATTTCTGCTATGCAGGACCATACAGTTAGGGCTAGGTGGTAAAAGCTGCAGGCAGATGCTGTAGGAGGGTTGTGCTTTGCTTCGAAACGCCAGCTACAAGGGTGTGCAGCAGGGTCTGCCTCTACAGGTCCTGCTCCCCAGGTGCCTTTCCAGTGCGGCTCCCAGCTGAAGCAGGGAAAGGAAGGGCTTGGGTGCCACCTCCCTGGCTGCATCCTGGGTGGGTGCAGCACCTGCTGGAAGTAAACACTTGCCCCATCACAAATGAATCCTGACACGCCGAGGTGGCAATTAAACTGCGGGCGTTGCGCCATGGCACCGTGCTGCCGAGGCGAGCGATGGCGCCGCTGCCACGTTGGGGATTTGCAGCCAGGAGAAAACGCTGTTGTTGGGAGGAAATGCAAAAAAAAAAAAAAAAAGAAGCCACCCCAAAGAGGGTTTGCTCAATCATTGCCGGGAGCTGCGGTGTGGTTAACCAGCTGCTGCATGGAGCTGCTCGCTGGAACCCCTGGTTTGCTCATTTTATAAGATTTATTGCTGTTTTTATGAGCAGCCGCCGCCCTGGCATCTTGAATGGTGCCACGAGGCTGGGGATGATCCTCCAAATTCCCTTTGGTTTTGATGCTGGCCTGAAGCTGCTACGAGAACCCACTGGAAAAGCTGGCAGCATGCTGTTGCCCAGCAAAGACGGTCATTGCTGGGCTTAAAAAAATTCATTTCGGAACCCCCAACAACTCCCCCACCACGGCAAAAGCTGAGGCTGAATCATAGAATCATAGAATAACCAGGTTGGAAGAGACCCACCAGATCATCGAGTCCAACCATTCCTATCAAACACTAAACCATGTCCCTCAGCACCTCGTCCACCCGTCCCTTAAACCCCTCCAGGGAAGGTGAATCAACCCCCTCCCTGGGCAGCCTCTGCCAGTGCCCAATGACCCTTTCTGTGAAGAATTTTTTCCTAATGTCCAGCCTAAATGTCATCCCCTCAGCTTTTGGGATTGAGTTGAGGATGGGGTGCTGGGTCGGAGCAGGAGGGAATGTCGGGGTGCCCTGGGGGATGACAATCTCCTCTCCCCCTGCCACAGCTGCTGCCAGCCCCCTCCACGAGTGCGGCGAGCGGCCAGAGGACTGGTGTCGCGACGTGGTGACTGCAGCCAAGTGTGGGGTGCTTCAGCTCTGCCAGATCACCGTCTGGGACCAGGCCCTGGGGGTAACTACCAGCAGCTGGGGGACGTGGAGGGATCGAGGGATGCACCCGTCCTGCACCAAAAACATGGGACTGAGGGATAATCCCAACCTGGCTGCCCCCAAGATGGGCACCTGGAGGAGCATCTGTTGATGCTCTCAAGTCAGCAAGGGGGAGTGGAGCTCGCGGAGGGCTGGGAGTCTGCAGGGTGAGAGGCAAAAATGGGTGGGTACCTTGGAATATTCCCAAGTGCCCCTTGGTGCGGTGTTTTTGTAGTGGAGGAGTGGACTTTGGGGGAGTAAGTGGCAGGGTGGGGGCTGTGGCAGCATCCTGATGCATCCTTTCTCTCACCAGAAGGGCATCCCTTGTCACCTGTGCCAGATGGCGGTCTCCGTGGTGGGCAAGATCCTCCAGGACAACCGCACTGAGGTGGGTCACGGCCAGGGGAGTGCGTGGGGCTGGCGTGCGTGTGTGTCCCCACCACAGGCCCAGCCCTGAGCTCTCTCCTTGTCCTCTCCTAGGAAAAGCTGCGGAAATTCTTGGATAAGAAATGCCAGTACCTGCCCTTCCAGGACTGGTCTGTCAAGTGCAAGAAGATGGTGGACACGGGCATCCTCATCCTTGTCCAGCTGGGCAAGCAAGTGCTGGTAACTGGCTGGGTGGGACCCCTTCGGGTTTGCGTTTCTCCGTGGATTGGGATGCACTGGGGGCAGGGAGGCTTTTGGTGCCTTTGATAAGATTTCCGTGACATGAGGATGGAAACGACCACGGGATAGGGCAGATGCAACCCCAACCCCCCACCCTTCTGCTCCCCTAGGCGGACCCGAAGGTGGTGTGTGGGACTTTCAAGCTGTGCCAGTCCTGGGAGAACCCTACGGGAGCCCTGAAGTTCCAGAAGCCGCCGCCAGCCCCCACGGACCCTGTTCAAGACTTCGCTGACCTGGTCAACCCCTTCATTGCCAACGTGCCCCTCCTGCTCCATCCCCAGGATCTGCCTCGTGGTGAGGCCCAGGTACTGTGGCACAGGCAAGGATGCCATTGATGCTGCTCAAGGGCAAAAATCACCTAGGCATCACCTATTTAACACTCATCTTAAAAAAAAAATTCATGTTATGGACAGCTGAAATGGCATCTGATTGGGGATTGTCACCAATTTGGGGCCAGGATATTGCAGGATGCAGAGGGATGCTGGCTGAAGAGCTGCCCTGGACTGACTGGCATCGAAATCCCAGCCCTGGAAGTCTTGGTGTGGGGGGCTCTGTTTTATTTTGAGGGGGTTACTGATGTGTCCCTGCCCCTGTTGTCCCACAGGAGAGGGAGGATGTGTGTGGGGACTGCCTGCAGCTGGTGGCAGCCATGCAGCTGGAGCTGGGGTCCGATGACACCTTCACCCCATTGCTGGTGGCCCGTGGTGGGCAGGTGTGCGAGGGTTTGGCACCAGCGTTGGCGCAGCGGGTAAGGGCATCCTCTCCCTCCTCCTCTCCAACGGCATGGGAGCATCTTCTGCCACTGCCTGCTCTCCAGCAAGGCTGTGACGGGCTGGGGTACCCGGCTGGTGTCCCCACTCGGATGCTGATGCTGTGATTCCCTTGCACAGTGCAAGAGCTACCTGCTTGAGTACGCGGACATGGGCATTCGGCTGCTCCAGCGCTTGGTAAGTGGGAGAGGTGCTCCACAGGGCGGCCGAGGGAGGGTGGGTTCCAGCGGGATCATCAAGTGGCACAGCCAAAGCGACCCCGTCAGCAGCAAATGCAAGGCCCTATTCTCATTTTTGTTATTCTTTAATTGAAGCCAGTGTTTACAAAGAATTACGGAGTGGTTTGGGTTCATAGAATCACCAGGTTGGAAAAGACCCACTGGATCATTGAGTCCAACCATTCCCATCAATCACTAAACCATGTCCCTTAGCACCTCGTCCACACGTCCCTTAAACCCCTCCAGGGAAGGTGACTCAACAACCAGCCTGTTCCAGTGCCCAATGACCCTTCCTGTGAAAAATTCTTTCCTAATGTCCAGCCTGAACCTCCTGTCCCTTGTCACCTGGGAGAAGAGGCCAACTCCCTTTTCTCCACAACTTCCTTTCAGGTAGCTGTAGAGAGCAATGAGGTCTCCCCTCAGTCTCCTCTTCTCCAGGCTAAGCACCCCCAGCTCCCTCAGCCGCTCCTCATAAGACTTGTTCTCCAGCCCCCTCACCATCTGCGTTGCTCGAGTTGGAAGGGACCTTAAAGCCCATCCAGTTCTAGGGACACCTCCCACTTACTCAAAGCCCCATCCAACCTGTCCTTGAACACCTCCAGGGATGGGGCACCCACAGCATCCCTAGACAACGTTCCTATAAACTCTTAAATACTTCCTTCCCCTCTCTCCCTGGTTTGCAATTGCTGTAATTCTTTATTTTCATTTTTTTTTCATGCTGTTTTCTGCCCCTCCACTGGCAGCAGGCTGAGGTAAGTGGGACCCGCACCCCAACAGGCTGAAATCCCTCCCCACGGGGAAGTGAGGGGCACAGGGTCACCCTCCTGTGGGGCAACGTCTGCCTGATTTGGGGTGTCTCTCTCCGCAGGAGCCAATGGAGCTGTGTGGCCACCTGGGACTCTGCTCCTCTGCCTCAGACCTGTCCCTCCACGCGCTGCTCACAGAAAAGATGACGCAAGTTCTGAGCACACTGGGGGTAAGTAGGAACAACCTCTTCCCAGCGCTGGGATGGGGAAGCCTTATTTTGCACTTTTTTGCCTTGGGTACCCCCATTTTGCCAAGGTGGGAAATGTCTGTCACAGGGATTGACGACTGGGTGGGACAGGGATGGCTTCAGGGGGGCTGGGCATGCATCCCACTGCCTTGTCCCAGCAGGATGAGGAGAGGACCCCGCCACTGTGCGAGATGTGCCAGTTTGCCATCAAGACAGCCGAGAGCCTCCTGGAGAACAATGTGACGGAGGTGAGCCCTGCTGCAGCTGTCTTGGGGGGGATTGCGGGGTGGTGGAGACAAGGGGGGCACAGAAAATAGATGGATCTCCCCATGCACTCGCAGAGGCTGCCCAGGGAGGTGGTTGAGTCCCCTTCCCTGGAGGTGTTTAAGGCACGGGTGGACAAGGTGCTGAGGGACACGGTTTAGTGTTTGATAGGAATGGTTGGACTCGATGATCCGGTGGGTCTTTTCCAACCTGGTGATTCTATGGTTCTATGCCTCCACCTGCTTTCTGCTGGCAGGAGCAACTGGTGAATGACATCGAGAAGGTGTGCTACATGCTGCCCCATGGTGTCATCGGGCAGTGCAAAGATTTTGTTGACTCCTACGGCAAAGCCGTGGTCATCATGCTGCTGGAGGCCACTGACCCGACGGCCGTCTGCACCATGCTGCGCTGCTGTCCCCGGAGTGGGGACATCCACCCAGGTGAGCAACCAGGCACCGGGTTCCCAGGGAGCAGAGTGTTGGGAGGATGCTAACAGCCTCCTCCACGTCCTGCAGGAGCTGCGTCGCTGGAGCAGCTGGCAGCGGGGGCAGGTGCCTTCTGCAATGTCTGCCAGATTGTCATCACCTACTTCGACAATGAGCTGCTGAAGAATGAGACGCTGGCAGAGCTGGGTGATGTGCTGGAGAAAGGCTGCGAGATGCTGCCCACGCCGCTCACCAGCAAGGTGAGCTGGAGGGGGAGTGCCCAGACTGGTGGGGACCCACAGACCCCCCTGTGTTAGGCTAACCCCCTCTCTCCTTTTCAGTGCGAAGCACTCGTTGTGCAGTATGAACCGGAGGCCGTGCGGCTCCTGGTGCAGATGATGGATCCCACCTTCGTCTGCACTGTAAGCGAGCATCCTTTGGCCAAGCCTTGGGGTGTCGGCAGAGGGGCAGTGGGGTCAAGGGGCGCTCACGGGGTTTATTCTTCACCCCTTCCATCTTTTTCCTTTGCGATGCAGAAAATAAGAGCCTGCGATTCATCTGAGGAGGATCTCCTGGGCTCAGATCCCTGTGTCTGGGGCCCACAATACTGGTGCAAGAACATGGCCACGGCGGTAGAGTGCCACGTAAGCTGCGGCTGCGTCCCCTCCCCTGGGCTGGCAGGATGCTGGTGGTCCCCACCTCACCCCGCCATCCCTCCCCATCTCTCCCACAGGCGGTCGAGCACTGTCGGCGTCACCTATGGAACTAGGAGCCACCTCCCCAGCCAGCCAGGCTTGCCCCACTGTTTTAGTTCAGAATCCCAGACCCCCTCCCTTGGGATTCACCTGCGCCCATGGATGTGATGACAGGAATCCATCAGCCTCACCCGCCTCAGCGGGGCTGTGGGGTGCCCCAGCCACCTCTGCTGCTTCCTTCTTCAACCCTGCGCCTTGGATTTCCAAATCAGGTTAAGGGACTTGTTAGTATTTGCAGGACTGGGGATTCAGCCTCACTGCCTCTTAGGCTGGTTGTAAAATCCTGCTGTCGCTCCCCATCCCCATCCCCCCCTTAGCTGCTCAGGAGGCCCAGATTCTGCAATGTGGATCCATCCCCATGGGCTGGGATGATTTCTGCTGCCCAAACGCTGTCCCCCGACTCCTGGCCACCAGCAGCCTCACACTGCAGGTCTTGTTGGCTTTTGGCAAGCCCAGCATTTTGCTGGTCCCTTTCCAAACTGGCTTTTTATTACCTCCACCTCCCGGTCACCAGTTAAAGAAACAAAGTGGATCCAATTTACCTGCAATGCCCAGCTTTGCATGACATTTGCACAACTCTAATTTTGCGTTCAGCTGATTGCTGGAAATATATATATATATATTTAAGTATTCCCTGAATGAAAGAACGAGTGAGTTTGGGAGCAGAGATTTCCTTTCAGTCATCCCTGCTGGGGTGGGGTGGGGAGGGGGTAGGCCCATGCTGACCCTGTCACAGGAGGAGGGATGCCCGTGGTGCCCAGTCCTGAGGGTGCACAGGAGCATCTCACTTCAAATAAACTCTTCCTGTGAGCCCAGCTGGTTGTCTCCTTTCTCAGTCTCCTGGGGTGCCAGGGGGGCTGGCAGGGCAGCAACGAGGGCAAACCTGGTGGAGGTTTAATGCTTCTCCCGAAACGTGGAGTGCAGCAATACCCAGGGTGGCATCTCATGCAGGTGATGGAAGGAGGGGTGAATTAAGGGAAAAAGAGAGCTCTTCTCTTCCAAAGGCAATCAGGGAATGGTCAGATTCAATGATCCAGTGGGTCCTTTCCAACCTAGTGATTCTATGATTCTAGGGGATGACAAATCTGCTGCAACCAGGGAGGAAGGATGACAGACAGGGTACCCAAAGCCATAGACAGTGTATTTCTGAGTCCCATAACAGACCGTGCCTGAAACTTTCCACAAGGTTACGATTGGAAACAAACCCCCGAACGAACAAACCCGAAAGCAAGAGAGAAGGGGAAAGAAAAGGGCATTAAAAGACACGCACGAGCACTCCACATCCAGAAGCCCCGGTTATTGTCAGTCTCTTTTTCTATGTCGCAACATGTTTTGGTAAAGCCAGCAAAATGGAGAAATGTCTTCGGTTTTTGTTTTTTTTTCTTTTTTTGGTCTTTCCTTGCCGGAAAGGTGACGTTAGTGCCAACCGGACTCAGCCTCGGCCCTCCCCGTGCCCATGGTTGAGGTGTGACGGCTGCTTGTCCTCAGCCTGCGCTTGCACCTTTGCTGCACCGTGCCTTCACCCCTGTCCAGCCTGGACTCATTGGATTCATTTAGCTTTTCTTTTTTCTTTTTTTTTTTTTTTTTTAAAAACCCAACTTTTTAAAATAAGAAAAATAAAAAAAAATTAATGTTTTCATGGATAAGTGACAGGTGAGTAAAAGCAAACCAGTCCTGAGAGCCCTTTCCCGGGGCCAAGCTCTCCAAGGCTGCCAAAGCGAACCAACCACAGCGGTTGGCCTGGAATCCTTCTGCAGGGGAAGGGGGGGGGCAAGCACTAGTCTTGGGGTGCTCCCACCCCCCACCACGGCCCCCGTGGTCTGTGCTTCATCCCTGCTGGCCCCGGCTTGCCTAGAGGAGCACCACCACCACTGCTCGTCACAACTCGGTGATCTCCAGCGGGCTCTCCATGATCACCTCCCGCATCTTGTGCAGAGGGGTGGACTTGGCTGACTCGGTGCGGGCATTGTGGTCACTGTAGCCCCCGCAGTCAGCAGTCAGAGTCTCCAGCGAGCGACCCAGCACCTTCTGGTCATCCTCAGGCAGGCTGTTGAGGTCGGAGGCAAGCAGTGTGCCTGTGCTGCCGTGCACCACGTGGATGCCATCGGGACCTTTCAGCTCCACCGGTTGCTTGTGTCGGAAGCGGAGGCTGCCCTGGCTGGGGCTGCGCTCCTCCTCCTCCTCCTCCAACTCCTTCTGGATCAGCTGCAAAAGGTCCACGGGGGAGGTGGGAATCACCACCACAGCCAGAGCAGATCCTGGCTTCCCTGTCCATAAAACTTCCCACAATGCCAGAGCTCAGCAGGACCTTCCTCTTCTGCAGCAACCTCAGAACTTGATGATGAAGATCACCAGCGCAATGATGATCTCCAGCTAGACTGCTCACTCGTCAGGTGGATGACCTGGATCAGGCACTGTCTGCCAGCCAGGTGGTGGGTCAAGGGTTGGACTTGGGTTGGAATTTGGGGTTGTATGAGTGTGGTGGGGGAGGAGGCAGATAAGGAAAAGAGTTGAAGGAAGGCTGGATGGGGCTGGAGGGGGATAAGGACAGATGGAGGGTAGAAGGGCTGAAAGGGGTCTCCCATCCCACTGCTCTCCTCCGCCCTGTTTGCCCCTTGTTTTGCCCCCCATGAAGAGGGGGAAGGCTGTGGCTGATGTGCTTTTCCCCACACCAGCTCTCCTGCACCAAAACCCTCTGCCTCAGACTCTTTGCCTCAAAAGCCTGCTGGGGTTGATAAGATCAGAAGAGCAGAAGGGAGGGAAGATGCCCCCACGTGTGTGCAGGGATCCGCAGCTTCTTGGCCAGCCTCGTCGGAGTGGCTGCCCCTTTGCAGGGAGATGGGGAGGTGATGGACAGAGAACGCCCCACAAAGAGCGGGTCCTCCCCAGGGTGAGAGAGGCTAAGGGAGAGGGTGCTCCTGATGCTTAGAGGAAACATGGGCTGGGTCATGAAAGCTGGAGCACTGCAGGGAATCAGCAGCCTCAGTGGAAAAACAGCATGTGGTTCACTTCAGACGCGTAAGGAAAGGGGGAACCACTGGGTGACAGGGCCCATGGCCACGGGGAGTGACCGCAGCCTGCAGGGCTAGGAAGACACACTGCATCCCAGAGGGCACGGCAAGCATCTCCCCATGCCCATGCACACCCCATCTACCTCTGAGACCGAGGAGCGGTCCCCCTGACTGGCGGTGGCCTTATGCACCATCCGCTGGGCAAAGAGTTTTTTCAAGCGCATGTAATCATCCAGGACCACCTTCAAGAGAGTGCCCTGAGTGGAGGGGAAGAGATGACGGGTTACCCAAAGGAGACGGTTTGGTTGGAAGGAGGCTGGCCATATCCCAGCATTTTTTGGAGTGACATCACCCTCCAGTGCCGCAGCCATGAACCTGGAAGCCTGGTAGGAGAAGACCCTGTTGGTGGAGGATGCCCACACTCATCACTCACCTTGATGGGTCCCTCCCGCATGATCTGCCCTAGCTTGGCAATGTTGTCATACTCCTGGATGGCTGCCCGCAGGTAGCGGTCATCCTCAGGCTTGGTTGCGGAGGGCTCTCTCCCAAAGGTTCCCTGTGGGAAGAGAGAGCGGCTGAGGAGGTGGCGTGGGCATTGGGTGCAAGGAGAAGGCGTCCCGGCGGGGCCATGGCTCACGTGGGTGCGGGCAGGGCTGTTCCAGAGATCGGTGATCTCGCTCAGGTTCTCCGGCAGGTCGTCCTCGTGCTCTGCCTGTGCTGCCAGCTCCATGTTCCTGCAGAAGGGGTCCAGCCACACCGGGTTGGCCCTGCCAAGGGGAAAAGAGAAGCCCTCAGGGAAAGCAAAAAGCAGCAGAAAACCCAGCAGCATCCATAACCCCGTCCAAAGACCAGACGCTGAGGTTGCGCTGCCCTGTGTGGACGTGAATTCAGTTGATCCAGATCCAGATGTGTACCTCCCTGTCATCTCTACAACCCCTAAATCTGGCCAGTACTGGCAGAGATGGAGTCACAGGAGAAAGCACAAGGTTGTCTTGCTTCAAAAGGTCTCCAGGCAAGCAAGCACCCCAGGGCCAGTCCTGCCCTGCACAGCAAGCCCAGCTGCACCCTTCCACAGAGCAGAAGGCACCATGTCTCCATCTCCTGCACACCCCTGGCTGCAAAACGCAGCCGTACATCTCCTGGGAGAAGCCTGTAAACCTGCAACACGTGCTGCACCCTGTGCTGCATGAGGTGGCCAACCCAGGAGCTGAGGGCAGGGGAGAACTCACCCGTCAAAGGAGTACTTGTTGGTGTTTGGCATGTCCATGATGTCCATGAAGCCTCTGTTCCCTGCAATGAGTGGCACATCAGTGGGCTCAGCAGCAAACCCAGCTGAGGGTATGGGAGGCAATTCCTTATTGAGGAGGGAAACCCAGCAACCAAAAGGCACCAGCGGCACGAGAAACATGCCAGGATCCTACAGATGGAACCTGGATGCTGAGAAAATCATCCCACCTTGCTGGGCAATACCACTTCCAATTTATACCCTGCTGCCATCCCCTACGTGTGTCCCACTCTGTGCTGTTCATGCACCCTGGAAACCCCCAAACCCTGCTCACCGGTGGAGCCAGCCACTATGGCTTTCAATTTCCTTTTGTGCCTGTGAAAGAAATAGAGCCAATCAGGGAAGAAAATAAGGAAGCTCATTGAAATAAGAGGGGAAACAGATTTGAAGTAAACATAGAATCATAGAATGGTTTGAGTTGGAAGGGACCTTAGAGCCCATGCAGTTCCACCCTTCTGCCGTGGGCAAGGACACCTCCCACCAGACCAGGCTGCTCAAGCCCCATCCAACCTGGCCTTGAACACCTCCACAGATGAGGCAGCCACAACTTCCCTGGGCAACCTTTGCCAGGGCCTCCCCAGACTCATCGGGAAGAATTTCCTCCTACTGTTTAGCCTAAATCTTCCCCCCTCCAATTTAAAGCCATTCCCCCTCATCCTATCACCCCATACCCTTGTAAAAAATCCCTCCCTATCTTTCTTGTAGCCCCCTTCAGGTACTGGAAACAGCTCCCGTACCTAGAAGGATGATGAGAAGAGGTGATATCAACATTAAAACCATTATATTTCTGGAGAAAAGGAGCACTTTCTGAACACAGGCTGAGCCCCACCACAGTAGGTGCTGGGTTGCTGATGCCCACCTTTGCTTGCAGGCACTGCTGGGACTGGGAGAGGCCACGTGGGTCCCCCTGGCCCATGGGGACATAGTGGCTATCAGGGCAGAGCCTGGGTGTTACTCACACTGTGCGGTAGTACCAGTTCATGAGGATGAAGAGCATGGCAGCCAGAAAGAGCAGGACAGCCAGCACAATGATCGCCATCTGCGAGAGACAGAGAGGTTGCAGCAATGTCCAGCATGGAGCCAGCACCCAGCAGTAGGTACTTGTTCAAAACTATTTGGATGAAACCTCTCTCCAGGGCATGGAGGACAGAAAGACGCATCGTCCCACCTGCAAGCAGTGGCCCATCTCCAGCCCTAGAAGGACCACTACCTGCAGAGCCGAGAGGTCATCTGGAGCCCGGGCAGTGATGGCAGGCTGCACGTCCAGCACGTTGTAGTTCCTAAAGAGGTTCCTCAGCTGCTCCTTGTTCTCATCTATCATCTGAATCACCCTGGGAAGAGAATGGGTGCTTGGGCATCTTAATGTTTATGAGGCTTCCGGAGGCCTCAGTGGGACAGGTGATGGGCTGGGCGACAGGCTGGGCAACGTACCGCTCCACGTCCAGGATCCGGTTGGTCTCCCTGTTCACCACATGGATCAGCAGCTCTGTCTGCGCAAAGTTCACTCGACCTTTCTTGTCAACATGGAACTGGGGAGACACAGCAAAGTCTGCAATGCGGGAGACATGTCTCCTCCCGTAGGACATCCTGAGTGTGCCCCGAGGTGTACTCGTGTGGCAAGAGACCCTCAAGACTGTAATGGGGTTGGTCTGGACCCCCTTGGTACACCCAAGCCTGGGGTGTATCCCATCACCTTCAGAGCTCAAGAGTGTCTATAGTTTATAGAGACAGGTCATCCTCAAAGGAGACCTCCTAAGCAGCATGTGGAAGGTTACCTACACCTCAAAGCAACTTCATAGGTTGATGGTTACCTGCACATCATCTGTGTTGACGATGGCACCCGTGATGTTGGAGAGCAAGCTGATGAACTCCTCTTCGAACTGCCTGACCTTGTCAGGGATCTCATTGATGATGATTTTGACACGCTGGTCATCCCGCAGGATGTAAATCCCCACAATGGCTGTGTCATTGTGGCCTACCAGGTCAGAGGCAATGATGTCCACCACAAAATAGCCGGGGTTGTAGGCCGTGAAGAGGTCGAAGGTCCGCAGGATCCCATCAAGGGTTCCTGGAAGAAGGACAGTTGCAAGTGACCCTGTCCATGGGGATGTCTTTGGCCACAGGGATGTCTCTGGACATGGTCCCGTGTTCATGTGGCACGCAGGGTACACACCGATGCTGAAGATGTTGGCCACCTCCTCAGAGTCGTTGGAGTGCTGCTTGATGTAGCGGATGCCCAAGATGTTGTACAGGACCAGGCTGTTATTGCCCACATCGGCGTCTACTGCGACCACTCTGATGAGCTCCGATCCCACCTTGGCATCGGTGGCAACTCCTTTGAGAGAGAGATGGGACAAGGACCTGGGACCAGGCCGGCTCTCACTGCCCCTTTATCTGGCTGGACTTTCCCTGGAGCATCTCCAGCTCTGAGTGCCCCCCCAGTCCCTGGCACCCCTTACCCGCTGTGTACTCTGACTTGGTGAACTGGGGAGACTGGTCATTGATGTCATCCAGGAAGATTCGCACCTCCTGAAGGGTCAGGTCCCCGCTGAGGTCCCAGGACTGGGTTCTGCCTGTCTGCTGGCTCCGGGGAGGGGACCAGTTCTTCTGGCTGGATGCTTTGACAATGATGGAATAGAATGGTTCCTTCTCCCGATCCAGGTCTCGCAAGACCTGCAGCTTCCCCTCCCTGCTCAGCTGGAAGTTGCTTTCCCGGTTCCCATCTGGGTGCAGAAAGAGGATCCCAGTTAGTCTCAGCATTTCTGAGACGCCATGTCAGGGCTGAAGGGAAGTCAGGAGCTGATGGCAGTGATGGAAACCCTTGGTGAGCTGTGCAGGGGGGCATGCAGAGTCACCCATTCCCTCCCTGCTTGGCACCCACCTGCTATGAAGTAGTAGACAATGGCATTGGAGCCCTCATCCGCGTCCACTGCCCCGGTGACATTCCCCACCACGGTGCCTGGTTGTGAGTGCTCAGGGACAGAGAGCGCCTGGTACTGAGGACTATCCTTCTGCCAGAGACCCCGGGAGAAGGGAGGGTTATGAGCATCAAGGTGGCTTTTTTTTTGTTTCTTTTGATTTGAAAGACTAAAAGTGGACAAATCCCATCGCGCTCCCCGCCTTGGTGATGCTCAGCTGCATCACATGCTGGCCGGCATCCCCATCTCTCCACCATCTGTGTCCTGTCCCCTCCTTCCCAGTGCCTTACGGGTGGCCTGAGGAAGATGGGCTCGTTGTCATCGATGTCATCGAGCGCGACCTGGAGTGGCTGCATGGTCTCGTAGGCTGGCTGGCCCTGGTCAGAGGCCACGATGATCAGCTGGGGAGAGAGGCAAAATCACCATCCTGGGCAAAGTCACCCAGGCCAGGAGACATCGCTGAGGGGACAGCTAGGTGGTGGAGGGTTTCGAGGCGGATTTCACAGGGAATTGTGAGTTGTCCCACCAGGATGCAACTCCCCGATGGCACCTGATAACCACCGAGTTCCTGCTAAGGTGTGACACCTTCACAGCCGACCCCCCTCCAACCACATTGCTAACATCCCTCACAGCCCCACACCGGACCCCCAGCCTCCCCGCAGAGGACCGCCCCGGCCACCTCGCAGGCACGCTGCTGCTTGGCTCACGTTGTACACCGCCTGCTTCTCCCGGTCCAGCCGCATGGCCGTCTGGATCAACCCGCTGACCGAGTCGATGCTGAAATACTCCCAGTCTTTGTTCCCCGCCCCGGTTTTCAGCAGGTTGTAGAGCACTGCTCCGTTGAGACCCTCATCCTTGTCCGTGGCATAGACCTCATAGACGTTGGACCGCAGAGGGATCTCCTGCTCACACACACATAGCCCCTCAGTCATAGAATCATAGAATCACCAGGTTGGAAAAGACCCACCGGATCATTGAGTCCAACCATTCCTATCAGTCACTAAACCATGTCCCTCAGCGCCTCGTCCACCTGTCCCTTAAACACCTCCAGGGAAGGGGACTCAGCCACCTCCCTGGGCAGCCTGTTCCAGTCCCAGCATTGCATGTGAGCTCCCTGCTCCCTCTGCCCCTCCACACCCCCTTGTATCACAGCTGGCAGGCTTCTCATGCCCAAAACCCAACTGGGGGATGGTGATGCTGAGCCATGATTCCCTTTGGCAGGGTGGCTGGACCCTTTCCATGCCAACAACTGGCTGAACCAAGCCTGGCTTCTCAGAAAGGAGAAACATCTTAAATGTCAGCATTTTGGGCTCTTGTTTATAAATGACTTGGCACGCAGGCACCGGCCATTTCCTTATTTTGCACGGTTCTGGGGTTTCTGTTCCCTAAAGCTGCCCCAGCATCCCCACTTGCACATATGGACAGGGACTGTTACTGACTGTTCAGTCCCATGGCCCAAACCTTCTTGCTGCATGTTCAGCCAAGGTCTGGTTTAATCCCTGATGGAGATGGAGAATGGATTTTGCCACAGATAGGCATGAGCACCCCCAGACACAGTCTCATGATCCCACTCCCTCTCAAAGGGTTTACCTCCTTGATGTGCAGGATGGTGCCGTTGGGCGGGCGGACAAAGACAGGGCGGTTATCATTGATGTCGATGACATCCACGTGGAGCATGGTTGTCCCCCAGAGAGGAGGATGTCCCTTGTCCGTGGCCACTACAGTCAGGTTGAATCTCTCGTAGGACTGCAAGCGCCGCCGGGATGTGATGAGCCCAGAGTCTTTATTGATCTTAAAAGCCTCTGGGGGTAGAAGAAACACATCTCTGGCTCAGGGCAATTGGCAGCAGATAAATCATGATTAGAAACCAGTACACCAACTGAAGAACATCCCTCGCAAGGGGGAAATCCCTGTGATGGAGCACAGCTGACTATCTGAGGCTAGGGATGTGGATGCTCTCAGAGTGCTACTTCAAAGCACCCTTGCCTGCTGCTGACTCCCTGTCTCTGGGCAATGACAAGGGCCCTGCTCTCAGGCCATGGGTCTCAGGAAAATGAACTTTTGGTCATTTCCTTCTACATTTGTACTGGCTTTTGCTTGGTTCCCATTATGAAGATATACTGGATTTTAGGTGCTATCAACATCTACCTACACCCACCTAGCCCTCCTTGGATTTCCTATAAAGCGTGCAGTGAGTTTGCTTCAAGACACACTTGTGTGCATACAAATTCCTGCTAGGGTGAGGGGGGACAAGAAAATAAGCCAAGGCTGGGCTGCAGGATGAAGGTAAGTAAAGCTACAACATGCCACACCATGAGGAACTGGGAACTCTGGAGCAATACTGAAAGCTGCGCATTTTCAGTATTGCTCCTGGGACCACGTGCTGCAAACCAGCCACAGACAACCTGTTGTAGGTTTGGCCTCTATGTCCCCTCCATTGCTCCTCATGGTGATCCTCAATCCTGGGGAACAGCCCCCCACCACTGGCACCTACCCGCTCCAGGGCCCTCGATGCTGTAGGTCACCACACCATTGTCCCCTTCATCCAGGTCAGTGGCAGTCATGGTGATCACCGATGTCCCTGGTGGCTCGTTCTCATAGACACTGGTGCTGAACTGGCTCTTGCTGAACTGGGGCCTGAAGTCATTGATGTCCAGGACTGTGATCAGCACCTTTGACGAAGCACAGAAAGCTGGGTGATGTGAGGCTGGAGATGGCTGGGCAGCCCCCCTGGGGGCTGTACCCCTGCTGTGACCCGCAGCTCCCTTCCTGCTATTCGTTTAGCTCTGCTAGCTGAATTCCTGCCTCCAACAATGGTGGACACCTTGGCCGGGGCAATCATTCATGCCAGAGCACTTGCAGACAATAGCATCGCCCTCCCCTGCCCCTCCTTCTCCATCCTCTCCTGCCCATGCGCTGTGGCACAAAGCCCCTGGGGTCATCTGTTTTTCCTTCTGCCTAATTCCTCCCCAGAGCCACCAGCAAGCCTTCTGGGGAGGAAAGGCTGCGGTTTAACACCTTCTTGCCAAGGACAACCACACAAGGGGTTTTGGGAGCAGGAGAGCCTTACCTGCACGGAGTTCTCCCGACGGTTACTAGACACGTCCCCAGGGTTATCCCTGGCCACAGCTGTCAATGTGTAGTGATCCTTCTTCTCCCGGTCAAGGGCTGACAGGATGTAGATGTCACCCTGTGGCACACAGAGACCTTCAGGGGAATTTTGTCTGGCGGAGCTGGTACTCAAGAAGGAGCAGAAGATGAGGTGTGGGAACAAGGCACAAGGTGGGACCATGTCAGCCTCCTCTCCTTTTCCCCCTCTCTTCCTGCCTCAGCTGGCTCCTTACCGTGTTGGGATTTATCCCGAACTTGCCCTCTCCATCTCCCAGGCTGTACTGGATGAGAGCAAAACGCCCAGAATCTGCATCTGTGGCCTTGACCCCCAGGATGATTGTACCCAACGGCACGTCCTCAAAGACAGCTTTCTGCAAACAAAGGGAGCAAGGAGGGCACGTTGCTGCATCACTTGTGGGCAGTAACCAAGAGTGCAGAGCAGCACTCTGGATGAGACACAGCTGGACCCAGAACAAGACGTTCACACAGTTTAAATTGGTGGGTTGACCATCTTCTTCAAACGATTCCAGCACAGATAGAGGGAAAAGAAGGTGTTCTAGAGAACCCTTCATTCTGTGCCCATCCTTTCTGGGCAGGTACTGCCCAGATCCACATGGCCCAGCTCACCTGGTAGGACGGTTGACTGAAAACAGGATTGTTGTCGTTGATGTCCACTATCTCGAGGTACACAGGAATCTCAGCGGATCTGCGGGGAGACCCATTGTCGGAAGCTCGGACAGTGAAGTTCAGCCACTGCACCTCCTCGTAGTCCACCGTCCTGTTGGCCACAACCTTCCCTAGAGGATGGCAGACCCTGAAAATAAGAAACCTGCCCAAGGCCACCAAACTGCCCCAGGCTCTCGCCTCTCCAGGCCACCAACCTGCTGACTGGTCTTCGAGGCAGACATAGCCTTCAGGGGAGAGGTTCAGCAGCTCGTAGGTGATCTGCCCATTGGCACCTTTGTCCGGGTCTACTGCTGAGATGGAGATGAGTGTGGTGCCCTGTGTGGCACCCTCCAGGATCCTCTCAGTGAAATAGGTGACCCCAAAGGGGCGGAAGCGGGGTGTGTTGTCATTGACATCCAGGACGTTGACTGTCAGCTTGGCTGTGGCCATGGTGGAGACCACAAGGGAAGAGAAGAAGAGAAGGACAAGTGAGAAAGAAAAGGGAAGAAAGGATGAAAGAAAGGAGGGTTGTAAAGATGAAGCCATGAAACTCCAGGAAAGCCAAATAAACAGGGATGGTTCATCAAGAAAAACGGCAATATTCAACAAAGCTGCTATGCCCTGAGCTGTCTGTGGGACAGTCTCACCTACTTCAGACCTACAACTGATCTGAGTGTGCCTTCTCGGCATCGGGGCCTGGATATACCAGCAGAAAGGTGGAAAGATGTCATGGGGATAGTAATGAAGACATGGGTGTCTCCTCTGGTACAGTTATGGGCACAGAGTTCTCTCCTTCCCTTGTGCAGTTTTGGGATGTCCAGGCCATTTGCTAAAGGAGAGCTCAGAGGAGAACCCAAACCTGTGGGAGCTGGTCCAGGACTGCTCTCACTGGAAATGTTGCTAGTCAGGGTGGAGAGGGAGGTAGGAGAGCTGCTGGCTACCCAGAAGCTGCTCTGTTGCCTGGGACAGGCTGTGCCAGCCCCTGGCAGCCGCCAGCCCCCTGCTGCCTGGCAGGAACCCACATTTACCGTTGGGCACGCTGACTGACTGCTCGATGACTTCACTGGCGTTGTCATGGACGGAGATGGTGACTTCGTAGGTGGCTACCAGTTCCCGGTTGAGGGGGGTTTTGATCTTCACAGCTCCTGGGAACCCCGAAAAGATGGAGGTGTCAGGCTCTGCCTGTGCATCCCCACTGAAGACCCTTGGCAGACTGGTCTGCCCCAGCTGACTGCTGCACGCTCCACTGCACTTACTCTCCTGCCTCTCACAGAATCACCAGGTTGGAAAAGACCCACTGGATCATCAAGTCCAACCACTCCTATAAATCCTCTCCCCGAAAGCCAAATGGGAAAACGACTCAAAACCTACAGGAGGAAACAACTTCTCTTCTCCTACTCTCCACCTCCTGCCTGCTCCACTCTGCCCAGCTAACTGGGTCTCACGCTACCTCAGCCAGGGTAAGGGTTTGGGTTGTGTGGCTGAGACGGGTTTGGGAACAACCACTGCTGCTCCCCTGCACAACCCCATCCACCTCAGCTCAGCGTTCATGTGTCGTTCAAGAGTCTTGCTCCGTATCCTTTCCAGCAAGTGTGCGTTTCTTGCCTGGATCAGCTCTGTGCTTCCAAAACAGATGTGGGGGGGCTCCTAGCCCTCCTTCCGTGAGGGCAGAGCCTGCTGCCCACCACTTACCCCAGAGCTGCCCCCCTGCTCCACCCAGCAAGGGTGCCCGCGTCCGGTCTGCCAAGGCTGAGCAGCCCCCAGCCTGCAGTGGGGCAACCTGCAATGGTGATGGGTGAGATGGAGGGAGACAACGGATGGCACGGAGAGAGAGCATAGACACAGAGACAAACCTGGAGGGCTGAGAGCCGGAAAGGAAAGAAAAGGATTAGTTAAGTCCAGCTGGACAGGGAAGAGAGGACAGGGCAAGGGTGAGCCAGAGGAGGAGAGTGGGGAGGCAAGTGGGGAGTTTCATCTCCCTGTACCTCAGACACCTACCTCCAAGCAGAGAAGAAGAAGCAGAAGCAAGGAGAAGGGTCCGCGCTGCCCGTGCCACCCTTTCTGCTCTCCTACCTGTCCTAAAATCCACCACGAATGCTCCTTGCTGGTCAGGCACCAGGGCGTCTGTATCGTCACGGGCCACGATCTCCAGCAGGTAGTACTCCAGGCGGGGGTGGAGGTCCCGGTCAATGGCAGTCACCTCGGCTACCACGGTGCCGGGGGCGGCTGACTCGGGGATGCTGACCGTCTGGATGGGGTTGATGAACTCGGGCCGGCAGTCGTTGACGTCGTCAATGAAGAGGCTGACGGTGGCTGTGCCTGAGAGTGCTGGCGTGCCCTGGTCCACAGCCACCACCGTCAGCCGGTAGAAATCCCGCTCCTCTCGGTCAATGCTGATGTTGGCTACGCGGATCACTCCTGTGGTGGCATCGATCAGGAACCTGTCCTGGCCACCACCCTCGATCCGGTAATCTAGCTGCTGGTTGAGGCCGCTGTCGGCATCTGTAGCTGTCACCTGGAGGACAGAGAAGCCTGGGAAGAGGGGACACAGCCCTCTCAAGCAAGGGTTGGAGGGCAGCAGCAGCAAGTCCCCGATCCCAAGGCAAATACCGTCAAGCAACATGGGCAGCCCCAGTTCTCAAACTTTCCCTTCAACCCTATCCTGGCCAGCCCTGACACTGGGACCTGGATCTCCACAGTCCGGTCCCAGGGGACAATCCGAGTCTCCCCAACACCCACCCTCACATCCAGTCCTGGCCCTCTCCTGACCTGGGGGGCTGTTTTCCCGCAGCCGCGCTGTGACCGACGCTGGCTGGAAGATGGGGCGGTTGTCATTGTCATCCAGGATGGTCACTGCCAGACTGGTGGTGCTGTTCAGTCCTCCCACATCATGAGCCACCAGTGTGAAATCCAAGCAAGGGTCCGGCAAAGCCTCTCGGTCTATCACGACGTGGGGCTTCACCGAAACAATGCCTGGAGAAGGGGAAAAGCCCAGTAACAGATCCCACGGCTGCCTGATGGTCCCAGGCTGGGGCTGGGGACCCACTGAGCTACCCCACCTGTGCTGCTGTTGATAACAAAGAGGTCCAGGGATGTCTGCAGGAGCTGGTAGGTCACCACAGCATTGCTGCCTTGGTCACCATCCAGAGCTAGGATGGGTCCATTGAGCACCGTGATCGGAGTCCCTGGATGGGATGACAAGCATAAGGAGGGGATTGCGGTGCCCCCCGTGAAGCCCCCTCCGTCCCCCTCCCGCCCCAGTGATGCATGAGGGACAGCAATGAATGGATGGAGGAGGTGACATAGCAGGGCCTCGCAGAACGCGAGGCAGCAGGGGGGTGGCTGCTGCAGCCTTGCAGACTGACTCGCGAGGCCCAGGCAAGGCGGTAGGAGGTAGGATGTCCAGCTAAAAACAAACAGACAGACACATCCATCAGACCAGCAATTTGCTGCTGAGGGCATCACCTGGAGGCACCCAAACCCATCCCCTTAATGGCAGGACAGAGAGGTAGCTGAGGTCTTGGAGCAGGGAGCGATTTAACAGCAAGAAGTGGGGTTGGGGGAGGAATATTTCTAGCTCTTTAGCTGGGAAATGTCTAGCTGGACAGGTTGGACTGTTTTATCTCTAATCCCTGCAGCAAAGTGGCTCTAGATGCTGGTGATGAAGGCATTCCGTCCCTTTCAGGGACACTGGACAGGTTGGTGCCCTCAGGGCTTGGCTCAGACCATGTCTCAGTGTCTGCAGCTGAGCCATTCCCATATGGGGATGATTTCTTGCAGGACTGTGCATGACCTGTTCCAGGAAGTTTTTCCATCAACAGCACAGACCAAAGCCATGGTCTCTTCAAGGCTGATCTCCCCAGGTGGTTGGCAGGATCCCCTCATATTCAGTCAGTATCCCCATCCCACTGACCTGCTGCCTTTCCCTGCTCAGCATCGTGGCTCCTCCAAGACGGCAAGGAGACACCTCCCCTTGCCCAGCCCCAAAAGGAGTGTCCAGGAACCACATAAGGGAATGAAGATAGACCCACCTGCAGGTGAGTTCTCCATCACCTCAGCCTGGTAGGAGCTCTGAGTGAAGATGGGGCGGTTGTCATTCTCATCTGCTATGGAAATGACCAGCAGGTCAAAATCCTAAAAGAAAACGGAGACAAGAGTGCAATGACCAAAATGTCCTTTCCTTGAGCTCACCTCTTGCCTCTCCCACTGCTGGTCCAAGCCAGAGCCCTATGCAACCAGGCCACTGCGGATGACACTAAGCTGGGTGGAAGTGTGGATCTGCTGGAGGGTCGGGAGGCTCTGAACAAAGGGATCTGAACAGGCTGGACCGCTGGGCTGAGTCCAATGGGATGAGGTTTAACAAGGCCAAATGCCAGGTCCTGCACTTGGGGCACAACAACCCTGTGCAGCTACAGACTAGGAGAAGTCTGGCTGGAAAGCTGCCTGGAGGGGAAGGACCTGGGGGTGTTGGTTGACAGAGACTGAACATGAGCCAGCAGTGGCCCAGGTGGCCAAGAAGGCCAATGGCATCTTGGCTTGTATCAGAAACGGCGTGACCAGCAGGTCCAGGGAGGTTCTTCTCCCTCTGTACTCGGCACTGGTGAGACCGCTCCTCAAATCCTGTGTTCAGTTCTGGGCCCCTCACCACAAGAAGGATGTTGAGGCTCTGGAGCGAGTCCAGAGAAGAGCAACAAAGCTGGTGAAGGGGCTGGAATGCAACTCTTAGGAGGATTGGCTGAGAGAGCTGGGGTTGTTTAGCCTGGAGAAGAGGAGGCTCAGGGGAGACCTCATTGCTCTCTACCTGAAAGGAGGTTGTGGAGAGGAGGGAGCTGGGCTCTTCTCCCAAGTGACAGGGGGCAGGACAAGAGGAAATGGCCTCAAGCTCCACCAGGGGAGGTTTAGGCTGGACATTAGGAAAAAATTTTTCACAGAAATGGTCTGGAACAGGCTGCCCAGGGAGGGGGTTGATTCACCTTCCCTGGAGGTGTTTAAGGCACGGGTGAACGAGGCACTCAGGGACATGGTTTAGTGTTTGGTAGGAATGGTTGGACTTGATGATCCAGTGGGTCTCTTCCAACCTGGTTATTCTATGATTCTATGAGATCTACTGCTGTTGCATAGACTCAATATGAGATGCTAGACTTGCCTTAAAATCTACTGGTCCTGTTCTCTGATGGGGAGGGTGTTGCAGCACCCTCCTTGTGACCCCTCAGATGCTTTTGTGAGATGAGGCTTCTATTGGAAATGCTGTGGGTAAGTGCATCACCTGCTTTTGGCTGTGGCAGGAGCCCCTTCTCCCACCTGCCCTGCTGCCTGCGCTGCTGGAGGCCCTAGCAGTGTTCATAATTACCCGCCTGGCATTGCGGATGTTCTCAGGGTTGTCCTTCACTGTGATGGTCAGCCTGTACTCTGCCACCCGCTCTCTGTCCAGTGGGCGGTTTACATAGACGATGCCGCTCTACCAAGAAAAAAGAGAGAAAAGAGGTACAAGAGATTTGAGATACGATTCCCCTGGGCTATCTCCTGCCAGGTCAGGGTGAAAGAAGGTAGCATGCCAGATGGCACCCATGGGTACACGGGGAAGGCAGGGCCTTGGGGTAAGGGTACCCATTCTCCGCATCCCAGCATCCCACCCCCAGCGCGGGTCGGCTGCGATCCCTTGGGACGTACAGTGCTGTTGATGTAGAAGGCGTTCTCTGTGTTGCCTGCTGTTATATCGAAGGTCAGGAGGGCGTTTGGCCCCTTGTCCGCGTCCCGGGCGAGGATACGGGTGACGAAGCTGGAGACAGGGGCGTTCTCGCTAAGGGTGATGTTCATCGGGAGGTTGAGGAGCACGGGGTCATTGTCATTGATGTCCAGCACACGGATACCCACCAGGATCTGCCAGGCAAGAGGTGGGCTTCCCCACTGAGCCCACTGCGGTCTAGGGGAAAGTCCCAGGGACAAGGGGAAAGCGGAGAAGGGGAGCAGAGCGAAGGCAGAGAAGACCCCAAGGAAGGAGCTGGGGATGGGACACAGCCCTCCATCCCTCCTCCATTGTTTTGTGGGACTCACCGTAGAGCTGAGGGGGGGCACCCCCCTGTCCCGGGCAGCGATGGTGAGGTTGTAGAAGGGGATGTTCTCGCGATCCAGCTCAGCATCCTTCCTCACTCGCAGCTCCCCTTCCACTGGGGAGATCACAAACTCCCCTGTCAGAGACAGCGGGGCCTTGGCTCATGACATGCTGCTGTGAACAGCCTGGCCCCCCAAGTTGGGGCTGTCTTGTTTCAGAGATGGGAACAGGCACCACGGCAGGCCTGGGGACAACAGCTCTAGTCCTTCATTACTGCAGATATCAGAGGACTGTGGGCAGCTAGGGTCTACCCTAGGGACCGATGCACTCCCAGGTACAAGCAGGAGCAGTGGATGTGGTTCGAATGGCCAAATAAGGGGTGCTTGCAGTGTTGGGTTGGGACCTCCTGAAGGTATAAACAGCTCTCCAAGCCCTCACGATGGCCAGAGCAGGGTGGGCTACACGGCATGGACCTCCCCCCACAAGATGAAGGACTGCATCCTGGTTGTCCAGGAAAAGCTTTGAAAACTTTGCAGTGGGGTCAGCATGGAGGCAGGAGTGGGCTGTGCCTTTCCTCACGGCCAGGGATGCCTGCAGCTCTTCTGCCACCTGCCCTGGGGTGCTGGTGGGTCTACAGCTTCACCATGAGGTGCAAAGCAACTCAGTCCCCAAATGCCCTACAAACATTGCTGGGCTAATGGGTGGGGAGGGGATGGGGCTGTGTGCTTGCAGCTCTTGGTTTCTCATTCTGTGGTCTGGGTTTGGGTTTTTTTTTCCTTTTCAATTTTTTTGCCTTTTTTTTTGTTTAGCAGATTTCCCCTCTCCCTTGCACAAGCCCCAGCCACTCTCTTCGCTGGCCATGAACAGGTTAAGTTTCCTGTTGCTCAAAACAGGATTTCCTGGTGTTGAAAGGCTGAATTCGCAGAAGCAACAGACTGGGAGGATGGCTTCTGCTCGCACTCCCGCAAACCAGGTTCCTCCATGGGGCAGGCAGAAGGAGAGGTAATGCCCCCACGTCCCTGCTCACCAAGGGGGTCCCCGGAGATGATGCTGTATTCCACTTGCCCGCTGGGTCCCGAGTCACCGTCATGCGCCAGGAAGGTCCAGACACGCGGTCCAGGTTGTCCTTCCGTGATGTCAAAGGGACCCTCATAGGGCCGAGGGAAGGTGGGACAGTTGTCGTTGATGTCATTGAGGTTCACCAGCACCTGCAGTCAAGGCAAGAGGGTGGAGGGCAGTGAAAGGAGAGGAAAGAAGAAGAGAAGAGTGGAAGGGGAGATCAGCCTGCTGGCCATGTGCATGGAAAGCCACGGATGGGAAACATCGTAAAATATCTTCTGTATTTCTGGTTTTCCTGGGTTCACCAAGCAGATCACTGCTCAGAGACTAAAACTCTGTTATTCATGACCATGCCTACAGCAACACTATGAAACTCCAGTCACACACAAGTGGGGACCCTTTTTAACCTCTGGGCCATGATGAAGTCAACTCAAAAGGCAAATCTACTCCACATTCACATCTTGAAACCCAATCTGGACAAATGAAAACCACAGACATGGATTTGACTATCAAAGCCATGAGTTGAGAGAGGCTCAGTCTCTGCAGCCAACTGCACACTTGCTCACTAAAGGTTTCATTCCTAATGCTCAGTAGACTTGAAAAAAATTTGCAGCTTGCATCCTTCTTCCAACACAAAACGTCACCAGCATGTTTCTCCTCTTAGCATCCCTTCCTGCAGCACATCTAGCTGGTTAGAAATCAATCCTACAAATCTCAAAAGGGAAAAACATCAACAGTTCTATGACAAGGTAGAACACAGGACTGCCAGCAAAGCTGGGGATCCAAAAAAGTCGAGTCTTGCCTTTTAACTGAGTTACACTATACAGAAGGCATTTATATGAATGAAGGCGTTTATATTTATATTTGAATGGTTGGACTTGATGATCCGGTGGGTCTCTTCCAACCTGGTTATTCTATGATTCTATATAGCTCTGTGCTATACCATATTGCAAAGAGGGTTATCCCCTTGCTAGGTTTTGAGGAACCTGCACAGTGGAGAAAACTTGCCTAAGAAGGAGACTTTCCAGTGGCTAATAAAAGGTTGAGCCTTGGTGGTACAGACGGTTACAAGAAAGATATGGAAAATGAGGAGCTTCCCCACCTCCTGGGTTAAAGCACAGTAAAATCCATCAGACAGACATTTGTTACTGGCTAAATCTAATCTTTACAGAAAAGCATATGTGAATCTGCTCTCCATTTCCTAGCAGTGGAGAAAACAAACATTGGCACGCCTTATAAGTGACAGATTTCCCATCACTTGGGATCTTAAATAATCACTAAGCCCCCTCTTAAAAATCTATGTTTTCATACAGCGTTGACACAAACGCGCTAGGCCATGTAGTGAGGGTGTTTCTAATTCCTTCTAGCATTGGTACTTGTTGCTGAAGGGGTTACCAAGTTCAAGCGCTAAGAGTAGGGAAAACTCTGCCTTTGCTAGCAGCAGCCACCCTCCCTGCTGGCAGTTAAACCCCACGTCTTGAGGTTTCCGCTGGACCAGGAAGGCATCTCCAGCAGTATCAGAGTCACACAGCTGAAGGCTTTCCATCTGCCCAAGCATGGAGCACAGCACTGACTGGTTTGCGGGGACAGATTTTATCCATGGAAATCTCCTATCTCCCTTTCAGTTTCTCTTCTCTTCTTTTCTTTGCACACAAGAACTTATCTCCTTTAGAGGGACTTAAAGAAATGCTTGGCTTGAAGTCTGGGTGATATACAACATTCCACAACAGGGATCAAAGTGATCCCTTCCACCTGCAGACCCCAAAATCATGCCATAAAACCCATCAAATTTTGGTTGCAGTCACAAAAATAACCCGTGTATTCAATTCCTGGAAAACATTTGCTTTGGAGCTGCTAGTCTGCCCTCCCCACACTTTGAGCAGTGCACTAAGTTCAGTTCACTGCAGTCCAGGAGAAATGGAAGAACTATAGAGAGAAGAAACAAAAATGACTAAAGGCTTTAAACAATCTCCATATAAGGAATGAAAAAGGCATTTAAAAGCAGATAAATAATCTGAGAAGATAAAGATGAAGCAAAAATTAATGCTCTAGCAATGCTTCACTATCTATTGGCCCTTCAGGTGAGAAGAAGGAAGGGGATCTCTAAAGGTGACATAACGCAACTTAAAAGCAATTCCAGGAATGTCTTCTGTTTATGAGGACCAACTAATCCCTTGCTCATGTCCCCGTTCTGCAATTTCCATGAGTGAGTGGGGTGACAGCAACTGGGCAAACTGTCTGCAGATGGGAGAAGTAACTGATGACCACTGGGAAGGAGATGTGAAACTGCTGACACGGTGGCCAACTCCTCAGCCCCAACGAGGCCGTGGTGTCACAGCCCCACCAGCAGCTTCCTACCGTGGCGGTTGACGTCAGCCGACGTGAGATGATGGGGCACTGGTCAGTGGCAGTGACGATCAAGGTATAGCGCCCATGGCTGATCTCATAGTCCAGCTCCTTCACCGTGCGGATCTGCCCCTGCAAGGCAAAAAAAGAGTGGCCGGGAGTGAGGGGAGCAGGATGGAGGCATGGTTGGGATGGGACCAGCATCCTTACTGACCGTGGCACTGTCGATGTAGAAGGTACCCAAGATATTGCCCTCAGTGATGGCATACACAATTGTGCCGTTGGGTCCCTCGTCCTGGTCCAGGGCCTGCACGGTGACGAGGGTGGCATTGAGCGTGGAGGGACCTTCATCAAGGGTCACCTCGTACAGCTGCTGCTGGAAAGTGGGAGCATTGTCGTTCTCATCCAGGATAGTGACGTACACCATGGTAGTGGCCTGTGGGACACAGGGATATCACATTAAGCACTGTGGAGGGATTGGCTCTGCAACCTCTGGAGCTGGCTGGGGTAGGCTGAACCCGTGAAGGTCAATGACTAGTGTGGGCTCAATCCTCCCAAGAAATACGAACACGATGCAGAGCTTAAAATGAAGTGAGCCGTGGCCACAGACCCTTCTCAAGGTAACGGTTGGGTGCAGAGATAAACATACAGAGATTAAATCACAGCCTTGTTCCCAAGCAAAGCACATGCCTGTGAGATCCCTCTCCTTCACCTGTTTTTTACCATCACTAGTACCACTGAGGAGCAGCCCACAGGAGAGAGAAAACCAGCAGCGGAACCCCATCATGTCTTGTTGCCTTTGGAGAAGGCCCCTGTGAGTCCTCACCTTGATATTGGGGACACCTTGATTGTTGTTACCAAGTGAGGCAATGTGGCAGGATGGAAAACACCTGGTGATGCTGCTGCCATGGCTCAGGAGAAGAACAATAATGAGCATCTGAATCACCTGAGCTCTCCTCCCTGAGGTGCCATCATCCACCTGCTAACCCCTATTTCACTGCCGGTCAGGTACAGCCTGTCCTGAACTTCTTCCAGCTGTATGTGACCCTGCACAAGCACTTGGATGTCCTTACTATAGGCTGTCTTCTGGTTGTGTCACCATGGGGGCACATCTGTGGATGAGGAGGTGACAAAAATGTGCTGTCCTCCCTAAGGGCTCAGCTCAGAGACGGGCTCTCAGGATAGATAAGCTGTTTGCTTGGAATCTCTGGACTTCATGCCTACACCTTCTCCCAGCATTGAATTTCTTCCTGCCAGACAAGGGTTACATTTTCGAAGAGAGAATCACGGAGGTGTTTGTTGTCAAAACCACAAAGCCACATGGTAATTAGCTACTTTTCTGTTTCACTGCATGCTCCAAATTCAGAGCAGGTTAGCAGCAAAGTTTCCTGCGGATTGCAAACCTCAGTGTGTCTCTGGGCTGCACTCTCTAGGGAACAGGCACCTGCCTGCACTGTTGGAAACAAGGTGGCTGGAGGCTTCCTTGGTGCCTTTTGAATTCAAAGTGAAGCTCCAGGAGTTAAGTGAGTCAACCCACGGTGCTGCTTTGCTCTTCAAGGGCAAAGGCTTCCCCTGTGTAAAAGGGCTGCGGGAGGGGGATGCTTTGCTCCCCTTTTTATTTAGGGAAAGCTCCGTTCCCTTCCCCAAGCTGGCATCGCTCCGAGTTACCCTTCCCTGTACCTGCCTTCTGCTCATCACAGGGTAGTTTCTATGCACTTAACTCTCAAAAACGTGGGGAAAAGAATCATTAGAAGCAAAGGGAGCTTTAACGAAGCAAGCTGGAGATCAGCTTGTGCCGGAGGAAGGAATTGGGGCCAGCACCAGCATGATCCCAGCACAGCGAGCATCCTTCCCGGCTGCCTCCCGTGCACCCTGAAACAGTGCGCAAGGGAACCAGCTTGCCCTAAGGTACCTCTTGTGATGCTGCAAGGGTAAAAAACCCCAGCAGACCCACTCGCATCTCGCCTCCTGGGGGTGCTCGCAGTTCTCTCCATCGCTGGGCGTAATATCTCAATGAAATTTCCTGTGTGTGCAAGTCCGGCTGCCGCTGCGGGGCTGCTCGGAGCGTGTGGGTGACTCCACAGAAGCGAGGTCCCCGCAGTCGCCCCAGACACCATGGAGGTGACATCCCCCCGGCCTGGGTTGTCGCTGGCTCTGCTCTGCCTGCTCGCTTCCCACGGTAAGCTCCAGCTTGCTTCGGCGCAAGGAATTTGGGGCATTTTTGGAGTTATTTACTTTCTTACCATTTGAGTTCAGAGTCGGGGGTGGGGGGGGAGGTTCGAACCAGTGTTTCATGTGATGCTGGTTGTATCAGAGAGAAGGGGTCACAAGGGAGCCGCTGTTTTAAAACTCTGGGATTGGGTTTTTTGCTTCTTCCTTTGCTTTGATCTAATATGTGTGGAAGGAAAGCAGCCACTCCCTGTCCCTGCCAGCCCCTTGCTGAGGATCCAGAGCTGGAATAAACCACGCTGTTCCCACACGGCACTTTGCCCTGGCGCTGCAGAGGTCCCCAGCTACCCAGTCGCCCCACATCGCAGCAAAAGGAGCCTTTAATCAGCCCAGGGGGAGTGGAAAGAGGTGGTTTGTGTGACCAGGGCTGGGATGCCCTCCCTAAGGCTGCCATAATTGCTAGAGCGTGCTGGGCAGCTTCTCCGGGTGGGCAGGCGGCCGAGCCAGGACCCCTCTGTGCGGCCACTAGGTTTCCCTTCCTCTGAGCTAGGGCTACCCAGTGCTGGAAGCTCACCAGCCACTCTCCAGCGTGGCGGTGAGGATGCTCTGGGAGGAGGGTGCTTCATGCCTGACTCTGCACAGCCCTTGCAGGCAGCATTTCCACACCGGGGCTCTGGGGCCAGGCAGGCAGATGGGCTTGTGGCAATAGAAGTCACAGATAATCTGCAGATGAAGGGTCAGGGAATAAAGCTGGGAAGGATCATGCTCCCTCCCTGCCTTGCACAGGTGGATGGTGAGCATCCTATCGGGCTTGGCTTCTCCCTCTGTCCGGGACTGCAAAGCGACTGCCTTCAAGATTCCTGCTGGCACATCCCCAGGAAGAAATGATGCCCCCCTGCAATGAGGCAGAGGGTCCCTTCTCCTCTCTCTGCTGGTCAGCAAGGCTGGTGCAGATTGAAGGGAGCTTTGCTTCTCATCCAAGCCTCTTGATATCAGGGAGTGATTCCCAGCACCTCCACAGGGCTTTGGATTATCTCATTTACACACCTGGTGTGCTGGGACTGAACATCAGACCTTCTGCAACACCGATGTTGAGCTTTGTGCCACCACGTGCCTGCCAAAACTTTCTGAACCCCCAGCTAATTTTAGCCGGTCTTGATGGAGAACTAGAACCCTGGGAAACATCCAACTCCTACGTGGTTTCGGACTGGCAGCGAGGTGGATGGGGAAGCAGTGCCTCTCCACTCAAAGGATGGTAGCTGAGCTGGGCTTTCCAAAACTGCATCCCAAGCACAAACCTGGAGTTGTGACCCTGTCTCTGAGCCAGGGCCGTGCTGGAAGAAGAGCAAGGCGAGGACCTTTTGTGGGTGCAGCAGCTCCAGGCTGCTCTCCCCACAGCCTGGATGATTGGTATCGCGGGAGCAGCCCCACTGCTGAAGAGCCATTTGTCCCTTCGGGATGTGGGAGATGGGGGTCATTAAGGGGTGTTTGGCATCTTCAGTAAGTCTTTTCTTTCTTGCCCTAAGTACTCGTGCTGCTAAGGTCTGGATGCTCCTACACATTTCACCTGGCTGATAACTCTGAAGCATAATGACAGCACAGTGGTGATGGGCTTGTGGCACTTCTATGTGAGGCTGTTACAAAAGCTCCTGGAAGAGGAATTAAATGTGGGTTCCTTGCTCCAGCACCGAGCAGCGGCTCTTTCTCTGGCAGCTCCTCCTCTGAGATGGGTTAGGCCTCCAAAAGCTTCAGCCCTCCCACCTAGGTTTCCCTGGAGTGGGAAGAGACAACATGACATGGAAATCACTTCTGTAAGTCACAGGAGTGTAAAGGAAACACCTGCTTGCCACGGTAGGGAACAAAGTTAGGAGAAGAAACCAGGAGAGGCTTTTGCTTGCTGACCCAGAATTTGGCATGAAGTCCTGTTTTCTTTAAGCTGTTTGTTGGCAAAGCAACACAGGCTCCTTGGCTTTTGCACTTTTCTTTTTTGCATTTCGTCTTCTCTGAGAGGAGGGCTCGCAAGTTCCAAGCTAGGCAGCAGAGCCAGCCCCAAGGATGCACCAGTGCTGCACCGGTTTGTGTGATGCACCATCACAACACTGTGGGTCGGTGCGGAGAAGCTGAAGCCACCGAAGTGTCGAAGAGGAAGAGAGGCACTTTTGGCACCCACTTGAGATCTCCTTGGTCTTTACCAGATGGTGACAATATGACAGCTCTTGGCTTGGACTTTGGTGGGTCCAGTGCTCCCCTGGCTCTCTTGGCTGGAACTGCGCCGAGCCGGACATCTGGGTTTATTTTGAGATTTGTGAGCAGTGCTGACTTCAAAAGGAATGGTCTGACTGGGATGGGATGGAGCCAAACCTGGGGGTTGGGCATGGAAGAAGCCCACAGCACCCAGGGAAGATTAAGATCCACGAGCTTTAGTGTAAAGGCAATGACACAAAACGTTTCCTCTGGGCACCATCTGGCACCTCGCACGGCTTTAAAGCTTCATTACTCTTCATCTCGGGAAGGGAACAACAACTTCCCTGGCACTGCCACGGGGCACATTAAGCCTTGTCACTACTCCTCCCCAGCTGTTTTCTCCTCCACTCGCTGGCTTTTGGAAGCCTTCCCCTGCTTGGGAGAAAGAAGGGAAGTTGGTAATGCTGAAGGCTTCACACACGTGGTAACCTCTGCCCCTCCCTGCGGCTGGGATCCACTGCCGAAAGCGTGGGCTGCGTTGGCTTTCCATCCAGACGGTTCCCATCAAACCCTGGGGGTGGAGGCTGGACGGCCTAATAAGGCACAGCTTTGCAAACTGTGCAGAGATGAGCGAGGCAGTCCCTTTTTATTTGAAGTGGGGGGGCTGGGAAACAAAGGCTCCTGCAGATACTTTTGCAAGGTGTTGGAAGTGTGGCTTCCTCCAATAGAGCTCTGGCTTCCCTTCCCCTGGCTCCCGAGGGACCCCTGATGTGAATGAGACACTTCCCGTTGTGGCAGGTATCAAGAAACATATCTGAGGTGCCTTTTGTGCTTGGAGAGCTAGCAAGGAGGTGGGAGACCCACTCCACTGTGTGCCAAAACCCAGTCAGCCCAGCCAAGCATTCCCGGCCCCAGCAGCATCCAAGGTAGAAGAGCAGCTGGGGCTTGAAATCAAGCCCAAATGAGGCAGCGTTTGGCTCAGGCCATACAAACCTCTGCCCCAGAGCAGCCCCAGGGATGTGATGCTGGCACGTGCCGTGGGGAGGAGGCTGAGGCGCCTGCAGGAAGCCAGAGCAATAAGCCAGAGAAGTCTAGCAAAGGTCACACCATTCCTGGCTCTGCAGAACTCCTTGGCACTGCAGATCCCTTCCCTGAACCCTTCTCTGCCTGCAAGGCACCCTTTCTGGGACTCGGGGGGCTTCACAACTGTTCTTACGGGGCTTAGCCATCACCATGGTCCTTAAAGCCATAAATAACCGCGAGGGGGTGGGAAAGCTCAGAGGACATTTTCGCTTTCACTCTTTGAAGCAGAGCCCTGTACCCAGGAGGTGACGCAGTGACCCTGAACAGAGAAGGATGCTCTCCCAGCAGCCCTTTGATAGGGAGCCCCTTGCCCGGTTGGGTGGCTTGTGGGCAGGCACAGCACACCACGCCTGTGATTGCCGCCCGCTCGATATAGCAAGTGAAAAACCTCAAAGCGAAACAGGGATGGAGCTGATGGCACAACAGGATGTTACCAAAATAAAGAACAGCTTGTCCTGATATCATCTTCTCTGTTGCAAACTAGCCCCAGGAACCTCTTTTTCTTAATAATTTAAAGAAAATGAACCCAGAATCTCCCTAATCTTCAGCTTCAGAAGGTGACGTTTGCACTTCTGCAAACACAAAGTGGCTGTGGGGCCAGAGGATCAAAGACTCTCCTGGTTTCGCTCTTCTCTCTCTCTCCTCAAGCAAAGCTGTCGATGTGCTGGGATGGAACCAATAATGCCGCAGTACGTCCCTCACTCCTGTGCCTCTCGCCCATGTTTTGCAACCAGCAGCAGTCAGAGATTTCTCTCTGAAAACTGTTTTCATTTTCAAGCAGCTCCTCGCAGTCACTGTCAGTCGGTTCCCCCTTCTCCTCCCCAGCAGCTGAAAAATATGCAGGGTGGGACTCACTCCCTGCCTGATCTCAGGGGGGCATGGGCTCCTCTTAGCTATTATTTTTCCTCCTTTTAATTTGCAGCTGGCTCAGCAGTGCTTGTATTTCTTCATTCACAAGCCATACCCCACTGCCCTGCTGTGCAGAGGTCTGGTGCCCTGGGTGCCAGCTTACCCCCCACCTTCTCTGCCAGCCCCGGGTTAACTTCTGTCTTCCCACCGCTATCAAAAGCTGATGCTCAGCTCTATTTAAAGCATGCCTCTCCTTCAAGGATTATTTCTAGGGTGAAATTGTGCTTCCAGCCATGCTGGGATGTTGCTACAGAGCAAGTCAAGGGCTCACACCATGCTTCGCATCTCTTGGGATAAGGAGAGCTCATGAGATTTCTCACCCTAAGGGCACGGGTGAAGTCTTTTTTCCCTCTGCCTGCAGGCTGGTGTTCCTGCTCTCCCATTGCTCTCTGCAATCCCTACCCATCTCTCTGTCAACACCAGCGATGGGGTTTGCAGAGCTTGTTTGGGGAGGGAGCCCCATTTTGCTATGAACTCAGGGGAAGCCTCAGGTCTGACTCAGTCTCCATGCCTGGCAGGAGGGCCGGTGGCCACTTTCCTGATCACCACGCCGTACACGCTCTGCATCTGCCCTGAGGGCCAGAACGTCACCTTGACCTGCCGGGTCAGCGGTCCCCTCGCTGACCGCCACGACCTCCTCTACAAAACCTGGTACTTCAGCAGCAACGGCGACCAGAGCTGCTCCGAGAAGAAGCACATCCGCAACGTCACCGAGAAGGAGCTGCACCACGACCTGGGCAGGCACCACGAGTCACTGGGCAACAACACCCAAAAATCCCCCCTTGGGGGGCAAGGCAGCCATCACGGGGTGGAATTCGTCCCCGACCACCACGGTGCCTTTCACATCGTGGTGATGAACCTGACGGTGCAGGACAGTGGGAATTACTGCTGCTACGCCGTGGAGGCCAGGAGGGAGCACGGCAAGCCTCACACGTTGCAAGTCGCTCATGGCTTTGTGGAGCTGCAGATCCAGAAAGGTGAGAGGGGAAAGGGGAGCCCCTACCAGTCCTGTGTCCGTATCAGGGTGCGTTACAGTGAGGGAGCAGATAAGGGCTGGTGGGGGATGCTGGGGTGCAGCATTGGGGCTGGGGAGGCCAGGCGTGCTGATGCTGAAAGCCCAAGCCATGCTACAAGAGTCAAAGAGCAGCAGACGCTGAAGGTTTGAATTAGGGCCAGAGAGCACTGGAACATTGGAAAAAAAAAAAAAAAAGGAAAAAATAAATCAAGAGTCTGGAATGCAATAAAATCCATGCTACATAGTTTCACTGATCTTCCTCAACCTCTTTCTGGAAGGGAGGAAAACAAACCTCAATAAAAGGAGCTGGCTGGCCAGCAAGCCCAGCTGTAAGGGCTGCAGGCACCGCTTGGGATGCAGCACTTGTGGATGACCATGGGGCAGCAGCCCACAAGGAACAGCTGCCCAGGGAGGTGCAAACAGGAGAAGGAGGCATCCCCTGTCCTTAATTTGCAGTGTTAGAGTAGATATTTTTTCTTTATGGCCAAAAAGTAAAGAGACTGCATGGCCAGGGACAGGCTCTGCCATCACAAGGGAAAAAGGGTCTTGCAGCTGGAATCTCAGTTTAAGGTTCCCAGGATTAAACTCTTGCTTTTGAGGTCCTCTGTGCTGACTTTCTCAATGCTGGTGAGCAATGGCAAGCACAGCTGGCAGGTGTGGGAGCTCTGTGGTACCCGAGTGAACCCCCTGAGATCTAACACATTTTTCTTCTTCTCCACAGGCAGAGGAGGGCTTCAAAACTGCACATTTCACACTGGCACCAGCAAAGGTAAAGGGAAAAACCCTCACTGCACGCCATCCTGGCCTGTGTTTTTCCCTAGGATGACTGCTTGCTATAAACACACCAGTGTCCAGATGCAACCTCATGGTGAGGTGTTGGGAGGGTGATTTCCAAGGCTGCCTCCTCAGGTTCAGGAGAGCTTCCTTTGGCCCATCACTTGGACGCGACTGTCCTGAAGCCCGTGGAGATCATTCGACCTGTGGTTGTTAAACATCTGAGCTCTCTCGCTAAACACAATCTAGGGACTTAGCAGCTGCTGCTGTGAGCAGATGGGAAGGGACAGAAAGATGAAGAGTCACAGAAACTTGCAACTCCCTGCTGCCATCCTGAGTCCATGCCACCTCTCCCCAAGCAGAGATGCTCTAGCAGGGGAAACCCAATCTTGCTTGAGTGCTCAGGCAACACAAAGCTCCCCCAGCACTGTGTCTAGACATTGGAGGTGCCCATACTTTGCTGTGCAGGTGGTATCTCCGTGGGCTGCTCTGTCTACTCCCATTTGCTGGCTGAAAGGGCAGATTTTGCTATTATTGGTTTGCAGCATGGTTGGGGACAGTGCAGCCAGTGGAAACTGTCCCCTTCTCCCTCAGAGTTGTGCTTTCTGTCTCAGACCCTCGGTCCCATATGGTGGGCCACCCTGTCCTGCCAGGCAAAAAAGAAAAGGGAAAAAGAAAATCTCCCTCCAACACACCCAGAGCAAGAGGCTGCTTCTCCAGGTGGATATGCTGGAGAGGAGGACATCAGCTGAACCTGCCCTTGGTTTAGGCGGCTCTTGATCCCAGCACAAGCCATCCCACATGGACCTTGATGGCCACAGATGTCCCTGAAGGTTGACAGCCTTTCTGGTGAGCCTCTGATATAGAGCTCTCCAGGGGGATGTTCATTAGCAGATGCCTTGAGTAACGAGCCCTTTGATGCCCGAGTACTTTGAGGCAACCTGATTTTGATGGGCTGGCCATGGTTTGGAGTCAGCATGCTTTGAATTCACTGAGAGCCTTTCTGCTGACTTCAAAGGGTTTTATCAGGGCCCCCCGCTTCTCTCCTCATATCTAGAAAACCAAATAAAGACCTTGAGGTATTCTCCAGCAATGAAGGACTTTGGTCAAGGTCCTACACTGATGCCTCAGAGCTTATCTCCACAAGTGGCAATGCATTCCTGCACAGATCCCATTAGGAGCAGGGCAATCGTGTATGGGAACTGCATTGCTTCTGCTGTGGCTTGAGGAAACCAAGGAAAGGCAAGGGAAACCCTGCCTGCCACCAGCTCCAGCTCTGCCCTCTTCTGTTGCAGATATCACGGCCGCCGCGCTGGCAACTGGTGCCTGTATCGTGGGCATCCTCTGCCTGCCCCTCATCTTGTTCCTGATTTACAAACAGAGACAAGCAGTCAGCAGCAGACGTACGTACCCTCCTCTTGCCAGCTGGCCCACAGGGAGATCCATCTCATCTCCCTACCAGTGCTGGCACAGCCTTTATGGGATGGGATGGGATGGGATGGGATGGGATGGGATGGGATGGGATGGGATGGGATGGGATGGGATGGAATGTGTCCCACCCGGGTGACAGACTTTGGCTGCCCTGAGTCCCACGGGCACTGCGTAAGGTGGCCCAAAGACACATCCCTGCCAGGTGTCTCCTGCAAAGCTTTCGTGCAAAGGGCTGAGCATACCTGCAGGCTCTTGGTGAGGAGTGTGGGGTAGGAGCAAGGCACCCCAGGAGTGTGCTGGGGGGCACTAAGACTGCAACAACGCTGCCCGGCCCCCTCCCCACTGAGTGCTTTCATCCCCATACACTGCAAGACCCGGCTCATTTACTCACCCATCCCTCCACCGCATAGCTGAAAGAAGAGCTTTGCCTTCTAAGTGATGGAAAAAGCATTATTTGTGCTTTTTCTCCCCATTCTTTAACAAGAGCCCCTTACATGTCTCTAGCAAAAGGACCTCAGCAAACCACAGCTTCCCCCACTGCCCCAGCCCTAGAAAACCAGGCAGTGCAGAGGTACAGCCAACTGCCAGCTCCTACCCACACTCAGCTTCCAGTGATTTCAGTAATTAAGCTGAAAGCGGCAGGACCTTAACCAGCAGAGCTATTTCATCAGGCCTTGGGCAAGACAGAGACTCTGTGGTTTCTCTCACCAAGCTTGGTGGGCAGTTCTGGGCAAACCCTTTGGTTTCTAGCAGCAGCAGCAGGCACAGTGCCAGCCACAGGAAAGGGAACTGTGCTTTCAACATGCATCTGTGGCCCAAAAAACTGGCTGTGTGCCTTCATGCATCCATTTTGCCCCGTCTAGGGGGAGGCTGCACTGGGGAGGAAGGCAGGGGCTGGCAGTGATACAGAAAAGGAGGTTTAGGGGCAAAGAGGCTGCTGTTGAAGAAATGAGAAATGGAGGGGGAAATGCAGAGAAAGAGAAGGATGAGACACCAGAAAACAGCAGTGGCAGTTGGTGTGGGTTTGATGCTGGGCATCACACTGCTGGTACTCAGACCAACCATTTCATCTTTGGCAGGTGCTCACGAGCTCGTCAGGATGGAGAGGTGAGGAAACCCATGTGTTTCCAGCTCCCCCACAACCTCCTTGCACCCCTTCTGCCTACATCCTGGAGTCTTGCCCTCTCCCTTCCTCCTCTTGAAGCTGGCAGGTATCCTTGCTGGGCAGAACGAGGGATGCTGGTGGCGCCCACGTCCTGGGTCCTGTCTCCTTCTGGGTGGTCACTGTTTCTCTTTCTTCCTTCCAAACGGGAAACGTTCCCTTTCTTTTTGCTCCTGCCAAGGGTACACATCTCCCCATGCCACAGTAGAACTTGAAACTACGGTGCTTTTGGCTAAGCTTTTGTCTGCACTGGGCTGCCTGCTTGCTCTCAGCTGAGGTGCCATCGTCTGAACCTGCTCCCTGCCCTGTTTGGTGCTTCCCAGCGCTCAGCCAAAATACTAGGTATAAAAAAGGCTCCTGAAATAAAAACGATCCCCACCTCTCATGCCCTCTCCTTTCCCACAGCAGTGCCCAAGGCATAGAAAACCCAGTCTTTGAGGCAGTCCCCTCAGCGAGCACGGAGCTGCGGCCCAGACCCCAGCTCTCCTACATGGCAAGCCGTCAGCCCTCTGAGTCCGGGCGGCACCTGCTCTCCGAGCCTGGCACCCCCTTGTCCCCGCCTGGCCCTGGAGACTGCTTCTTCCCAACGCTGGGTGAGTGACTGGTGATGCTGAGCCCCAACGGGGACCGCTGCAGGAGGGGTGGAAAGGAAAGAGGCAGCCAAGGTGGGGGGTGAATGGGAAAGGAGGGGTTAAATATTGGCTGCAAACTTTTCTTTATGTGGGACATCAAGTTCCAGGTCTTTGAAGATGGGAAGGACCCAAAGCCTCTGTTTGCCATCAAAAACAGGGTTGGGTGACTTCCCAAAGCATATCCCCGCATCTGGACTATCCCCCTGCAAGCTGGACTAATGCTCCTGGTCTGCCCCTTTCCAGATCCTGTTCCGGACTCACCAAATTCCTTGAAAGCCTAAAGATCCTGGAGGAAACCATGTTTCTCAGCCACAGCCGGGAGAGGACAGACAGCCTCTGTGCCGTGCTTGCCGAGCCAAGAACCCCAGGTGAGCAGCACGGCCATGGGCAGCAAAGCCTTAAAAAATGAAGCTCTGTGCAGGAGTCTTGCCCTTGCCTCCTGCCTTGGCTCTGCACCGGGGCTGGAAATGAACTTCACTTGCCTGGATTTTGGTTTTTAACTACCTATTTCTATTGAGAAAAGCATGACTCTGAACTGCTTACGTTTTATGGACCAGCTAGAAATCGAGGATGCAGGTAGGGGAAGGACGACTCACACCTGCAAACCTCTCCAAGGATTTAACTTATTGCCAGGGGCTTAAGCTCTGCAGCATTAACCTGTTTCTGCCTCTTTGACTGAACATCCTCTCCAGGAGCAGACGGTAAAGTACTTTATCCACCGCAAGACAAACAGGGGCACCAGGGGCACTGGCCAACCTTATACTACCTTGTTCTTTGCAAAACAGGAAGGGGAGAGGCTCCCTGCTGCTGGCGGAGCCCTCCTTCCCCACCAGCCTTTTCAGACAGCCAAGAACTTGTGAGGCTGCTGCGTTTTCAGCTTGACACACATTGGGAGGAGCTCTATTGCTGCTGCAATTTTATCCTTGGCTTGGGATCAGGGGAATTTATCTTTCTCTTCGTTTCATTATCAGTGCTGATTAAAAGAAAAAAAGGGATGTTTATGGGTTTTTGGTTTTTTTTTTATTTCCCCTGAATGCTTGTAAATTAGAAAGTTCATCTGGAGGGTGCTGGAGGATGTTCATGTGACGTGGCTGAGAACCCCTGTGGAGAGGGGGAGACATGGGAGCACACAGCAGGCGCTGGGAAATGCTCTGGCTGGCTTGCCCCCATCCTCTAGGTGCCAGCATGGCCATCCCCAAGAGCCCTGCAGTGCCCCAGGGGACACAGAAGGCCCTCACAGCATCCTCTGTCCAAGCACAGCACCTTGGCATTGCTTATCCAAAAGAAGCCACGGGGCTGGCTCCAGCGTGACTCAGCCCCCAGCGAGGAGATAAAACCTTGTAGTAGACACTAATACTCAAAGGGTGTGTTTGGTTTTTTTTTCTCTTGCTTCTGTTTTTGTTGTAAAGTGGGGAAAAAATTGCCACTAGGCAAACATAAACATGACTCATATCAAAACAGTGTCAGACCTCAGCGACGGCCACACCAGGCAGCGTGCCCAGGCAGAGCATCCCCAGCAGTGTACTGGATTGTCACACTGTGAGGCTGGAGAAAACAGTGTTTGCCTCTACAATGGGCTTGGGGACATCCTGGTCCACTGCAGAGTTTGAATAAACTGGCTCTGGCTTCAGCAAGAGCAATTTCAAGTTGGTTCAGTACCGGGCAGAGGGATAAAGGAGAAGCCAGCACCAATACCCCACCATGGATGTAACTTCCTGAGCATGAGACTTGTGTTTTATGGCTACCTATGGCTCAGCCTCTCTCCCAGCTTTATTGGGAAAGCTTTCCCAGTGCCTCTGGTGTTTCCTTCTCCCTATCCCTGCAGCTGCAAAGGCACATGGGGGATTTTCCTGCCCATGGCTTCAAACCACTTTGAAACCCTCTCTGAGTCCCTCCTTTTGTTAAGGAATGTCCTGTTTGACAACAAAATAAAGATTTGTTGGAAACAGGTTTTGTTCCTTGCTGCAAGAATTCCATGTTTTGGATGCTCCATGCTGCAGGCAGGCAGAGGTGAGCTGAGCCACCACATTCTCCATCAGAGGCACTGGCGCAGCACAGCAGGGACTTGTTTCCCACCTGAAAAACTCAACAGAAGGAAAACTGAAGACTTTAAGGGGAAAACTGTGCGGTAACTACATAGCCTGCCACACGTGCTAGAGCAGGAGCCCTGGCACCCCACCTCAGCCCCCACTACTGGTGGCGAAGATGGCACCTCTGGGCAAGATGCTTACACCTTGCTGGGTCTCACCAGCTCTTGCAAACACCTTGTTTGACAACATTGAGCCAGAGCCTTGTTTTCCACTGCGTCAGCACTCACGGTTTCACTCATGAGGATAGTGAGAAGCTGTGGCACTTCACTTGAACTCTTGTTTCAGAGTGGGTGGCTGAAGCAGCCCTGGCGAGGGGTGGCTGTAGAACATCTAGGTGGTGAGGAGCAGCTTTGTCGATGTACCCTGCCTCGCTGCAGCTGCCAGTGCCCAGGTCTATGGCTGCCAGGAGAAGCTCCGCTCTGGGGCGCGTGGGTTCTGCAGCTCCCTGGGGCAGAAATACTTCCTACCGCTCTGGAAAGCATCCAAGAGCCTCCAGAGCAGGGCCAGGCCTTGGGGAGGTGCAGCTGCAGGCTTGCGCCAGGGCCAGACAGAGCCTGGGTGACTTCTGCAATTCCCAAGCAAGGACACCAAGACTTCCCAGCAGTTCACTAGCTTGTGGAAGTTTTCTTTCCTGCAATGCCTTTTTTTTTAGGTAATGCTTTCCTTTTATCCTCAGTATTTCACCCTTTTGCTCCTGCCTTTCCAGCTCCCAGGAGGATGTATCCTTGTATGCCATGTATCCTTGCTGTCCTGAGTATCACCACGGGACTTTCAAGTCCTCTCCAAGCTCTGTTTCCTCTGCCTATCCCATACTCAGAAGGCTAAATCTTGAAGCACATTAAGAGACATATGAATTACAAACAATAATCCCCTTTTGGGCATCATTGCATCAGCTTAAACCTACTTGTGACAGCAGAGTTTCTGGTGGGTGACAAACTCCCAACAGACATCGTTTCATCACCCAGTCACAAGATCTGCAGTCACCTAGCGACATGCAGGACAGCCTTTCAAAAGACCTAAGCATCCTCGAGCTCCAAAAAGGTCCTAAACTCTTCTCTCCACTCAGGAATCGGGTCACCGAATGCTTTGTTTTGCTTCAGGGCAATAGGATTTTGATTGTCGCTGCTGGCAGAACTTGTGCCAGTGACGTGGTAGTCATGCAGCAGAAACTCTGAGGACAAGCGAGGCTGCTGGGACACTGCTTTGGCAGCATGAAGCTATAAGCTATGTCATTTGTCCTCTTCAGCACTGGGAAGGGAAGAGGGTATTGCCATGGCAATGGGATTTCCCGGCTTGGTGCGTGGCATTCCTCACCACGATCAGCGATGCTCCCAGGGTGCTGAGGACAAGGAGGAGCTGGTGGTATTGGATGCTGCAGTTATATGAAGCTGCCTTCTTTCATTTGGAGGGAAGAACTTTCTCTAGATTTAAGCCACACTGGCAGCACGGCTTAAGAAAAAGATGGTGATGCACAAGCAGGCGTGTGAACTACCCAGGAGGGAGGCGTTGGGAGTGCAAAGCCTGAAGCAAGAGTTGCAAACCACAGTTCGCACTGCTGGTTGCAACCTGTTTCCTCAAAAAGTAGAGCAGGGCTTTGCAGCAAGAGCAAATATGAGAGCAACCAGGAGGTGAGAGATGGCAAAAGATAGCAGGTGAAGGTAGGGAGAGAAAGGCTGTCAGGGTGTCATGCCTCCCTGTCTCACAGTTTGCACTTGCTTTGTGCACGCAGGCACTTGCACACCTCCCTGCAGAGCTGTGGGGTTAGGAGGGATTCAGGGCTTCAAAATGCCCTGCATGTTATTTGCTCTTTTGATTCTCTCACGCCAGAGTCCTCCTTAAAGGCACAAAACCCAAGACGTGCTACTCACGGAACAGGGAAGGTGTGAGGGAGAGAAGCCAGGCTGTAGCAAATACAGTTACTCACCAGGCACTCCCCCGTGCTGGTAGCTAAAAAGCAAGACTGTCACAGCCCTGATCAAAGGATAATGGACAGGGTCTCATATTAGCCCCCAGATGCCTGCCCAGATCCTGCTCAGGGCAGTCTGGATGTCAGCAACACAACTAATGAGCTGCCCAAATCTTGCATGGCAGGGACTGCAATGGCTGTAGTGACAATTAGTGGAGCTCTTCTCATTTGCAGGCACCAGAGCAGAACACGAGTTGACAGTGAGCTGAACAAAGCTGCCACTCCAACCACCCTCTGCCCTGAGATAGGTGACAGCAACATTCCAAGACCTTTCAGACCGAGAGTGCAAGTAGCCAGCGAGTGAGATAACTCCTGCAGCCACCAGCACGCTCACCCTTTGGGATGCTGGTGGGAGTTTTGGCATTTACAGATGTGAATGAGACAGATGCTTCTGCTAAAACCCCTTCAGAGCAGATGCAGTGAAATGGAAAGCAACTTGCATGAATGATTGCAAGAGGGGGTCCTGCAAGACCATTTGCCAGAGAAGTCTTGGATTCATACCAGCAGATTTGGACCCTAGGACGTAACTTGATTGGCTGGGTCACCAAAACATTGCTCCCTGTACCTGTTTCCCCCTTTCCCACTCAACATCTCAACGCTAAGCTCACTCCCATGCTGCTGCCCATCTCCATCCTCTCCCCAAAAAGCATATCTTGGTGGCTCACCGACAGGGAGGGGTTGCCCTCGTCCTCAACAGTGACCACCAAGCTGTAGAAGCTCTGCCGCTCACGGTCGGGTGGGGAGGGCCGAGTGGCGATCTCGCCGGTGACACGGTCCATGCGGAAGGTCAGGTCCTCATTTCCACGGGTGATGTAGTAGGAGAGGACACTGTTAAGGCCGATGTCGCGGTCGGTGGCGCGTACCTGGGCCACCGCTGTGCCACCACCGACATTCTGTAGGGCAGAACGGTGGGGTGAGCGGCAGAGATCCACAACACAAATCACACCCACCTCATACCACATAAAATACATAATTGATAACACTAGTAACATCATTCTAACATAGAGTGGGGATTTTCCAAGGATTGTGGTGCTTAAGGCTCCAAACTCACTGCCCCAACATCCAGTAGCCAAGCAAGAGGAATGATAGGAATGATGATAGGAATGGTTGTACTCAATGATCCGGTGGGTCTCTTCCAACCTGGTTATTCTATGATTCTATGATTCTAAGAGGCTGCTCTCCTGCACCAGCTCTTGGATGCCGTTTTTGCAGTGCTTATTACAAACGATCATAGAATCATAGAATCCCTAGGTGATGCAATCACCTCCCTGGGCAGCTGTTCCAGTGCTTGAGAACCCCTTCAGTGAAGAAGTCTTTCCTAATGTCCAATCTGAAGCTCCCCAGGCCATTCCCTCTCATCCTATTGCCTCTCACTTGGGAGAGGCCTTGCCACGACCTCCTGTCAGGGAGTTGCAGAGATTGATAAGGTGTCCCCTCACCCTCCTCTTCTCCAGGCTTAATAATCCTGGTTCCTTCAGCCACTCCTCATGAGACTTGTTCTCCAGCCCCTTCAGCAGCTTCACTGCTCTTCTCTGGACATGCTCCAGCCCCTCAACGTCTTTCTTGTCATGAGGGGCCCAAAAATGAACAGCAGATTTGAGATGCGGCCACAGCAGTGGTGAGGCCAGGGGCAGAACCAGTTCCCTGCCCCTGCTGGCCATGGTGTTTCTGCTAGAGGCCAAGATGCTCTTGGCCTTCTTGGCCACCTGGGCACACTGCTGACTCATGTTCAGCCTCTGTCAGCCAACACCCCCAGGTCCTTCTCTGCCAGGCAGCTTTTCAGCCACTCTTCCCCGAGCCTAGAGTGCTGCATTTTATTAATAGCTGGCATCTTTATCAAAAAAATGAACCGAGGCTACTCGCCCTGCAGCAGATAGCTCAGGTGAGAATCAGCCACAAGCTCAGCAACAGAAGGCTCTGCACTTTGCCCAAGTGCTCCCATCTTTTTTTGGTTTGAAACACTAAAATTAAATGTGTTTTCTAAATTAGCTTTTAAAAAAAAAATTAAATAAAGCTAACAGGCAACATTTATTGTTAATTTGCCAAAGCCAGCTGCTACTGCATGTCGAAATTGCACCTCCTTTTCTTTACATTACAGCATCTCCAATTTGTTGCAATGAATCAGTTTGATTCCCTGCCCCAAAAAGCTGCGTATTCGGTCCAATCCAGGCTGGCACAGCCTTGAAGAGCATAAAAACTGGTGTGTGTGCAAAGGTGAAGGCTGCGTAATGGACTCGGAGCTCAGCTAATTATTTCTGGATAGTCCCATTACAAGGGAAATCAAAACAGAAATTCTGTTCTTCAGCCAGCTCTGAACATGTATTAAATAGATAAGAAAATCCTAACAGGGCAATAACTTTAATGCAAACCTATTAATCATGAGCAGCACTCCTTACAGCCCGGTGTCATTGGCTATTACTCGTATTTCATTTTTCATCATCAAATTGAGAACCCCCTGGTCCAGGAATTGAACTGTCGGGAGATAAGTTGTCTTTTCTCATGCCTGATTGTGTTTTATTGCTTAATTATCTAGCTCTTGCCGAGCTGCTTCCTGAAAGCAATTCCTGTTCTGCACTGTGCCTCCTCTTGTGTCACTTTGGTGGCACTTCTATGGGTGTGTAGCTACTTCTCTTTCCTGCTGGTCCCTGCAGCCTCACAGGCTTAAGTTGCCTGCAGAGCTCTCTCCTAGCCCAAAACTAGGAGACCATACCAGGTGTGGGCTTGTAAGGGGTCAGCAACCCTTCAATGATGCAAGGTGAGGTTTGTGAGGGGCCAGCAACCGTTAAATCACCCAACATGAGGTTTGTGAGGGGCCAGTAACCTTTAAATGACCCAAGGTGACATTTGTGAGTGGCCAGCAGCTCTTAAATCATCCAATGTGAGGTTTGCAAGGGGCCAGAACTCTTAAATCATCCAAGGTGAGGTCTGCAAGGGACCAGCAACCCTTAAATCACCCAACAGGAAGCTTGTGAGGAGACAGCAGCACTTAAATGACCCAAGATGAGGTTTTCAAGAGGCCACCAATCCTTAAATAATGCAAGGTGAGGTTTGCAAGGGGACACCAACCCTTAAATCACCCAAAGTGAGGTCTCCACCTATCTTATGGTTAGACCTCACCTTGGGAGGATGGAAGAAAAGGAGCAGGGCTGGGTGCTCACCTCGCTCACAGTCACGTTGTAGCCAAAAGGGCTGTTGATTACAGGGGGGTTGTCATTGACGTCGAGGATGTTCACTCGTAGAGTGTGTTCCTTCCTCCGAGGAGGCACGCCACCATCCGAGGCTTGAATCTGTAGTTGGGGATAGATTTTCAAAAAATGCTATTTTTAAGCTCATAGCCCCTGGAAAACAGCCTCGATGCTCAAACCAGAAGAAGTCCAAGGAGGTGGATGGGGTGGTTTCGTACTTACCCGTAATGTGTAGTGATCCAGCAGCTCCCGGTCCAGCGGCTGTGCCACAAACACCTCACCGTAGGTGTTGTTGGTGGTACGGATCTCAAAAGCCCGGCCGATGTTCCCCGACGTCAGTGAGAAAGTCACCTGGAAACATCACAAGGAAAGAAAACCAGGGCAAGAAATGTGATGCTGTGAGGGGCAAGGAGGAAAAGGACACCCTACAACAATAAACACAGCATTGCCTTGGGAAAGTGACTGAGTATTTTAAAAGGTCCAATGTGTTGAGGTCTACGATTGTTGGTGTCCATTGCAGCCACTCCAAAGTCTACACTAGGATTTTTCCTATTAAGGGTGATGGGACCTCATTAACGCCTGTCCGCATCGTAAAGACAATAACAAAGCTCAGAGAGCTTCCTGTTCATCTTGCCAAGGGCTTCACAGCCATTCCTGGTAGTCAGAGAGGCCACAGCTGGTTTTCAGATCGCTGGGCTCCTCTGGACACGTGCCCCACAGAGCTCTTTGCCCTGGACAGCCCAAGCATGATGTTTTTCTTCTCCTACTGTACGCCTTGACCGGGGAGTGCTGCTCTCTGCTGCACACCCAAAAACTGCTGGCACCAATGATTGGATTTTCCTGTCACAAGGATGCAGAGGAGGGGAAGATGCTGATGGGATTATTTCTGCATCAGTGAAATACCACAGCCTCAAAGCTGCTGTGCCAGCCTTCCTACCTGCCCGTTGCTGCCCGCATCCGGGTCACGGGCCAGGACCACGGCCACCCGCTTGCCAACCGCGCTGTCCTCTGCCACGCTCACAGACGAGTCAGAAGTGATGTCAAACTGGGGGCTGTTGTCGTTCTCATCCAGGACTGTGATGGTCACCTGTGGGCATGGTTGGCTCAAGCTGGGTGCAGGCAGAAGGCTGCTCCCAGACACTCCTGGCAAACTCTCAAGCTGCTGCTGCACCCCTCTGAGGTACTAACAACGCAAGTGTTATCCATCCCACGTGGGAATGGGTGCAGCTATTTGAGCCTAGGAGCTGGAGCTACATCCCTGTAGGGAGGACGGAGCAGGGGAGATGCTTAGAGGCTGGAGAAGGAGCACAAGCGCGCTGCAGCTCTCAAGTGGTGGGTTTTTCTATGGAGCATCCTCCGTTTTAGTTTCCTCCAAATAGCTGGGCATGGAGAAACTTATACTGCTGCAGGGTGACACTTGCATGCTAAGCTCTTCACAAGCAGTAATTTCATCCATGCTCACAGCACCAGAGGTTGAGCAGGGTTTGATTTAAAGCTCAACAGATGAAAGAATCTGGAGCTGCCTGTATTAAACTAAACCAGGGCAATCCGGGCATAGAGAAGATTTGAGCTCCATCCTGGGAAATGGTGCATGTGTGAGTGAGAGACCAGGCAGGAGATGCTTGGAGGTGGTGCAGGTGACTGGGGACCAGGCTATCGTGGCCACATTTAGCTAGAGGAAATGCTCTCATCACGTTAGTAATCAAAGAGCTGCAATGCGACATAGAAATGAGAGAGGAAGAGAATTTCTGTTCCCGGGGCTCTATTTATGGGTGCCTTGAGCCCCCAGGTGTGGCCGGGCTGAATGCAACAACATCCCAGAGGAAGCCAGGGAGTGAGTGGTGCACTTTGGAGCAATTTGGTTATTGTTGCCACTGAATTAAAAACAGAGAGCCATGAGCAGGGAGAGCCCATTCAGCTGCCGTGACGGATCCGGCAGCTGCCGGCTCAAGTGCCGGATCAGGGTGTTGGGATTTCTGCTGGCCAGCACCGTGTGCCAGGGGCTGTCACAGAGGCTGGTAATGGTGAGACGGAGCTGGAGACTTCTGTCCTGGTCACTCCCTGAAACTCAACATGGAGTTCAGGGTGGATCCTGGCCCCGAAGGTGATGCTAGCACGACGGACATGCTTACCTTCTGTTGGAGAAGAGCAGAGGGGCAAATGGAGAAAACACAAAAAACAAGAGTTAGTAGGGGTGGGAGGTACTGTCACATGCAAGGGGCAGTGGGCTGGCACTGCATCCCACCACACCAGTGTCAGGGGCTGCAGGTGATTTGAAGGCTCCCCTGTTGGTGTCTTTTTCTAGATAAGCTGGGTGGCTTTGCCCCTTGCCCTCGGAGATGCTCTGACAAGAGCATGGTAGCATGCAGAGAGCATGGTCTCCAGCACCCATGGGTAGGGGAGAGGCAGTGCTTACAGCATCACTGCCTTTGTCATCCAGCCTTTTTAGTGACAACAGATGCACCAAGGCACGGGAGCTCTCGAAATGCAGAATGCTGCCTGTTGCTGCGGGTCAGCCACCGGTTTCAACCTCTCCCAAAGTCCCACTCCTCCAGGTGGCCCAAACCAGCACAGTCTGGGTAGTGTCAGCCAAGCTGCCCCAGCCCATAGCATGGGGACCAGGCTCACCCTGTACCCGGTGTGCCTCCTGCCCATGCAGAGAGATGCAAATCACCTCCCTGCTCGGCTGCCTTTGAAACTGCCAAATATAACCCTCTTAAACATAAACCACTGTGAAGTATTTCAAGGCCCTCAAATTTACCTCCCTCAAAATTGTTTGGTAAGCAACCTCCAAACTCTACAATTTGGGGTAGGGTTTTTCTTTTATTCTAAGAAATCCCACCCTATGACAAACAGAAGCTAAAAGTCACCGGTCTATGTTTATGCAATGCAAAGTTTCCCCCAAATCGGGGTTTCTAGACCCTGGTGATCAGAACAAAGAGGACAACTAGGCCATGCTATCCCATGCCAGAGGAAGAAGGAGGTCACCTAAGGGCAGCTCCATCCATTGAAAAGACGGTGGGGAAGTGGGTAGAAGCTACTCACCACCGTGGAGTCAATTTTTGGTCCTCCGTCATCGGCCACCACCGTCAAGGTGTAGAAATCTCCCTTCTCTCGATCCACCTGACCTTTGACTGTTATCACCCCCTGCCAAGGATGAACAGCTATGTCAGAAACCAACTTCAAAGTCCACAGTGGACAACCAAGCCCGGAGGGACCATGCTGTAGCTACTTACAGTGATCCCGTTGATTTTGAAGAGGGAGAGTGCCTGGGCATTGGTGTTGGGGTCAAACTTGTATGTGATTTGGTTGAGGTTATCAATGGAGCGGGCCTGGACCCGGAGTACCTCAGAGCCCAGGGGGATGTTCTCCACAATCACAGCCTCATAGCTGCTGTTGGAGAACTGTACAGCCTCGTCCAACTCATTCAGCAAGCTGACATACACGCTGCAGAAGCCCTGGTTGTTGGGGGGTGCCTGGTCCGTGGCAGAGACATTCATCAGGTAGCTGGTTTTGGTCTCGTAGTCCAGGTACTCAATTGTTGTGATGAGGCCCGTGCTCTCATCGATCTCAAACTTCCCTTCGGCTCCAGACAGGATTTTGTAGCTCACCAGACCGCCGTTCCCTGGGGTAGGAGCAGGAAACATGCTGCCAGTTGGACAAAGCATCCCAAAGAGGCAGGCACCCCCAGTGCCAACCCCAACCATGGAGCAGAGCTCATCCCACATGGAGGTTTGAGCCCAGTCAAACCAGGATCCATGCAATGGCTGATTTCACCGCTTTTCCTCCAAATTGTGTGTTTGTGTAAGCTTACCCCCAGCTTCCTACCTGTGTCTCGGTCGGTGGCCCGGACCACCACCACTGAAGTCCCTATTCCTGCTGTCTCCCGCAGCCCCAGGCGGCTGTACTGCCGCTGGGTGAACACTGGCACCTCGTCATTAACGTCTTCCACATACACGATCACCTGGGAAAGCCATCAGAGAAAACACAGGTGAGCTGGGCAGGCTTGTGAAGCCTCACTAACTGCTTGTACTTGCAAGTGGAAATACAGAACTCTGCTGCTGCACAGGAGAAAGGTTACCTCTGCTACAAATACCACATGATGGAGAGCGAACCCACACAGTTTAATATCATGGATTTGAACAAGCCTTGTGGTCGGAGTGACTCAGTCCTTCCCTGGCTGGCTGGAGGTGTGCTCTGTATATTAATTCCTCTGTGCTTTGGGATCCCCTGCTCAAACCCTTGCAGTTAGAGGTCCTTCAGTGTAGAAACGCTGATGATTTAGTGGGAAATATTGTTCAAAGTTCAGCAGGTCAAGCAGCTGTTTTTCCAGGGAACATCTTTTCTCCTTCTGATTTTCTGCTTGCTGCTGGTGCTGTGGGCATGTCGTGCTCAGCCAGAGCCCACCCCACCAATAGTCTAAAAATAGATGCAATCAGAGGGCTGGGTTTGTGGGAACCGTGAGAAGCTGGTGTGTCACTCCTAAAGATTATTTTGCCTCTGAGTCCTGGCTTATTTAAACAGATATCTGGCCAGGAGACATAGTTTCTAACAGGCTGAGACTCAGCTCTTCCTCCAGGCAGCAGAGCCTCAACTCTCTGGGCAAGCAGGACTCCCTCTGACAGTGACTGCTGCACCACTTAGCAGCCTCATCACACTGAAATGTCACAGGAAGAAAGAAAAAAAACCCCAAAAAACAAAACAATAAGCTCTTCTCCACCCACAGGCAGCCCCCGGAGATTTCCCGTCACCATTTCCATGCCATATCTCTCAAACTTCCTGCATGCCTTCTAGGGCTGGAAGTGATTGCCTTCTGATGAAGCATCCTAAATAATTTGCATGAGCTCCTCCACTGCCCAGTCCTGCTGCCCACCCCTTGGCAGCCACGAGGTTCTTACCCTTACAGAGCTTCTCATGGGTCCGTGTTCCGTGTTGTAAGCTTCCACCTCCAGAACATGAGAGGAGTTTTGCTCCCTGTCCAGGGGCCGCACACCTCGCATCACCAGCCCGGTGCTGGGATTGATGCGGAAGTGATTATGCTCATTTCCTGGTAGGGTGAAAAGTGAGTTGGATGCTGCCCATCACTGCTGCATCAGTCCTGGCAACACACTCAGCCTTCCCCAGGGAGCTATCTCAGAATCAGAGAATCATAGAATGGTTTGAGTTGGAAGGGACCTTAAAGATCATCTAATTCCAACCCCCCTGCCATGGGTAGGGACAGCTCCCATCAGATCAGGCTGTCCAAAGCCCCATCCAACCTGGCCTTTAACACCTCCAGCTTCCCTGGGCAACCTGGGCCAGGGCCTCACCACCCTCATTGTGAAGAATTTCTTCTTTATATGTCTACTCTTCCCCTCTCCAATTTATAGTCATTCTCCCTCATCCTATCACTCCATGCCCCTGTAAAAAGTCCCTCCCCAGCTTTCTTTTAGCCCTCTTCAGATACTGGAAGGTCACTATAAGGTCTCCTCAGAGCCTTCTCTTCTCCAGGCTGAACAACCCCAACTCTCTCCACCTGTCTTCACAGCAGAAGTGCTCCAGCCCTCTGATAATCTTTGTAGCCCTCCTCTGGACCCATTCCAACAGTTCCGTATCCTTCTTATGCTGGAGATGCCAGAAGTGGACACAATGAGGTCTCACGAGAGCGACCCCCTCCCTCACCCTGCTGGCCACGCTTCTCTTGATGCAGCCCAGGATACGGTTGGCCTTCCAGGCTGCGAGCGTGCATTGCTGGCTCACGTCAAGCTCCTCATCAATCAGCATATCTCAGAAGCAGATTATTGAGCAAGACCCAAGCCCCCATCGCCTTCAGCTACATGAGGCCCAATGCAGCAGGATTCAGCCCTGGCCAAGCCAGAACTACAGCATTTAGGTGACCCGGCCATCACTGACAATCATTCCCTGGCAAATATCTAATGATGATTATTTGCTCATGGATAGGGAAGATGTTTCTGTGGGCTGCAAAGTACAAAAGGATGGAGAGCGCAACGGAGCTGGCCAGAGCCTGCTGCCAATACACAAATGGGCACCTGGACTTACCCTTGACAATCCTGTACCACACTCTCCCATTAACACCTTCATCCGCATCTGTGGCTTTCACCTTTGTGAGAAAAGAAAACCAGTGAAGGTGTAGGGCAGAGATTTCCAGACTGTGACAAGTCCTCCCACCCCAACGAGGCTGGACATCCTGCACCTCCACCGGAACCAGGGAGCTTACCAACTGCAAAGCAAAATAAGCTGCCCTCCCCTCATTGCTAGACCGCAGGGATAGTGGGCTTGGGAGCCCTTGGCTGCCAGGTTAGCTGCAGGATGGCCTCAGGATTAAAGCTGAGCCTGAGGAGCATGCCATGAAACTCATGGGTCAATGCACAGGTGGAGTTGCTGCCACCTGTCCTGCACTGCACACCAATGCTTGCCCTGCTGGAGATACCACTGGGGATGGAGCTTCAGCCCAAGCTACGCAGGGAGAGCTTTTCCCACTGCTGGTGGGCACTCAGACCACACACTGAGGTATATCACGTGCTGTGTTAAAGGAATGACCCACCTCTTGGCCAGCACACCAACATGTACGTGGGGCTACTGGCTCTGATAGCTGCTTGCACTTACCTTCTCACTACAAGCTGTTGCCAAGTCACTCAAGCAGCATCATAAGCAAAAAATACCAAAAAACCCATGAATGCAACCAGCCTAGTGCAGGCTGGTGGTCTGGACACTGGTTTGAGACCCCACAAGACCCTGAAGAGCAGGTGTGAGCATCCCTTAGCTGTGATGCACCGCACTGTCTGTGCACATACCAAAATAAGCCATCCAGCGCAGGAAACCCAAGACACGGGTCCCCTCTGGTGTCTCTGAACAACACTGCAGTGCTTTCCCCACAAACTCCAGCCAGCAGCCCACCAGCCAGGCAGCTGGGAAGCGGCACCCAGTGAGGGGCAGTGGGGCCTGCACCCCCTCCCCAGCTGGCATCATCTCCCCTCCACAGAATGCAAACCACAACCCCAGTGCTGACAACTTGTGAAGCACTGGGGCAAGGATGTGGGGAATGCCTTAGCCTTTCTTCTCCACCTGCTTCCCTCAGCAAGGCATCTTTTGCCTGCAAATATCGCTGAGCGGTTCCCTTCTCCCAGGCGGGTAGGGTTTGCCTCCAGATGTCACTGCAAAGACAAGGGGTTACCCCAAAGGGCACACATGCAGTGGGAATGGCACGGCCACTTAGAGGTGCTCAGCTTTAAAGCCCTGGGCCACCTTTAGTCCACAGCCCCACACAACGCTTGCAGGAGTCAGAGACGCTCATCCAAACCACATTTTTGAGATACCTCGAACTGCTCTTCTTCCCTTCCATCAAATCAGCCCAGGTCAGCAGAAATCTTCAAAAATGCTGACCCAGCACTTGCAAACCAGCCTACCTATGCGCCACACACGCTGTTTATCTCTGTCGCAGACAGGCTCGCGTCTTGCTTGGGACCAGACGCAACCCTGTGCCTTGTTTTGTGTTTCACCACACCCCCAGCACCTTCCTTTCACAGCAGAAAGCTCCCCCTCCCACACCAGCTCTTCAATTGCTGAGGCTCCCCAAGTCCATTCCTGGGCAGGAGCTTGGCTGTCTCCCCTCCTGGGTGATGATAGGAATGGTTGGACTCGATGATCCGGTGGGTCTCTTCCAACCTGGTTATTCTATGATTCTGTGATTCTATGAACGGGCTCTGCAGCAGCAGGCGAGCGATGCCCAGACAGACCAGCTGCCCTGACACGGTGAGGCCAGCCTGCCACATGCACCAACTCCCTCCTGAGAAAAGCTATCCTATTAGCCAAAACCCTGTGCCAGGGTGGCACCGGTGGGAGGAGAAGCCTAAGGGATAGGAGCCAAATTTTGGCAGCTTTTTGTGTCGTTCCCTGTTGTGCTGTGCCCAGGAAAATGCATTTAAAGGTGAACAAATGGAAGGTTTTCAACAAGATGAGCACTGCATGGGAGCAGCAAAACCACACACTGCAAACACCCCCTCAGCCACCCTTTTCCCAGCTCACCCAACCCTTTTCTGCAGGCAGTACTTCAACAGACTGTCCCAAACTTGGAAAAACAATATAATTTGAGAGCAATGGGTGAGAAAAAAGCTCTTTCTGCTGCAGGTGCAGAGCGACTTCTGCAACTGCACAGGTGCCTCCAGCCTGCTTTATGCCCCTGCTAGAGAGAAAGAGCTGCAGGCAGAGCCAGCCTTCTGCAGGCCAGTTTGCAAACGCCCCCAGCTACTGGAAAGGGGTCAGAAAAGGAGGAGAAAACAGGAGGAATAAAAGGATAGGAAAAAAGCAGGCGGCTTTGCACAGAGTTGCTAGGAAAGGGGGAAATGCGCAGGGGGCTCAGCCCACGGCTGTACCATTCAGCCTTCCTGCAGGGGCAAAGCCTTGGGAAACACGTCCTGGGGGAACTTGATGTCTCATCCCAGCAGGGCACAGCCCCAGCACATCACCATGCTGGCAAAGCGTGGGAGGGGGGTCGAGAGCCCCCTTGTCTTTGCACGCTCAGGCTGCCCTCAGCCTAGCTGCCATCTCTCTCCCACCCTCCTGTGCCCTCCAAAAAGGAGCAGGGGGCTGGCAGCTGGCAGAGCGCGGTGGAAGAGGCGGCGAGGCAGGCGTGTGGAAGGCAAAACCCAGGCTCAGCTGGTCTGTGAGAGGTACGGACCCCAAACCCCTGAGGGAAAGCCACCACTGGCCACTCATTCTAACCCCGAGGGGCAAGTGAGGCAAGCCAGGGCTGTGTTGCTGTCGCTGGCCGCAGAGCTGCTGCCTTTGACCCTGTAGCCATCCAGGGAAGAGGGGAGATACAGTCTGGGATGGGTTTTAAGTTAGGCATCCCTCCCTTCTATTCCCTGTTGCGTTGCTGTGTCCGTCCCTGTGATGACAGAGGTGGGAAGTCTTGGGGTGATGGGGCACAGCATCACTTACAGCCCTTGGCTTCTGGTATCCAGCTCCCTGGGTCATTAAGCTGGGTGTTTGGTGTGATGCATTCGATCCTCCTGCAAGCAAGTGGAAACTGCGCATAGGGAAAAGCTGGGGAGCTCCAGGAAAGTGTTGCTAAGCAAGACAGGGAGAAGAAAAAGAGCTGCTTTTCATCCAAACTGTGGTACAGGCACAGAAGTGACTGAAAACAGCCTTTTCTTTGCAGGAGTTTGAGAAAGGGAGGGAGAGCATATGGAAAAACTCCTGCCAAACTAGCCTGCTGTGCCAGGCCAGGCAGGCGGCGCCTGGTGCTGGGCAGAATAACACTCTCTTCTGCTCATGCACAACATTAATTTCTTCTTCCTCACCGTCTTCCTCAGAAGCATTTTGCTTTTTGCAATTTCTCTTCTTTCCCTCTGATCCTCAGCTGCCTCGCGCACAGTGAGTCCGGAACACTCATTGGGGATGTCTCACGTTAGAGCAGATCAGCCAGGAATGACCCTCCTAGGGTGGTTTGCCAAGGCTGGACAAGCCTGTTTGTTAGTAACCCAGCTGGAAGGCACAATGTGGGGCTTGGTGGGACCGTGATGCTTGGCTGGTGGGTACAAAGTGCTGGGGGCAACTAGTCCATTGCTGCACTTTAGGACAGGCACCCAGGCAAGGGGGAGCCAGGACTTTCCCTGAACCCTCAACTCTCCCAGCTGAGCTGGATGTGAGGGGAGGATGTGAGGGGAAGCAAGAGAACATGCCCAGAAAGGCTCAGGCAAACATCAGTGTGGTCCCTCCTGATGGTTTTCTAAGGGATACAGTCATCTGGCTCTAAAAGAAAAACCCTACAGCAACCATCAACAGAGCAAAAAACAACTTGGAGATATTACCCACACCTACCCCCTTGCTCTTTATGAACAATATAAGGTCATCAAGCCAAACCACAGTAAATGCCAGAATTAAGGTAGCTGTGGTAACCTTGATTCCAGCTGCCTTTGGTGTGTGTCAGCACCAGCCCTGACTGCTAGTTTCATGTCCTGCCTCCAGACAGCTGTTTTGCTTCCGAAGCTGGAGGGAAGGGGGCTGAGCCAGGCAAGGAGAGGCTGCATGATAACTAAACCCTTTTTGGGTGAAGAGAGGTGAAAAACCACTTTGAAGCCGAGGATGAGAATCTCAGCTCCTGAGCCTGCTTGCAATACACAAGGGGATTCATCCGAGCTAAGGTATTCTCAGATGCCAACCCGTGGTTCTTTTTTTTGCATTTCCCATTTTCTGAGCACAGACCTGGCTCTGACCCATGAAAGCAGCCACCTCTCCCCAGAGCCTCCAAGCTCTTACCAGGAGTCAGTCCTTGCTCTGAGGTCACAGCATCACAGTTTTAAATGCCCAAGCCCAGGCAATGCAAAGTATTCCAGAAATAAATCACATCTCCCAAGCGCCTCAAACCCACCACACTACTCTAGTGGAATCCTCTGACCTTATTCCTTCTGTAACTCAGCTCATTGCCAGCAAGGGGAGAGGGATGGATCCTGCAGGAGCGATCTCTTCCCACCAGGACCAAGCAGGGTCTTGGCAAACCAAAGTTTGGAGATCTCCTACCTAAGCAAACACCCACACAGAGGGTATGGTTGTGGCACAGAAAAATTCAATGACTCCTTAACTTCTGAGCTCAACCTAGCAGCCCTCACAGTGTTTGTTTAATGTTGTTTCCTCCTGTCTAATTTGGCTGGTGAGTGATGCTCATCTTTTGATGCAGCATCTCATTTTCCATTGGGCTCATCCCTACTGGGGCGTCTCATAGTTTCCAATTAGTGATTAAAGACATTTCACTGATGTCTTTTCTTCCCTTTATAAATGTTTTGCTGGTGAAAATCTGGCTGCTGCCTACACAAACCTTACATGGCTTTGAGATAGTGGCTGCAAGAGCAGACCCAGAGACCCTGGCAGTCCCTGCAGACCAGCCTTTCCCCCCTTAAGCTCTTAATTTTAAGTTGGGTAAATCCAAATCCATACTTGACAGGAGATTGCCCAGCCATGGACCCGTCTAACAGCTCTCCATCACTCTTCTAATTCCCACATCTCTAGGAAAGTCAGTGTAATGAAGCCTTACCTCCAGCATACAAAGCATAAAGGGCCAAGCCATGCTCTGTTGTATCGCAGAGGGTTGGCACAGCGATATTTCCCCATCTCTCATCTCCAACCTGGAGAGCTGCTGGCCTCCAGCACAGACCATCCAGGGCTGGAAACAGGTGCAGAAGGGTGCACAGGAGCAAAATGATGGGTGTAACCTGCTCTGGGGATGGAAGCTGGGGAGATCTGACTCAGTGGAGAAAGAAGAGGACATAACCGTTAAGTGTTCAGTGAGAGCTCCTATTGATAAGGCTTCAGGAAGCTGGTTTGCATCACTGTTTGCAGAACTGGCTAAGAAACCTGTGACATGTCTGAAGCTGAAACCAGGTGAAAAAAACGCCTCAGCCAAGTGGATTTTCGGCACAAGCAGGGTGAGGGCATTAGATTTCACCCATGCAGAAAAGGAAAAGGCAATGATAGTGCAGTACTGCAGCTCAACAGGGAGTTACCTGGGCAGAGGTTCAACCAGTTGCCCATTTTCTTTGGGGGAGAGAGAAAAATAAAAAAAGAACAAATGGCAGTCAATTCAAGAAAACCACATTTCAGGGGAACAGAGAAGAACTAAACCCTAGCAGCTTGGGAGCAGGACTTAGGACCTTCTCTAGTGCATGGTTGTTTATTGCTCCCAGAAAAGCTTTGTGCAACATGTTTGTGTATATTCCCAACAGGTGTCAACAACAAGGGCTGTGGTACCATGCGTACACGGTACTACCTGTGCTAGATTTCTTTGCAATGTAGTTTTGCACTTCAGTTCAGGGCACTACTTTGCAAGTATAAACCCCATGTCTGTGCTTTGCTTGCTGGCAAAGCAGACTTCTACCACCCCATGTCACAGAGAAAATGGCTGGGAGGGCCTTGGACATCAAAGCAAGCTAAAAATCCACCAGGTTGTAGAGAGGGTGGCTGCCCAGTCTTTAGGTGGTAATCACCTGTGTTGTGTTTCTGTGTCACCTTGTGCTCTGCAGGAAAGATGAGCACAGAGGATGCTGGCAATGGGACCTCTCCTACCTTGCCTCTCCTTGATCTTCTGGTTTCGACCACTAAGTCAGTCCCACCCGGCACTGTATCCCCTGAGATGACAGACCCACTGCCTATTATTGTTGCGCTCGTCTGCATCTTCCTTCTCCTGGCAACCTTCCTCATCTTTGTCACCCTCTGCAAGCTGGTGGCAGTGGACCAGTCCCGCTCTGGGCCATGTGAGTGCATGCCCCATCACCCAGTGGATGCCAGCGAGCCCCAGCTGAGGCTCTGGAAGCGGCTGGGCTCCCTGCGATGCTCCATCAACACCTTCAGGAGGAGTCGGCCAGTTTCCCAAAGCCAGCTCCCCTGCCCCAGGATCTCCCCTGCCAGCCAGGACTGGGAGTCCACCAAAATGTGATCCTGCTCTGCGGGAACTAATTCACTCCACACTGCTATTTTTTTCCAAGCTTTTGGTTCAGGCTTAGTTCCCTCCTCAAACACCTCCTGGTATCCTGGGCATCCTGGCAGAGCCCCTTTAAGCAGCCTATTTCCAGGCAGCAGCTCTGCAAGGTGATACGAGAGTTTGCTCTTTGAGTTCCCGAATGCTTTTCAGGTTACTGTTTCCTGGCAGGAAAGGTGGAGGCATCCAAACTACACCCACACACACAACTATCACTGAGCAGTCCAAAAAAATACAGCCGTTTAATTTCTTTTGGAAAACACTGTGCAAGTTGTGAGACACCTGGACAAACAGCCTGGGCAAGAACAGAGCAACTTGGCTGCCTAACAAATATCACTTTGAAGAGATGCATCCCAGGGCAAATGTGCTCTAGAAAAAGCAATCTTTAGCTGATGCTGCCTTCTGAGATGTGCTCCTGAGCAGGTGGAGGAAGGCCCATGCCCCCCATGTGCTGCCTGGTCCTTGTTTCCCCCAGTCTCCCTGCAGCAAGCCGTGGGTTGCTGTGCTTGATGCTTGGAAAGATGCACGCTACAGCTGTCTGCTGGAAACTGGCTTCAATAAATGAGCAGCGAGAGCAAGTAAACATGCCTGTAAATGCATTAAAGAATCCTTTTGAGGCTTGCAGGCTCTGCCAGCTTGGAAGGGCCCCACACAAGGCTGAGCCATGTGTTTCCTCTGGGAGAGGGTGCAACAGCCAGCAGGTAATCTGAAGTGCTTGAAGGAATCAGTAGGAGAAAGAAGAAGTGGTTTAAATCTTCCAGGTTTGCGGCTCGTGCTAAGATCAGCCATTGAGTGCACCTCTTCGGGTGCAGTCTTCGTGCCTAGCGAGGCCCAGTGATAAGCACCAAACCCCATTTCTATGGGTTTCACTTGGTTTCTGACCCTCGAGGTGTGGCAGCTCTGCATCAAGACCTCTCTGTGCTCCCTGCGACATTCCCACTTGCCTCTGGTCCTGGACTGCCTAGCTTTCAGACCTGTGCCTATCCAGCAGCTCACGTGGCTCTGAATGTGCTAAATAAGCTGAGTTAAGATAAGCAGTAAAATGGCTTTTGGCCTTTGGTTGTTTAAAGCCAGGTCAATCGGCTGGAGTGGAGGATGCAGGGGGCTGGATGGGGGAGGATGATGTGGGCAGCATCTGCAAGAAGAGGATGGGGATACCTTAAAAACCTTCTGTTACCATAGGGAGGTGGGGGTGTATTTGAATACAAACGGTCACTTTTAAAGGTGTAAATTAAACTAAATCCAGGTTCTACTTCCATTTCTACTTCTATCTGATTTTGTTCTGCAGAAAACAAACTTCCCCCAAACAATGCCTCTCCTTTGCAACACATTGCCAACGACACCCCCTTCTTTTAGGGACTATGCTCTAAAAAAAGGGGACTTTGGAGGTTTCCTCAGGTTTCCTCCATTCCTAGCCTTTCAATTTGAAAAAATGGCTCAGTTCTGGAAGTCTCATGGCAGGTTTTCTCTGCCTGTGCAGCTTCCCTGCACACCTCTACCCCTGGGTGCAGGGATTATGGGCAGTTTCCTGACCCTAGAGACACGCACCGCGCTATGAGCACCACGTACACCGTGCCATGGCATAACAGGTAACAAGGAGCTGTGGGGCTTGCGCTTGGAAAATGTCCAACCCTAGCATCACGCACAGCTCCCAGCAAAACTTTGTTGCAAGAGGCAAAAGGCTCCTTTCTTCTCTCCCGGTGACTCACGCTGCCTGTGAAAGCCAGGGACAAAGCTGCCCCTTTCCCCACACCAGGAGAGGTATTCAAGGCAGGAGGAGTCTTCCCAGGGCTGTCTGCAAGGAGCCTTTGGTGCCTACTCCAGAAGAGCCCCGGGTTTGAAGGGATGCTGGAAGCCCTCAGAGGCTGTGTGAATGCCTGCATTCATTCAGCACTCACTAAGCCATTCAGCTCTGCCTACCGCTCCCTCAAAGAGGAACAAAAATGAAAGCAAAGTCCAAACGCCATTCTCTCAGAGCATCTCTTTGCATGTACTCTTCTCCCTCCTCCTTGAGATCTCCATTCTCCGTCCCTTCTCCGCTGGGAGGAGGGAGAAAGTGGGGATGGAGCTAGGCAAAGGGCCCTTGCCAACACAGGGCTTGGGATTTCTCCTCTCACCCCTGCAGAAATGGAGCAAGTTTCTTATTCTTCCCTTGCCATTTTCTGCCTTCTCTGTGATGCTCACAGCCTGGGTTTGAAAAGGAGCAGGGGAGTGTATAAGCAAGAACACAACTTGCCCTGGTCTGGAGGAACCGACCACCGACGGGGAGAGAAAATGTGTTTCTTGGGCTTCCTGCAGGTCACAGCTGCTGCACCAGAGAGCAGGGGATCCTGTCACCCACCCAGGGGCCCTGGTGGAAGAGAGACACATACCTGCACTATACTGCTGGCGGCTGGGATGTCCTCTGGGACGCTGACTTCGTAGCTGCTCTGAAGGAAGATGGGTCGATTGTCATTGACATCCAAGACAGTCACATACACGGTGGCAGTTCCAGTGCGCCGGTTGCCAGTGGGGCCGTTGTCTGTACGGGAGAGAAAGGCGAGGAGGTTCGGTCACCTCCATCTCTTCCTTGCACAGGTGGTGCTCAGCCTTCGGCTGCTGAAAACAACAGGACCAAAATTTCTAAACTAAAATCCTCCATCTTTTCTGCAGCTTCCAAATCCCTGAACCAGAAGCTCTTTTTCTGCCTATCTTGAAAGAAAGAGGAACAGTCAAACCACAACCGAACTCTGCCATGGAGCTACTGCCCAATGAGGCTGGAAACACAACTGGTCATGAAAAAGCATTTGCAACTCTGTAGATTAAGAGGGTGATGCAAGCTGGAAGGGACTGTTGGAGGTCAGGAATTTGTGAGGGGAAGATGGGTAGGAGTCTGACAAGATTTCTGTAGAGCCAGCTAAGTTCACAGCCAAAGCACCAGGACTGGTTGATGTTCAGTGGATAAGCACGTGGTAGCAAGGCCCTTGGTTTTGCCACGAAGGATGAGGAGTGCAGGTTGGGTTTGGGTTTCCCAACATGCCTGATGCAATTAGGAATTCTAATTAGGAATTAGAAATTACATTAGGAAAAAGTTCTTCACAGAAAGGGTCATTGGGCACTGGCAGAGGCTGCCCAGGGAGGTGGTTGAGTCCCCTTCCCTGGAGGGGTTTAAGGCACGGGTGGACAAGGTGCTAAGGGACATGGTTTAGTGTTTGATAGGAATGGTTGGACTCGATGATCCGGTGGGTCTCTTCCAACCTGGTTATCCTATGATTCTATGATGCAATTGAGCACTAAACCCACCCAGCTGGGATCTAGTGTCTGGAGAAACACAGGCAGTCTGATATCCATTGGAGGGGTAAAGCTGACCCTTTACCACTCGGGATCTGGTCCTGAGCACCCAACAGGGGCAGCAGCCCTGCTGCAGGTCCTGTGGCATCTGCAATGCTATGGCCCCAAGATTTCTGACCAGGCCACTTATTTCTGATTTCAAAAGGGATATCCAAGTTTTCAGTAAACAGGCACATAATTATAAAGCTCTGGAGACAACGGCCAAGATATGTTTGGCAAGCGAGCCCTCTGCCCATGCCAGGTGGCTCTGGATTAATTAGCAGCCACTGAGCCAAGGGCTGTCATGGCATTAGGGGAAGGATGCTGTGGTGCTGCCATTTCTGGGTGCAGATCTGCCCCAAACAGCATGGAGCCTCTCAGGAATGGGGGCTCTTGCCTTACCTAAAGGAATGGAAAAGCCTCAAGGCTGGATGAAACCCCATGGGTCTGCAAAAGTCTTGGTGGAACCGGGCCATATTAATGCCCATGGGCTGTTAAATGCCAACACCAAACCCAAGCTCTGATATACAGAATGCCTCAAAGATTGCTGTCTCTCTGCTGCACCTGAGGCAGCTCAGCACGTGCAGGGCCTCCCCGTGTGGCTGTGTGGCCGCGCTCCCATGGGAACAGTGGGAAATCCTTACCAATGGCCTCCAGGATCAGTGTGTACGATGCCACGGTCTCCCTGTCCAGACTCACAACTGTCCTGACCACCCCATCCCTGAAGCCGACGCTGAACTTGCCATCCTGGTTCCCACCTGCAGCGAAGGACAAGAACTGGGTTATCTGTTGTCTGCTTGCAGGGAACACAGTCCACACTGCGAGGGATGCTGCAGTCTGGGCACAGGGTCAGTGGAAATCGCAAGTGCTCTGCCTGCCCTCCTGAAAACCATTTTACATGATTTTGAGCAAGGGAGGTGTAGGGCAAGCGTGTATCTCATCCCAGGGAAAGCTTCCCTGCAGCAAAAGTGGGTGAAGCACCATCTCTCTGCCACACCAAAAGCCGTGCCTGCCCCACAGTACAGGCGAGGAACGATGCTTATAGAAAAAGCTGAATCGTATCAATGCCATAACATTTCCTGAGTGCTTTGGAAGCAAACTGGGGTCACTTTGCATGTGGCTTATGGTACCTGTGGGACAACACACACCTTTTCTCTTCTGGCAGAAGCCAGAAGGATTGAGAGATGAAACACATGGCTGCTATTGTGAGAAAAATTACTCTCGGGTGACGCTTCTATTTTTGCCCTCTTCCTGAGGGCTAAATGCCACATGTGCGGTTTGCAAGTCAAAGTGTGTCCAGGGGTTTCCCCAGCCTCCAGCTGCAGGTGCTGCAGTTGCAGTGCGAGGCAGGCAGTGCCCAGGCAGCATCACTGCCTGCCTGCTCCCTGCCCACCCAAACCCACCTGCACACAGGGTACGAGATGCCCTAGAACTCCAGAAAGCCTTCCAGCACGCTACACAAATGCCACCTCAGCGGTGTTAAACCCACCCTTACGCTTTTCCTGGCTGCATCCCAGTGGTGTGAGAGGACGAGGGATGCTCAGGGGCAAGGGCACAGGGATAGCATGGAACGGTCAGCAAGGTGGGGATCCAAGCGGGGCTCTTCGGCAGAGGGCGATACCACACAAGGTTTGAGGGGGCTGGAAAAGGCAGGGCTGATGTGCAGAACACCCTGGCCGTGGTCTGGGGCAGCCCGCTCCTTTCCACAGCCAAAGGTCGCCTTGGCAGCGTTTTGCAAGAGGTTCATACCTGTGATAAAGTAGCTGAGCTCAGCGTTCAGCCCAACATCAGCATCAGTGCAGTTGAGCCGGACCACTTTGAAATCCCGGGCCACATTTTCAGGCAGCGACACGTTGTAGATGGATGGGAAGAAGGTGGGACTCTCATCGTTCACATCCAGAACTGAAAGGGGGAGCAGAGCTGAGTGCCCTCCCAAGGCTGCCCCTCCTGCAGATGCCAGGATGACATCCACCAGGCTCCCCAAACAACCCATGTGCTGTTCTGAGCATCTCAGGGAATGCTTTGCCTGCTTCTACCCATCTTCTGCGTGGTGGGATGCCTGCAGACCAGCCAGTAAGGACTAGTCCCCGTGGCTGCAGGCTGTATTTGGTTGCCTCTGATACATACAGATCACCCTCATCATATCCAAAGAAACCCTACATAACTGAAATTAAAGTTACTGTTTGCACCAAAGTAATTTCCATCCCCATTCAGAGGAAAATATGGGGCTTAAATACAAGCTAAGCATTTTCCAGCACATGGCAGGGAACTCTGGAGTTACAGGATCAGAAACTGCTTTTCTCAGACCCAGGCCTGAGGAAAATCCAGGGTCAGTTTATTTCCAGATGATGCTTATCCTCAGCACTAGGATTGCGTAAAGCCAGTAAATAAAAATGCATTGAATTAAAGAGACCACCTAATAAGGGTCTGAGCGTTTCTCCTACCTAAACCATGTCACCCATCATTTTGGGACTGGAGGGGACTCTATGGGTGGGCAGGGCTTGGAAGAGGGCTTGGTGCACCCACCTTTGACAGTCAGGGTGCTGGTGGAGCTCTTGGAGGGCACGCCAGCATCACTGGCCACCACCCGCAGGTAGTACTCAGCGATCCTCTCTCTGTCCAGCACAGCAGTGGAGGTGACGAGCCCGCTGGTGCTGTTGATGAGGAAATCCATGCGAGGCATCCCCACCTGCATGCGGTATGTCACCTGCCCATTTGGACCCTCGTCCAGGTCGATGGCCACTACCTGGTGAGGAGAGCTGAGGTAAGGGGTGAGCCTGACCGTTTCCTGACTGACAAAAAATCACATAAAACCTGAGCATTTCTTTGCCCCAAGGGATGCTGAGTTGAAACAAAATGTCCTTGAGGCACTTTCTCTGCTGGGAGTGAGCACATAGGGTGGGATGCCAGGACCTCTCCTGTGTCCTCCCAGAGAGGATGTATTGCTTTGCAGAAGGGATGGCATTGGCAGCAGCTCCCAGAGCAGGGCATGACAGCAAAGGGACACACTCACCTGGAAGACGGAGGAGCCCGCAGGAAGGCCCTCAGCAATCTCAGCGGTGAAGGGCAGGTTTTGGAAAGCGGGGTCGTTGTCATTCAGGTCCAGCAGGTTGACAAAAACCGTGGCGCTGCTGGTAGCTCGCAGGGGTGGCCTCCCACCTGTGGAGGCCAGGAATGGGGTTTCAAGTTTAACGCCTGCTGGCTTGCTCTTGGAAACTATCTGGATAATGGAAAATTATTTTTATCTCTCCTTCTTTATTTTTTTCCCCCAAACAGTTTCCCTAAGATGCTATTTCCAGAGCAAAAGACATTTCACGTTTGATCTGCTCTTTTCCCCACACCTGCTCAACTGCCTTTCCTAGGTACTGGTGGAGCCAGCCTCCACGCTTGGTATCATAGAATCATAGAATCACCAGGTTGGAAGAGACCCACTGGATCATCGAGTCCAACCATTCCTATCAAATCTCACCTGTCCTGCAAGCCATGCAGGCTCAGCTCAGAAGAGAAGCCCCAAGCCACCTAGCAGACCTTGCAGAGCAGCCCAGAAACGGGTTCCCCTGTGCACCTTCACATACTGCATCTTCTCTTCTTACGAGAACCTGGCACTGCCCTCATCTACCTGCCTGTGCTTAACATCCACAGCTTTGTGCTACAGCCCCTGCCACCTACACGCAGTCTGAGCACAGGTCTCCTGCAAAACAGACATTTCACATACCAGGTGCCTTTAGGTTTGTTTTTTAACTGCAAAATGTAAAGACTGGTGACTCCTGCTATGAGAGAGAGTTTCTGCCTCCTGGCCTCATTGTCAAAGCTGCTGCAGAAACCACTATGCTCGCATTTTGAGGGTTTCTGGTTTGGTTTAGCAGCAGGTCTTAACCTCCTCTCATATTTTTTTAACCTCAAAAACATCTTCGGAATGTATGCTCAGACCAGGAAAATACAGAAAGTTCACGGTAAAGAAAAGTCAGGCTGAAAAAAAGTTCAGCTTGACACATGAAAACCATCAGGGAGGGAAAGCGAAGGGAGAGGAGCAAGACAAACCACCGTGTCAGAGAGGAGTGGGATGGAAGCAGGGCTTACAGTCAGTGACTGACACCACAATCCTCCGCATGAGTTGGGCTTCCTGGGCATTGGGGTTCTCCCGGTCCAGCAGTACGCCAGAGGTGCGGATCTTGCCCGTGGTGCTGTTGAGGCTGTAGAACTTGTTGGGGGGTCGGATGCTGTACACCACGGTGCCATTCTCCCCCAGGTCTGGGTCGACAGCCACCACCTGCCATGGAGAAACAGCAAAAGTTAAAGCGGAGAGAAGGGAATTAACACATAGTTGTGTTCCCATGTAGATTTACCAGTGTCTAATAATGAGTCTGAGCTCACATGAGAGACTTCGCTGTACCACCAGCAGCAAGAAGTTCTCCTTCCTCCATACAGCTCTATATTTTCATGATATCTGCAGGGATTTTGTACCCTCAAGACCTCTGCTGTGGTATTACATCTCACCAAAATTGGCCTGCAAGCTCGGGAGGTAATGGAACGGCATGAGAGACATGAGCACACAACAATCAAACAGGCTTTTCTCCTTTTAAATAAAACCAGCAAGAAAACAAGTGCCCGTCAGAAAAATAAAACAAACAGATAAAGAGGCATGCTGAGGAACTTGTGCTGCCACACCAGAAATGTTGGAAATAATTCACTGGTGGATTGTCCTCCAAGCCAGACATTTTGTACTTTCTTGTTCTCCGTGTGACATTTTTAATGACAGTGGACATTTACATTAAAAAGGCCTCAACTTCATTACACTCATAACTTCCCTGACCCCCACTGTTCGTCCTATTTACATCATATCGGTGACAAAGTAATTATTTTCCCAGCAACTAATTGGGATGTCAAAGATAACTTCGAGCAGGGGCCGAGCAGTGGGAGCAGTGCCGCACAGAAGAGAGAAAACATCCGTGCTCTGTCTCAAGCTGCACTGCCAGACCTTTCTTTGCACACCAACTCTTTTTTCTTTCATAGCCTTTCTCCTTATTTGATTTTGTGGAGTCTCTTCACTTTTCACTCATTTATTTTCCATCTTATGCCCGTCACTTTTCTCTCAGTGTGATGGAGTACAAGCCTGCCTCTCTTTCTCTTTTATTTCAGCAGAGGGACTTGAAAGGTGTAAATCAATGTCTCTCAGAGAGGTCCTTGAAGGAGGTTGCAGGCGAGGCTAAGAAAAGGAGAACCTGGCCAGACCCCACACAATTTGAGGAGAAAGAAAAAAAACCACATAGGATGGGCAGCAGTGAGGAGGCTCAGGAGTAACCTTTTAAACTGACTTCTGCAAGCCGGTGCCTGGCTGGAGGTGACACGGGTTAGGAGGTGACCATTTCAGAGGTGACTCCCTGCTCCAGCCAAGCAGGTGACAGCCTCACTGGGTGAAAGAAAGAGTCTTTTCGTGCAGTAGCTGCCTTCCCTTGCACGTACCGTGGTGACGTCCGAGTTGGGTGGGGTCATTTCCACCAGGTTGATGTAATACGGCTCATCCTTCCATGTGGGATAGTTGTCATTGATGTCCAGCAGTGTGATGTTCACCTGCAAGAGAGCAAGCAAGCAAAGCTGCATCAGGTGGTATTGGTTCCTCAAGCAGCACAGTGTGTCCCCTAGACGTACAGCAGCGCCAGCACCAGGTACCTAACACACCCTCTGGTGGTAAAGCCCAGATGAAAACCACCTCCTGCATCTTCACAGCTGAGGCTCCCTGGTGTATCTGATGCTGGTTTGGCTCTCATCTACTCATCACAGGGAGAGGGAGAGGGAGAGGGAGAGGGAGAGGGAGAGGGAGAGGGGAGGGGAGGGGAGGGGAGGGGAGGGGAGGGGAGGGGAGGGGAGGGGAGGGGAGGGGAGGGGAGGGGAGGGGAGGGGAGGGGAGGGGAGAGACCTGGCTGACTGGTGAAAAGCAAAAAAAGAAAAAAAAAAGGAGTAAATGAGAGATTGGGAGAGGCTACGGTAATGGGGGTGGGAGGTGCAAACAAAGACAAGAGAGGTAGGTGTCCTGAAGTGTTACCTATCTTCATTTTCAGCATGAGAAATAGCATCTAAATTACAGAAAGGAGCCTTGTGGAATGCATTCTGTTGTTTGAGTCTCTTACCTCTCTGATAACCTGTTTCAGCGTAGTCTGTGAGCCTATAAATGTGCCTGAGGGAAGAGGTACAGCTTAAGGGAAGGGGGGTAGAGGGACAGGGGGGAACCCCCTGCACCTGTGACCCTCACACAGGGTGCCTCAATGAAGCTTCTTCTGGGGTCTTCTGCACTCCCAAGTCATCCAGGTCGTGCTGCTGCACCGAGCTGAGCTGTTGGTGCCACCCCGTGGTAAAAGAGGCAAATCTGAACACCGAGGATGTGTCCCCGCAGGATCCAAGGCATCAGTGTGGTCCCTGGGGAAGGCTGGTGACTCACCACTGCCCCCAAGCACCCTAGGTGCTCATCCATCACCCAAGGACCTCGCGAAGCCTCTGAATGGACCCTGATTCCCAGATCAAAAATTATTATAGAGAACTGCTCTGAGTCCTGGGTGTATATCCTTGCTAATGACAGTCGACAAACTTAATTGACCAGCTACTTCTCACCGAGTTTTAATATTCTTTAACTTATTAGGAACCACGATGCATTTCTTTTTTCCTCATTGCAAATTGTTGCAAAAACCTTGTGTTGCATTTCAATAAAGCTATCAGGAGAACATAATTTCATGTGGAGCCCCAAAGGGGAACCCAGCGCCCGAAGGCTGTCGTCTTCCTCTGGGAAGCTCTATAGGGAGTTTCTAATCTGCCACCCGGGTCATACACCTTCTGATAGCCTTCAGCAGTAGTGACAGTTATTTTAGGGATCTCTCAGCACAACCACAGTATTTCTCTGCATTGCCCTGTTGTGTGGAGCATATTGTCTGTAACTCAATCAAGAGTCCCAGGAGCAAGAGCACCCAAATGTTATAAAATGTTCAAACCACCAGGGTGCCATGAACAGTGAGAGATGGATTCCTGGCTATTTGCCTTCCGGTATTTCCAAAGACTCCTACAAACTCTTTGCAAACAATGAGTCTCTCTGATGTTTGTGAAGGGCAAGGCAAAGCAGTAGGATTCAGTCTGCAGTAGAATAGCCCGCATCTCCATCAGAACTATCTGAGGAGCTCAGGCATCACAGACTGGTTGGAAACCCTTGATCCAGGCAGTATGTGAATAGCAGTCATCAGGAACAACTAAGTGTGCCTGTAGGCTCTCCAACCAAGCATTTTCTCAAGAGGCATGAACAAAGGCAGTCAAGCTGTGGGTGGAATAGGTACCCATTACCGCCTTCGCACAGAGCGCTGGACACATAAAACACTGGAAGGTCAACTAACTCCTGAGTAAACGGCTTCACAGGCAAGAAAGTCTTCAAGATCTACACAGCCCAGCCAGTCATTCTACAAGGGTTATGAGCAGTGGTGGGGGCAGCTGAGAGGGCAGACACCGCTGTAAGATCTTTACCCATTCACAGAGCTAAAATTAAACACTGCTAGCATGAGGAATTGAAGCATTGGTGCCTGGGCAGCCCTCCTCAACACCAGCCCTAGCCAGGCAACAGTGGCTCCGGGAGATGTGAATCGCTCCTTCACACACTCACCATAGCAATGCCTGTCTTCTGATGGTGGCCCACGCCTCCATCTACTGCCCGGACAATGAGGATGTATTCAGATTTGGCCTCCCGGTCCAGCAAAGACGTCGTCGTGATTTCTCCTGCAGGAGATAGAGGAATTAGAGGCATTGTAGGGTGAATAGGGCACTGGTGAAAAAACAGGAACGCTCAAAACCAGAGAGAGGATCCTTCACAAATGAGTCCCTTCTAATTCAGTTTCAAATAGATAGACCTTGGAAGGGTCAGCTTGTCTACAAACTCCGTGCAGGAGCCCATTTAAGAACTGCCTGTGATCCCTCATGGTCTTCCCTGCCCAGAATGAACCAAAAACGATGCCAGAAAGGGAGGGTGGGCCACAGCTCCTGATCTAATTTGAGCCTTTGCAGTCAAAGCCTTATCTCAGATGTGACTCCCAGCAGAAGCTGAGCTTCCACCAATGCCCCTGTCAAAGCTCTCACAGTGACTAAGCAAGAACTGTGGCTGAAATCTGGTGAATTCCTTAAATACTGTTTCTCCTAAATAGCCTGCTCATGGGAGGGGAGGAAAGGAGAGCGGGTGAAAGAGGAAAAATGATGGGGAAGAAAACAGGGGGGAATTTAGGAAAGAGAACTGAAAGGAAAAGAGGGAAAGCACATATGGAGGCTCACCTGAGCGGGCGTTGATCCGAAAATGTGAGGAGCCTTCCAGGGAGTAGATGATTGACTCCTGCCCGTACTCCCTGGACCGGTCCCTGTCCGTGGCATTAAGAAACAGCACTGTGGCTCCTCGAGGGAAGAAGAAATGAGGACTGAGATGGGCATTTGCAACCCAGAGCAGATCTCCCCAGCTGCCTTGTCCCCTCACAACGCTCCTGCAGGTCACCTGGTCAAGGGTGTCCCCTCACCTGCATTCACAGTGGTGTCGCACCCCCAGGCCCCATGGCTATGAAACTCTGCCAGGTCTCTGGCTTTTGCCTCCCCAAATAGGCATCACCCACCCCATTCTGGCTATAAGACCCTCAGGGACCTTCTGCTAGCCTGAAGAAGGAGCAGGGCTGTGCTCCGTACCTGCCATGATGTCCTCCATGACGGTTATAACATAGGAGGGTTTGCTGAATGTGGGGGGGTTGTCATTTTCATCCTGAAACAAAGAAAAATTCAAGAGGTTGGTAGGGAAAAATGCAAAATGGTCAAATAGCTGCAAAGTCTGGTATCAGGATGCTCCTGGCCAACTGCATCCCAAGATGTGACCAACTGAAGACAACAGCATTGGGGAAGATGGCCTTTGAGGTAAGGCACCAGAATCTGAGCACAAAGTTTCATTTCAGAGGCAGCTGAGGCTAAGGAAAGCCAAGCATCCTCCGAACTGCTCCTCCATCCATCACAAGCCCTGGGAAGACTCTGGTACCACAGGAAGTACAGCAGCATCATGCACAAACCTGTTCCTCCCTCTTGGAGGGATGTGTTTGCAGCCACCTTGGCCACGAGGCTACCAGGCAGACTAGATTGGCCAGGGGAGCTGCTGAGCTTTGGCTGCCTTTCTTTAAGCGACGGAATGCTCTTGCTATTTGCAGCTACAGCATCTTCAGGTGTGAAGCTGGTTTGTACACCAAAGTGCTCCCTCCAAGCCTGTCTCTGCCAGTGACTAAAGCCAGCCCAGTAAAACCACATAAGAGCAATTGCTCTAGACATCCCTCAAAACAGATTTTGGATGAGTTTAAAGTGCCCCGGGGGGGGCAGGAGCTTTAAATGCTGTTTAAACCCTGTTGAGAATCTGCCTTAAATGAACCAAACTGAGCAGCCTACAGAGGGAAGGATGGAGCCATTAGGACATTAAAATGCCTTTATGGACTTCGCTGTTCCCTGGGGTTGCTCTGGAGGCATTTTCTATCTGGAGATCACTGATGGTCCTGCAGGATCAGCTGCTCCTGCTGCCAATGAACTTGATATTTGCAGCAATTTCATGTGCCAACGATGCCCATTGTACTGCAATTAAATTGCCATCCTCTGCTCTTGTTGTTGGAAGCAGGTGGTCTTTTAATCAGCCTTTGCATCACTCAGCTTTCACTGTGCCTCCTCTGAGGGTAATGAAGAAATTGCTGGCTCTGCAGGGTGCTGTCCTCAGAGTTCCTCCTCCTCTTCTTCACAAAGGTGGGTCAGAGTCATCACCCCAGGGCAAACCCAGGAGGTTAAAGGCAAAGAAAGCGGAGAGACTGATCACGTATCCATGTACTACGTGTAGCTAGACCTCATAGTCCTCAGCCCTTCAGCCTCAGACAGCCCTCATATCATTTTCAGGGATGCTGATAACTGCAGACACACTAAGCACACAACTCCCTTCCCTCCAGTCATACACACACTATCAGTCTCTGGCTCATCGCCTCAAACAGGGCATCAGTGGCAGGGACTGAGGCAGAAACTTATTAGCGATGGTATTTTCCTGGATCCTGGCGTGTTGTGCACTATTAGTTCTGATTCGGCAGCTCCCTCTACAAAAGCGTATTGTCCCCTAATGGGAAATCTACAAGGCGAGTTTGACTTATTTATTAAAAACCAACAACCAAAGGATGAAAAAAAAATCACCCCCCTCCACACTGACTCTCATTCTGCCTTTTCACAGCTCTTGTTCCCTAAGTGCCACCGTGAAATGCTTTCTTCTAATTTTCTTCCTATTTTCTGGCTTTTTTTTTTTTTCTTTTCCTGGTTTAGAGAAAATCCCGTTGGTTGAGAGTGGGAACAGTGACATAAGCATACAGACTCAATCCGGAGAAGATGACCCACTGGTGAGTGGTCTTCAGAAAGAGGTGTTTATGCTATCTAAAGCACAGTATAGAAAGGATGCATTTAGTCACAACGAACCCCCTCGGCATTGCCTTATTCCCCCTTTCCTGAGCACAGTGAGGGAGCTGGAGGAGAGGCACGCTCACAGGAATTTATTCCCACCTTAAAGCACTATGGATTTCATCTTTGCCTTCCCAGACTGACACTGCCAACCAGCCTGGCTTAGATCCCATCACTGCGAGACTGACGGGTTATCAAGCAAACTGTCTGCATTCTTGATACCTCCCTCCAAACATCCTCTAACCACAATGTGCCTCAAAGTGACAATGCGATCTAATCTTCCTGAGGTATGCTGCGATGCTTTACCTTTCCTAGCAGCAACTCTTCCTCGAGAAGGCTGGCACCTACGCCAGCGTGTGAGATGCACAGCAAAGCCTGTGGCCCAGCCAGGACAGTGGCACTGGGGAGATAAGCAACTGCCTGTGATTGATTCAGGGACCAATAATTTCCAACACTACAAGTGCTGACACGCAGCCAAAGTTCTCTCCTCTGCATCCAAGCTGCAGCAAGCACCTCTGTCTACGAGCATATACAGCATCCCAGACGCAAGTCCCCTGGAAGCTGAGAGAAGGTCTCATGGTGCTCAATGAACTTCCCCAGTTGGAAGCAAGAGCAGAGGGTAGACCGCTACTCCATCCCCAGCTCTACTCCTCACCCCGTGGTTAGCCAGGTCTCCTATCATACTACTTCCAGTAGCTTCCCTGTGCAACGTGCACTACTGAGGAGTTAGAGGAGATGCATGAAATCAGAGCAGCCCGCCTGCTTGTCCATGGTGACACCTCTTCAGAGGCTTCTCACTCACCTTCTGTCACTCAGACTTTACTAAAGGTCAGGGGCAGAATTTCTTTAACCAATATGTATGACACGTATGTCCATGAGACACACGTGACACATAGATGAGACATAGGTAACTGCAATCCACATGTGCACATCCTTAGGGCAGGATAGTCTTGCTGAGTTATTGATGGATTATCGGCACGGCTATGAAGCAATTGCAGGAAAACTACTTGCAGGATAGTTGAGTGCTGTACTTACAAACACCTCGATGGTGACAGGGACGGTGCTGTTGAGAGGTGGGTTGCCAGCATCCTTGGCCATCACAGTCAGGTAGATAACTCCATTGGCCACCTGTTCATAGTCAAGGGGGTGGTTCACACTGATCACTGAAAGGATGCAAAGCGGAACAGTCAGGGGGGCATTCATGCACTAAGCAGGACAGCAGGCTGGCTCAGGGATGGTCCATCCACATCACCTCCCTGGGCCCAACGGTGGCTGCTGAAGGTGGCAATGCCCCAAAAAACAGAGTGCTGCGGGTTACTGAGCATCTTGCACTGTACACCCTTGGAAATAGAGCTCTACAGTGCAGCAAGAATTCAGCCAAGCCAAAAGACCACATTGCATGCAAGGCTGGGACAAACTGAGGAGCTGCCAGAGCGGCTTCCTAAAGCCTACTGACATGATGACTTGCAAAGGTGTGAGTGCAGCCCAAGCTGCTGCTTGTCCCGTGCATTGTGATCTTGGGATCAGCGCTTACCTCCGTACCCTTCCGACACCGTGATGTCAAAGTAGTCACGAAAGGCAGACGCATGCACAATGCTGTATGTGATCCGGTTGTTTGGAGGGGAGTCCTCATCAGACGCCTAGAGCACAAGCAGGGAGAGTAAATTAGCATGGGAGCTGTGCTGGTGATGTGCAACAGGAGGGAGCCAAGGGAATGGGAAGTGCAGGCTGGGTCCAAAGGGAGTGGAAAAGCAATGGAGGAATATGCTCTCATCAGGAGCCCCCATGGGGGGCTCACCTCCCAGGAAGGACTCGCCAGGTCCTCCTCTCCTGTATTGCTGCAGCACTCATCCAGCCTGGTCCCATGGAGGGGAAGTCACACTTCTGTATCACGGCGAAGTTTAATCTTGTGCCAAAGGAGCAAACTATCTTCCCTACCTGCCTTTCCACCACAGCAGAAGCATAGAGCTCCATCAGAAACAAACAGACCACCTTCGCCTTGGGGCCTGCTGACTTTATTGAGCAGAGTAAGGTGATAGGGAGGCAGTGCCTGTGCCCTGGGAGAAGCCCCAGGTCCCAGGGATGCCTTAGAGACACAGGACTTACAGGAGAGGAGTAAGAGTGAGGGAGCCCACGGCCACAGCACTGCACCTAGTTGCACTTTGCAGAAATGCACTAAGGATTTTTCAGGAGGGATGCAGGATGGGTAGCATCAGGAGTGGACAGGGACCTAAACCTCTTTTGTCTCCCCACTGCGCGTCCTGAATGGAGAAGCAGCTCCAGTTCCTCACCCGGAGCCGGACCACCTGGGTGACAGAGGGCTCATTCTCCCGCAGAGCCCCCAGGTATGCCTCCTTCTGGAAGGTGGGGACATTGTCATTGACATCGAGGACATTGATCCTGACGCGTCCTGTTGTCTCCTCCCCACCACCATCCCGGGCAATGACAGTCAGAGTGTAGCGCTGCATGGTCTCGAAGTCCAGCCGAGCTGTCAGGAGGATGATGCCTGTGTCCTTGTCCAGTGAGAAACTGAGGGGACAGGAAAGGAAAAGCACCAGTGACTGCATGCTGGAGATGGAGAGACAGGGTAGCATCTGCCTGACAGCTAGCACTACAGTGGATGAAGATCATGGAGGGGTATTTGGTATCGCCAGGTGAAGGGCAGCACGCTTGGTGCGGCTTTACGGGCAGAGAAAGAGGGCTCAGAGGACCCCAAATCCCTTCTGCCAGGCAGCTCCTATTCCTCCTGCAACTGCCTACTACAACCAGGTCTCATGTAACACTCCAGGGCCAACAACTCTCTAGTGAATACATTTATTGGTCCCAAGCACCACTGGTGCTTTTAGGTCCTGATTCAGCAAAGTGATTAAATGTGCTGAGCATCAGGCATGTTCTGAAGTTAACCTATCCCTTTGGGAGACAGCATAGTGGGATTTTCACAGGCAGGACATAACAAGCACCCTTAATTGGCACATGACTTCTCAGTGAGGTCAGAAGTGTATTTTGAAGAACCAAAATCATGCTGGTGATTTAGTCACGCTTACCGGTCAGGGTCATCACTGAAAAAATAACTGACTTTTCCATACGTGCCCACATCATTGTCAGTTGCCTGAAAAAAATAAAGTTAATTAATAAACTAAGGTATTTATGGAAATGTTGCATTATTACACACACTGGTGTATCATTACATCCTTCTGAGCTCCTTCCACCCAGGTGTAAGCAGGCCAGCACCAGCACAGACCTTGTATGCTGCCATTTATCACCTGAGAGATGCAGGGCTGGGGCTGCCTGTGCTCACCTGGGTTTACCTACACCTCCCTGACTCACAGCCTGCTCCAGATCCTCTGCCAGAATCTCTCAGCATCTATAGGCAGTGGGAAAGTCTATCCCTACTTACTTTCCCTCACACACTAAGCTAATCTGGGAAGTGCATGTGAAATAAAGATCTCCATGGGCAATTCTTGCAAGACCAAGCCCCGTGAAGCCAATATACTGGGACCCCACATCCACAGTGGGGAGAGAAATAAAAACCTATTCCACTTCAAAACTGCCCCTCTGGACTAAAATACAGACCAGGAAAAGCACGGAAAGGGATGTAGACCTTGCTTTCCTTGAGCAGCTCCCACTGGACAGCCTTTCTGGGGCTGCAATCTGTGGCAGCTCCCCTGATGGAATGATGCCTTTGGGGATGCTGTGGTGAGCGTGTGCAGAGCCGGCTCTCAGCCAAGCCGCTGCCGGCGGCACGACTGGATGCACGTACACCGCTGCCAGCTGCTGAAGCTGGAGCAGGCTGGTCACGGCTAAGCAAGCAGCACCTTCTGGGGAAGTTGTGCAAAACTCAGTGTGTCAGCTCTGGATGAGCAAGGCAAGATTTATGTATGTTTTAAAGTATTTTCTCTAATGAATATATAAAATATGCATAAGTGGCAGCAGGGAAAAGGAGCAGAAATTTTTATTTTTAGGTGAGGAAAGTGGAATACAGGCCCCCAAACATCCTTTTTCTCCCCCAGTATATTTTCTAAATTGAGTCCTGTCTGGATTACTTGGACACCAACAGGCCTTTGAGAAAAACAGGGTCAAAGACACATTTTATGTCCAGATACCAGCAAAAGGCTGTATTTTAGTACTGGCACAGAATACAACCCGTTCCTGAAACCTTCCTGATTTATCCATGGCCTTGATTACCCTTGACAGCAGAGTAGGAGCTTGAGCACATCAAACAGTTTACCCCTGTGTGCTACTTACCTGCCACTCCATGGGGTGGCAGAGGTGGAAAGGCATGAAAACTTGCCTGAATCAGTTTTTTTTTTACCCCTTTCAAATGCTTCCCCAGCTTAGGTGGTAAATTACTACTGCTCTATGCCAGCTGAAGAGTGCACTGGCTGACCCAGCATTTCAGATCTGCTGATTTTCCTTTCCATTGCTAAGACACAATTTACTTTTCATATACATCGCAATTGCGTTCAGTAAAATGGAACAAACCTGCCAAAATCTGCCCAGAGAGATGCCCAGAGAATGAGCAGCACCCTCGGGGGTGCATCTCCCTCCTTAGAGGACACCAGGGAGGATACATATGCTCCATTCCAGGCAGAGTCGGGCTGCTTTTCCAAACACAAACACCTGGGCAGGAGGGAGGTTAGCTTCCCTCAGCCAATTAATGCTGGTATTAATCCTCCACTCTAACACCAGCCACCAGCCCAGATGGCTGTGAATCATGATGGCAAATCCCTAAAGTGTGGCTGGGGCTGGCCATCAAGGACCCCGGGTCCTGTCTCCCACAAATCCTTGAGTGCTTTTGAGCATCCTCAGTATATTGCTTAGTATGAGCCAGCCCTCAACCTCCCAGCCAGGATTTTTTACAGCCGTTACTTCTGTGCCTACAACTTCTGTGACCCCCTAGGTCTCATTAATCCCTAGGTGACTGGTGCGATTGCAGAACCCAGAAAGGCATTTTCCATGCACCTAGATCGACTGGCGATGAGATAATGATTTACGGTGGGCCTGACAGTGCCACAAAGCACAAGCAAAACTAATTCCCTTCATTTGGCCCCGTACGATTGCACTTCTAAATGCTTATTGCGGTGACAGACAATGCTGGGAAAGTGTAATTTTCTTCTGCAGAGGAAAAGAAAATACAGGGAAGGAGGAAGGTTAGAAGAAGGTTAGCGCAGAGATGCTCGGTGTGGGAGGTGGTGGGGCAAGCCAGGAGGGCAAACTGGACCCCAAAACTGCCAGCAAGGCAAAGTGACCCAGTCAGGGGGAGCCAGGAGGCCGGGCAGCCTGGCTCTGCCTCATGCACCGCCTCACCGGCAGGGCTAATTAATTACCCTGATTTACACCAGGGGAGGCGGGAGGTGATGCCTGCTTGATGGCTTTCCTGGCAACTGAACATCGCGGACATAATGCAGGGCAACAGAGCAGGTTACTTGAGCGTGACGAGGAATATGCAAAAAGCAAAGCCATGCACGTTCAGCATATTTAATTTTGGATCTGCGCTTGTTTCTGCATTGCTAAACTTTTTCTCTCTCAGGGTAAAAAAAGATGCTCAAATGCTTGTGCCCCTGGGGAGGTGACATACACTCCTTTCGCAAAGGGATCCTGAGGGCTCTCAGGGAACACACGCAGCCCGCATGCAGAATACCCCAAATACCAATGAGCAGAGAGCTTTGCAGGGCCTTTCACAATCCCTGGGTGCCAGCTGTTTTCCTACAGGTTTTCCCTCTCACTGACTGGTCCCTTCCCTCCTCGCCACGCATGCATCCATGCCGGCAGCCAGGGAAGGAAAAGCATCTGGCTAGAAGTTTCCTGAGGTTCCACCTGGAGAAGCAATCAAATGACTTTTACGGCTGCTCCTCTCCTGCCCAGAATATTAAAGTGGGATTTGCCCACTGGAGCCTGCAAAAGGGCAGGATGAAAACATGGGTCCACAGCCGTATTTTTACGAGCTGTCACTGGTACAGCCCATTTGAAAAAAAAAACCAACGTATTTGCGCAGGTAAAACTCTCGGAGAACAGCAAGAAGAGGAATCCTGGAGAACCCAAAGGATTAATTTACTGAGCTGCAGCACGGCATGGGCACCCAGCATGTGAATCACAAGCGCACAAAAATATCCACAGCTCAGTTGTCCATCCATCTCCATCCCTCAAGCACAAATATTTTGGATATCTCCCTTTTGTCCCATCAAGGGCCATCGTTTCCATCCTTCCCCCACCGGCTTGTGGACCGGCAGAGCGGGAGACAAAAGCAAGAAGCTAGCAAGCAGTTCTGCTCTCGTGGGCAAATATGCAGGAAAGGGCATGTCATCTAATTTGTTCAGGAAACAATAGCAATGTTTGACATGTCATCAGGATTGATGGAGCAGAAATTTACATGGGAGAATTCAGTTTTAAACAGCTCCATGGAGCTTCCCCGGTAATGGTTTCGACATTCATCATCCACAGAGCCTCACTCAACGACTCCTTAAACTGCCTGAGATTAACTCTACTCACAGCAGCTTCAGGGAACACGGCAGGAGGAGCAGGGAAGAGCTCAAAGAGCCAAGAAGAGCCGTTTGGGGCAGCGTAGATCCCTCATGGAGGCCCCAAGATGGCAATCCACCCCTCCAAGACCTGCTGGATACGGATGAGCAGCTGGAAGTTGGTTGCAGGGCTAAGCAAAGTGTGTCGGAAGGATGACTTGTTACTGTCTGGATGAGACTGGCTGACACGTCCTGCTTGCCTGAAGATGGCTCTGCAGGCACCAAGGCAGCTAAATCCATCCCACCTCGAGGGGATGCCGGAGTGGGTCCCACCTCAGTTTGTTCTCTTCCACTCTCTCTTTGTTTTCCTTCTTGCTACCTCACATTCAGAAGCCAGGAAATGAAAATTGATGGGGAGCAAATTGCTTTGGCCAGAAGCTCTCTGCTTAAAAGAGTCATAGCAGGAAAGCAATTACTAAATGTCAAAAAGCTGACAGCGCACCAGAGTGACCAGGAACAAGTCACGTCCCACCACCGCCTGCTTGCCTGCTTGTTCCCCTGCCACGCTGGCTGGGCAGCTGGGAGACCAAGGCACCACCACTTCAGCAAGATGCCAGGGGCTTGGGCCGTGGGGGAAAGCAAATGAAAGGAGGATTCCCATGTGCTTCCTACTTTTTTTCTGGTTTTCCAGGAAAATGAGGCAGCTGCTCAGACTGTGGTACTAACAACCCATGGTGGGGAGCCATGCCCTGTCATCATACCTACTTTTGGAGTCCCTTAAATCTGTTTGTGTTGAAGAACAGGTATCTCTTCTTCAATGCAGCCTGTTACAATCTTCAGGTCCCAGGGGAATTACAGCTACCGTTTGGTACTCACCCAAACTGGGATTTGATCTGGAATTTGGGGGAGAGAAATATGAAGGTCCAAGAGGTTCTGTAAGAAGCAATTGCTGAGCTGCAAAACTGCACCAAAAAAAAAACAGTGGAAAACCTACTTAAAGTCATTACAGTCGTCCCAGATGGAAAACAACTCTTTTGCTGGCATCACCTGCCCCAACTGTGATCTTTCCCAGGCCTTTAAAGAGCAGCTGCCTGGTGGGAGGTGGCAATCAGGCATGAGCAGAGCTGGTGGCTGGCCGGTTTTGTCGTGCCGGAGCCCAGCAGCGTGATTAGCTGTGAAGGAGGGAGGCGGGAGTGGGCAACCTGGGCAATACTGGGGTACAGCCGCCACCGCCTTCCCTAGCAGCTCCAAGACCACACGCCGAGCTGGGAGCTCAATCGCCACTAATGACACCAGAAGGCTGTGCTAAACCAGGTTGGGGTGGAAAAAAAATAGCCAATCAACCCCCCTGGGAATTGCAGAACTTCTCCCCACCTCTTCTGCCAGCCACTGGGGAAAACAACAACCTCCTTGATTGTGTTTTATAACAGCAGGCCCTGCAACATCAGCTCCTTGTGAGTGAGGTTAACACTTGCCTTGGCAGGCTTGATTTAGCAGAGAGTAATTTACTGTAGCCAGGATTTTGCAATGGCTGGAGACCGGGGTTTAAAACGTGAGCCGACAGAAGACAGCCCGTGAGCAAGAGAAGCAGGCATCTTGAGCGCAGGTTTGCACCGCACAAGGTGACACCAAGAATATATAGACCCACCCTGTCTCACTGGGTTTTGCTGGAGCTCTGCGCTGGAGCTGGGCGCAAGTACTCCTCTAATGAACTCTATTGATTTCATATTCTCCTGTTGTCCACCTAAATGGCAAGCGGCACATGTGATAGATTAAATAACTACACAGTTGCCTGGCTTGACATCTCAATCACTTTGCTGTTTGGTCTCTAATGAATTTTACAGCCCAGCAAAACGGAAAAAATTAAGGTCAAAGTCCGATGGAGGAAATGTAAATCCCCAGTGATCACTGAAGTATTTGCAAGTGCTCCAGGAAGCCAGTCATGCCTCCCACTGTCTGCAACTCCATTCCATCCAGGTGATGAGTATCATCTGGGGCACATCAGGGAGAGGAGACACTTATCAGTCTGGAGATGGACATGAAAATCTTGAGTCCCAGCCTGGAGAGAGGGAAAAGCCCAATCCTTCTTCAGCAGGAATTCACCCTGAAACTGGGCACGGCCCATGGTTCCTCTGAGTGCGATGCAAACCCAGCTGGAGAGCAGTTTTTTAGTTTGTAGCAAGCCCATAACAAGTTCCTGTCAGGCAGAGGCATTCCCAGAGAGCGCAACAGGGATGCTTCTTACTCTGTCCAAGGAAAATTGTGGTCTAGAAGCAGTAAGTTAAGCTCTAAGAGGACAGCATCCCTGCTCCCCAGAGGCTGGAAACTACACCCAAGCCTCAGTCAGACAGCAAGCAGCCACTTCTCAAACGCATTTTAGGGGATGGATTTTACTCATGTGACCTGAGACATGAAAAGAGGTTTGGTTATAGGATACAGCAGCTAGCCATGAGAGGATCAAGCAGAGCCTAAGACCACGGGCAGAAGTGACTCCTGAATGGTGTGACAGATCTCAGGAGGTTGATCTCATGGCTCCCAAATGTCCAGTCTAAATAAATTAGCCCCCCACTTAACACCCCAAGAGCAGCTCATCAGCAGCGCAAGGAGTTGCACAAGGTTACCTGTCCATGGGGTGATATTGCCTTTGTCACAGCATCACTTCAGCTCAGAGCACGTGTTGGGTGGGCGCTCTTAGCTCAAGGAAACTGAGTGCCAGCTGCTTTGAGAGAGACACGGGTGCTGGGGGCCCAGAGGAAGCCAGATTGAAAAACAGAATAAAACAGAGGTGGTTCAGAGGTGCCACGTCTGGGAGAGGGTGTATTGAGGTGAAGATGGCAATAGTCTTAAAGGTACTCCTGAGGAAGTGTAAAGCCAAGGTACTCACGCAGAAGCAAGCATCACATTGAGAAAAATTTTCCCTTCGTCTCCCAGCCACCTCCCAAATCACCAGCCAAAGCCAGCAGCAAGGGAAAAAACACCCAACCCCATCTCCTGCTGGGAACACTGGGAAGGGTAGGGGGAAACCTGCTGCCTAGCTCGTGCTTTGCAGGATGAAGTTTGGACAAAAGCAGGTCTCTCTTTGATCCATGGTTTACTCTCCCGTCTCATGGACTGGGCTAACTTTTTTGCGGGGGGGCAACTGTGATTCTCTTTTGTTTTCCCCACCTCTGTGCTTTAGTTGTGCATTTACCCTGACAGCTCCATCAGGACAGGGAGCGCCTGCAAAAGCTGCAATAAACATCTCTCTCCTCAGCGCTCAGGCTGTCATGATTCCTATTCCACCCCATTTCAGTCTTACGGATTGATATTTAGATTAAAGAGATAAACACAGCCAAAGAGCACTGGGCCCTGACAGAAAGACGAGGACTTCAGATCCGTCAATCATGCTACTACCTGGTAACTCCTTCCTCCCTTTCCTTTTCTTTACAGAGCTGGATTGATAAGAGTATTTAACAGGAACAAGAAATGCAAGCATATTTTACTGGTTTTGGGGTTTTTTTTTTAAAAAAAGAGAATCATGTAGGAAGATTACAAGCCATTCATGTTTAACTTTCCAGGCAATTTGGATTCATCTGCTTTGATTATTTAACTATTTACTGTTCCATGTATTTGCAGTTTTCCTCTCCTCTTACAGATAAAGGATTCAATTTTCTTTTAAGTGGTGGGGAAATTGGAAGAGATTTTTTTCTGTTTGAGCACAGCTGGAGTCGTAGTACTCAGGGGGATTGAGAACAACAAGATCAATTAAGATGCTAACAGGGAGGGCAAGCTGTTCTGGCCAGGGGAAAGCAGAAGGGCTGCATGGAGGGATGAAGCCCAGGCTTGGAGGACATCAGAAATGACCATCTGGGAGTCCCTCTCCTTCTCCAGCCTCCACGACCTGCCAATGAACTCTCACATCCCCACCAATGCCCTGTAAACTCTCTGCTTTCCTAAACATCTTCTCCCCATGCCCATCTTCTGCAACATCCAGCTCGACTTGGATGTCCAGCTGCCAGTCCTCCACCTCCCTGCCATTCACCCTCTCCATCAAGGGCTTTTGGATACATTTTCCATTCATTTACTTCAAGCAGAAAAAAAGGATGGAGGCTGACCTGGCAGTCCTCTTCTTCTGGCTTCGACCACCCTGTGCTTCTGAAACCGATGCAGGAAGACAGAGAAGGTGCAAGCTACTTCTAACACACGTTCAGCCAATGAATCCCTGCAGAGCAGGACACAAACTCAAGCCCCTGAGCAAAATGGAGAAGGTCAGTCAAATAGAAAAGGTTGAGAAGTCCTATTCTATCCCCATTGCAGCATGTCCTACTGACCACCAATGCCCTGTGAGATGATGGGCTGCACCACTCCCCAGTCCTAAGGCTGGGAGAGCACCCCAGGCACCCTGGATGGGTCAGGTATGGTTTATCTCCCACCTGCTTCCCCGCAGAAGCTGAGAACGTGCTTATCCCTGGAAGCCTTTTCATCTGTCCATTGATTTCCGAGGTATTTCTCTACCTCACCCCCGCTTTGAATGGCTATGTTCCTCAATGCGTGCGATCTCCACAAACCCTGGAGTGATGCAGGCTTCCCATCAAGGATGGTCCACACAGTTACCATCACCACATGAGAGAGAAATACAGCTCAGGATGAGCCTCTTGGAACAGCACCTCGCAACCGACAGCTCAAAGCTACAGCCAGCTCCTCTGCTCAGCCTCTGCAACTGCTGCCTTTTATCCCAGACTATTTCTGCTCCGTCCTACCACTTTTCCCTCCAAGAAAAAGGAGAAAGAAAAGCATTGGAAATCATCAAGAAACAAAAGACAGTGGCAGCTACGCAGACATAAGGGGATAGCGGGTGACCTTGGCCAAAGAGATGAAGGGATGCAAGGTGGTGGCACTGGAACAGGCTGCCCAGGGAGGTGGTTGAGTCACCTTCCCTGGAGGTGTTTAAGGCACGGGTGGATGAGGTGCTGAGGGATATGGTTTAGTGTTTGGTAGGAACGGTTGGACTCGGTGATCCGGTGGGTCTCTTCCAACCTGGTTGTTCTGTGATTCTGTGATTCTGTGGTGTGAGACCTGAAGGCTGTGCAGGCAACCAGAGGAAACCCCACAGGTTTACAAGCAAAGCCCCATTCCACCTGTATCAGCCACGTGCGCTTGGAGTTGGACAAATCCAGAGGGATGCAACCCTCTGCAAAGCTCTGGGCCAGAAGGCAGCAGCTCATGGACCACAGCATCCCCATGCCCCCACCAAACCCGCACTAGGGCAGACTGGTGGTTGATTGAGAAAGCAACTTGCATTTTAAATATGTGCTTATTGATGTCTGCAACTCTCCATCCCAGGGTGGGAAAACTACATTATTACTTTCTTGTTGACTGGCGTTTATGGCCGGCTGGAAAGAAGGGGAAAGAAAATCAGGCCGGGATCGATTTTCCCATCCCTGATGCGAGGCCAAAGAGAGATCGAAGAAGCAGAAGAAAACTGACAGCTGGGTGGTAAAGGAGAGAAACTTTGCCAACCAAATTAAAGGTTGCCTTAATGAGGAGAGTAATGGAAGGTTAATTAGCGCATTTATTTCATTAGGCTCTTACTAACGAGGCTTCCTCGGAGGAAGTGCAGTGGCAGAGAGGGAAGACAAGAATCCAGGTGAATGGATGTACGGGGATGAAGACCAGGGAGGGGACAACCCATGCAGGGTAGCAGAAAGGGAGTGTTCAGGAATGTGAACCCCAATACATATATTAAAAAGAATATATATTAAAAAGTTTATAAGTAAGAATACATAGGCTCACGTTCTGCAAAAAAAATAGAGATGGACATTCTTTCTCCCCTCCTCTGTAAAACAGTCTCAAAATCGCAATCTGAAACGCAGAAAAAAAGGGTAAGTGACATTTTTTAAAGCACAAGACTGTCTTACAGATTCAGATTATCAAGCCCCGAGGGAACACAGTGCTTATTTTATCCGCCTTGTTGCATACCACAAGCTACAGAAAATCATTCCCACACTGAAATCGATGCCCGATGGTTGAATCAGGCACTGTAGTTTATAGTTCGAGGTCTGCAGACTGCTGGAGATGCTCAGATTATTCCTGAGGGTCTCCAAAAGATAACTTTGGAAAGCACAATGGCAGGCATGCCAGAAAATATCATGGGCAGGGGGAACATTTCAAAGCTCTGAAAAAATCTTAGCATCCCCTTCTGACTTCTCCTTGAAGGTGGTTGTCATGGGGAGAAATGCAGCACCAGCTCAGACCAGAGGTATTTCTGGGTAAGGAGAACATCAAGGCAAGGCAAAGAGCAGATCCCCTCAAGGATGTGAGAAGATAATGCCACAAGGAGAAGACAGTCACTAACTTAGCAAGACTTTGGGACGAATCTCTGCACAACCATCCCAGGGAGGCATCGATGTTATTTTTAAAGTGTGGCTGATCTGAGAGGGGTGCCAAAATGGGCAGCTGCCTTGTCTGACCTGGCCTGAGCCAGCAAGAGAGCATCGGGAAGTGTAGAGGTTAATGCCTCTGCTGGGAGATGCTTGTGGAGGGTTTGAAGGTGGGCGGCTGGGTAATGCACTCCCTGGAAACTCCTCATCATCCCAGCCCTCTGCCAGGGAGCGTGGGCTGAGAGGGGGCCACAGCAGCCTGCCCGGTTTGCTCCTGCTCACCAGCTGGACGATACAGCCTGCAACAACTAATCCCAGCCTGCCCAGCCACCCCAGACTAGAGCAGCTAAAGCAGAGAGGAGGAGCTAGGGTTACTTTCCACATTTCCCTGGAGAACCATTTTTCTCCAGACCCTCCAAGGTGAATCAAATGCACTGTTGTGTTAAAAACAGGTTACTCTTGGTTTGTTAAGGCCTTAGTGATTTTGGTTATTGGAGCTTTTCAGGTGGACTTTGCTGTGCAGTTCTGTAGGATATGAGGAGCTTAAGGAGACCTCTTACCCCTCGTCTTAGGGCCCTTTCCCATTTTTCCAGATCTAGCAAATACATGAGCAACAGATACCGGTGCATGTGCCTCATTCGTACAGGTCCCTGGCTTTTGGGAAGCTGGCACCACAGCTCACGGCTCATGCTGTCAAAGCAGCAGCATCCAAAGGCAGTTTTGGAGGGGCACTGTGCTCTCTGCTCCACCCATTCCAGCGCTCAGACCCTGCAGGCTGGCAAGGTTCAGTTCTCATCCAAGCATCCTCTACCTGCAAGGGGCACAGCTGGTGCCAGAGAGCCAGTGCATCATTGAAAGGACGGGGGGAGATGGTGGGCTGAACCCTGCTGGCTACTCTTCCTGTTGAAGGGAGCTGTCTGGAAGCTGGGCTGGGTCTTATAGAATCATAGAATCATAGAATAACCAGGTTGGAAGAGACCCACCGGATCATTGAGTCCAACCATTCCTATCAAACACTAAACCATGCCCTTGGTCTTGGTGACCCTAGAAGCACAGCCAAGCTTTCATAGCTTCTTCCATCCAAAAAAGTTTCCCAGCTGAAAGCTCTATCTAGTGCTAATGTTTCTCCCCTCCTCAAGTCACAGAAGAGGTCCTCCTGGGGTATGTCCAGCCCCACCACACCTAATGAGATGTGAACCCAGGGGACCACTTTCAAACCCTCCATACCTGTGAAAGGAAGGATCAGGGACCTGATGCCTCAGCAGTCCTCTTCACAGCCATCGGGCCTGGGACCCTGAGGCTTTTCTTTCTGCTCCGTTCTCAGCTCACATGCTCCATAAGGCTTTGCAAAGCAGCAGTACTACTCCTGGCAATAAGGCAGCTTGGACCACGACAGAGAAGAGCAGCAGCACGGGGACATATACCCAAGAGATTCTGCTGCCTCTGGACTCAGCCAGGATTAAGAGACCAGGTCCTCCCTGGACTTGGACCTCAACTCCTGCCCAGTGCTCCATCCCAAAGTGAAAGGTTTTCCTTCTGAGTCTCCCCACCTCACTCTCTGCTTCCACAAAATTGCTCTTCCCTTGCAGAGGGGATTTGCCCTGGTAATGTCACCATTCCTGCCAGAACTCGCTTCCTGCAAGGTTTGTACTGATACTGTTAGACAGTGATGTGGATGCCCTTTTATCTGTCCCTCCTTTGTCTGCCTATTGATTCGTTCCCTTCTGCAACAGATTTATCCTCCATCTGGTCCAAGATCTGCAGACATGTCTCTGGTCTAGCAACTAATCCTCTCCTCCAGCTGCTGGGCTTCTCAGCTGGGAGAGACAGGGCTGGAGACACTCTCCTCTCCTGCACTTCTTACCATAGCAAAAAACCAGTTGTTAGGACCTGCTTTGGAAGACGACAAGAAAGAAATAGAGGGGCTGCAGCACATTCAAGGAAGGGCAATGAAACCAGTGAAGGGTCTGGAGCACAAGTCTTATGAGAAGTGGCTGAGGAAACTGGGGTTGTTTTGTTTGGAGAAGAGGAGCCTGGAGTGGAGACCTTATCGCCCTCTACAACTAGTTGAAAGCAGATGGTAGCAAGGTGGGTGCTGGTCTCTTCTCCCAAGTAACAAGTGATTGGAGAGAGGGAACAGCCTCAAGTTGCACAAGGAAAGGTTTAGACGGATATCAGGAATACATTCTTCACTGAAAGCGTTGTCAGACATCGCAAAAAGCTGCCCAGAGAAGTGGTGGAGTCACCATCCCTGGAGGTATTTATAAGACATGTAGGTGCAGTGCTTAAGGTCAGGGTTTTGGGGCGGACTTGCTAGTGTTAGGCTAAGGAACGATCTTAAAGGTCTTTTCCAACTAAATAATTCTATGATTCTGTATTTGCTAATCCCATTGCAGGCACAGATTGTGGCTGGGGAAGAAGAAAGCAGCCTGGCTCATCGCACCTGTCCAGGGCAAGCCTTCCAGTCTGCTCCCCACTGTAAGGAAATCCAGCACCCACTGAAATCACTGCCAGCCCCGGCAGCACTTGGCTGGGGGTGTCAGAGTCCCAGTTAATTTAGGGTGCACCGTACGTTCTCGGTGCCTCTTGTTCCTGGAAGGTATGGAGTTATACTGGCTGCCTGCTTGCTCAAGAAGTGTGAAATTCTTTCTCTGACCTTTTCTGTTATGTTATTAAAAGGTTTCATGGCCGGTTGTTTCAGAAAAAAAATAATAATATTTCAATATCTCTTGGTAGCTGGGGCAGAACTTGCCCATATCATCAGGCTGAGCTCTGGTCAGCCAGTCCACTGCTTGCACCTCCCTGTTTCACCCCAGCCTTGCAGAAAGACTGTATCACTGTGTGGGACCTTCCAGCCTCTCCAGTTTGGGTTTCCCCTGCACGAGAAGGGCTTAGGGCACAGGAAAAGAGAAGTTTGTCTTGGGAGAGGCTACTAACAACTGCAGAGCCCCAGATGTCCTGCTCTCCACTCTGCTCAGCTGTTGGGTTGCAACACGTGTGACTCCAGACTGCAATGATTTATAGTACAGGGCAACCTGGAAGCTTTATCTGGAGTAAGGATCCTTTCGTGCTGGTCTCTGCAGAAGCGGACCCACAAGCAATCGCTGGCCTGCGGGGCGTATCACACGGGTAAAAGGGAACAGAGGTAGGAGAAAGGCTGCCTTTGGGCATATTGCAGGCTCCGTGCACATGGCAGGAGCTGTTCCCATGAACATCTGGAGAGTCCAAGCTTCTTGTGCAAGCAAACGGCTACCTGAATCTATATGATAAATGTGCTTCATGGGCAGAATTAAACAGGTGGATGGATGAACGGACAGACAGGGAGATGGAGGGAATGCGAAACAGAGAACAAAGAGCAGACAAGCAAAATCTTAGAGGGCAGTTAAAGCTGCACTCTACAAGGGAAGCAACTGAGATTTGCCCAGGAAGCTGGAGGGGTGCATAGCTGAGCCCACACATCTCTGGGCAAAGAGAAAGAGGCAGAGAGTGGAAAGCGGGCAAGCGGCTCTGGATCCCTGCTGGCTGCCTGCACTTCAGGTTGTTTTACAGTTGATTTATACATGTAACAGGCAATGTTTCTCTGCTGTCACTGACATTAGGAGCTGAAATGCTGCAGAGATGAATGGCCATTTGTCACCGCAAATGAAGTCTGCTTGCTCTTATATTTTTTTTTTTCCTTTCCATTTTCAGCTCTCCAAGCAGAGGGCAGTGGGGAAAGAGAGGCAGCGAGGACCATGTCTGCTTGGCTGGGCAGGCTCATTGCTCTTCCCAGGTCATGAAGGAAACCCCCTTCCCCTCACCTACATCCACTCAACCACACCAGCCCAACAGGGAGAGCAGGGAAGCGCTTGCTGGAAGATGGGCAATCAGCCTAGGGTCTTCTGGGCTGCTGGGAGTAATTTCTCCTCCTTCCCCAGGATGCTGGGCTGGGCAGATCATAAGAGATCTCCCACTGCCTGGGCCCCCATGGTTTTAGCTGCTCCCGTCCTTGCTGGGAAGAGCTGCAGGCATTGCTCTGCCCTGCCAGCTGTGGCTGACAATCTCCAGCAATGGCTGGTGGGAAGCCTCTTGCCATCCTTTGGCAGCTGCTCACCCAGCCCACACACTCCCCTGTTAGTCCCAAGCTCATAAAGCTCCTGATTTGCCCTTAGCACCCTGAAAACCCATTGCCCCTGCAAATGTACAGCCCTCCAGCTTCCCTTGGAAACACAACCCTAATGACTGGTGGCATTTTCGCTAGGGGTCAGAATTATAGGAGGATGCTTCATGTTGCCACTGAACAGCAGAACTCAGTTTCAGGTTGTCAGCTTTCCATCTGGCTGCAAAACTTACACTTACTTGCACAAAGGGACATTTGGTGGCACTGAGCAGGTGAAGCCAAGAGTCCCTTTTCACAAGGACATCAAAGTGGCCACCCAAGAACTGGGTACTCTATGTGGCTGGCCAAGCTTTCTTCACAAACACATCCCTAACCTCCACGGGTGAACACCCCTTAAGAGCTTCCAGGCAAATGGCAAAGAAAGAAGGAAAGAAAGGAGGGATTTATTAGCAAGGAAAGCAGACTTTTTGCCTGCGGTATGTGGGATGGTTGGAGAGGCACGGTGCAGATGGGCAGTGCTGTGGAAGCAAGCAGAGGGCTGCATCTCAAAAGCAAGTGGCAGCAGCAGGAGGAGCTGGTACTTTATGAGGGTTGTTAAAAGTTTAGGATCAGCTGGGAGGGCAATCTGGGTTTCAGCACTAATTGCATCCATTCTGATTTATCATAGAAGATTCAACTCCTGGCATTTTGCGTTCACTCTGAAATGCTGGCATAGCTGGAAGTTGGGGAAAGAGGAGACGCAGTAACAATCTCATTGTTTAGTGTCTGATGGCCTGACTAGCTAAACATCTGCTTGAAATATTAATAACTGTCAGATGGGAACAGCTCAGGGGCTCTATACAGTTTCACACCATCTGTTTGTAGAGTAAATACACTTACACACAGGCGCATACACCCAAACCTTTTGTCAGGGCTTTTATCCTCCGGATCAGCATGACTGCGTGGATGGGAGACCAGGGGCTGTGCCCTGGGACAGTGAGTGCAACAGAGGTCAGGAGGGCAGCAAATTCATCTACAACTAACGACAGTAGTAGTAACACACCCAAAGCCTAGCAGGGTTTTTGAAGTTCCCTTCTTTGATATTTCCCATCCCAGAGGAGCTTTGCTTCCAATTTAGATTGTTCTTCAGCACAGGGTTTTCTTCTGGTTCTGCCTGTCCCCTGCGGTGCCACTGATATCAACTGACATCACCCTCACGTTCCGGGAAATATACCTTCTTCCCAGGGATTTTGGATGCTTCCACCAATTCACATGGGAGAGACAAGCCCTTCGGAAACACCCCATTATCACCACCACCTCTACCTGCTGCATCACCATTCTGCTGCTAGCTATTTAATACCGCACTCTGCTAAATACAATCATTCCCCCCTTTTTTTGTTCATTCACCCATTAATTGTCTCATTTGACCTAGCTCTGGTTGAAGAAGATGGTGCTTGCAAAGGAAGCAGCAAGAAACCACAAACTGAACGATAAATGCCAGGCACTCACTTTCACTCGTGAAGTGATTAAGTTCTTTAGGTACCAGAGCATCTATTCCCAGAAGAAACAAGGTAAGAGTGAGGCAGTGAACAGGTTTTGGGACACAAGCAATGCACACAATTGAAATACTCAGAGGATCCCACACAGTGAGGAGGAGGGAGAAGCAAGACCATGACCACTGAGACCAGTATCTGCAGGAGAAACTGCTGTCTGCTGATGAGATCTTTCAATGCAGGACTCTCCCCAAGCTGCTGGTGTGGTGGGAACGACACACACGTCTCTGAAGGACCAGAAAAGGTCAAGGCATCTGCTCTAAATGTCCATGGGAGGGCTATGTCCTGCTTCACTGCCAGTATCTCCCACTGTCCCCTTACCAGGTTCCCTAGCCCAACGCCCAGTGATGGGCACAGTCAAGCCACATGCATGCCAAGGACTTGGAAAACAGAGGCAGGATGCTCCTACTCACGTGGACCTGGAGGACAGTGGTGCCCACGGTGGTGTTCTCGAAGAGGCTGATGTTATACAGGGCCTTGCTGAAAATGGGGCGGTTGTCATTTTCATTGATGAGGTTAATCTTCACACGCGCAAAGCCAACGTGGTCTGGAATGCTCTCATTTGCAAAGAGCTGGACAGAGAGGGCAAGTGGAGGGTTAGAGACACAGTTTGCAAAGCTTGGGAGAGTTATCTATTCTTCTTTAATGGACACAACAATTCACTACTGAGCTTCCTCAATAGAGGACCCAGCTCAGTGCTAACCACCAAAGCACGGATGCTCAAAAGAAGAAAAGAGCCCCTTCCCTGTCCTCCAGGAGCTGCCCACCTCTAGATCACCTCAACCCTTGGACGAGCCAAACACCCTACACTACCTACCCTGAACAGTCCCAGCCTCCGCCTGGCAAACCGGAGAATCAGGATCTGCTTCCCCAGCCTGGAGCAAGGGTAGGCAGGCATTTTCTCATCCTTCTCCATCAATGTGTGAAAGCCCCTCTGCCAGGACTAACACTGCCAGCATGCTATGCGCCTGCTTTAACTTCATTGAGAACTTATAGCTCAGGCAGAGAGCAGGACAAAGCTGGAGCAGGAGGCTGAGGAGAACTTTGGTGCCTGATAGGCACACTTAAAATAAAGTTTTATGCTCTATAAAGCTTTTAGGGCCCTGTGACATACCAAAGGAGAATACACGCTGCTTTAGATCTTACAGCTGAGCTGTTGTTTGTTGGAAAGAGAGAGAAGGCACATACACATCTCTTCCCTATTTACATTTCCTTTATAATTATTTCCATTTTTTGGCCATTTTGTAATGCTCTGGAGTTATATAGTGTGGATTAGAGAGATTAATGGTCTCTAGTTAACTGTAACTCTTAAAAATATGGATAGAACATAGGGTTTTCAGCTTGCGCCTCCTGCCCCCGTAGTACCCGTACCGAAAATTCATAGCGAGGAATGGTCTCAAAGTCCAGAGGCACAGCCACGCGGACACGGATGTCTGCCTTCCCCTGGATGGAGGTTGGCGAGATGATGAAGTGATTGGAGTTGTTGCCCACCAGGTAAACCTCAAAAACGCTGTTGGGTCCCTGGGAAGGGAGAGAAGAAGGTTGACAGTGACAGAGGAGGAAGGACCCAGCATGGCTATGGGTTATGGCTGTGGGCATCCTGGGGTAGTCAGTGGGTGAGCCCAGGCCAAAAGCATGGACCCAACTGCAAAGCCTGCGCATCAGGTGCAAACTTGCCAGTGCCAGCAGCTTGGGTATAGCCCTTCACCTTCAGATCTGTAAAAAATGCAGTTAGTGGAAACACAGGGGAGTGTTTCTCTGCTTGGGTCTAGTTAGCTGAGTCACAGGATTTGGCACCAACCTTAAGCACGCTTTGCTGTGTCTTATTGAAATTACTGTGTACAATGTGGATGATTTCCATAAATCTTTCCACGTGTACCCATTTTATACAAAATCTATGTGCACATGAAAAGAATGCATCCCTGGGATAAACCTACAGACCACGTGGCTGGAGGGAGGATCCGTTTTACTATTTTGAGATCCATGTACTGCACAGGGTATCGTGCGCTGAGATTCCATTGCCGCATGCTTAGGGGCACAGCACAGGCACCTCTTCCAAGCAGAGGGCTCTTTCCAGTAGGAGAGCTCAAACTGGGAAATGGAAAACTCCTCCTGTCCCAAGACCTGGCTGGCAAAGCAGCAGGACCACCAACATACTGACAGCAGCATTTCAAGACCCTCGCTCCAGGCACGATGCTCCCTTGCAATGCACGACCCAGCAGGGCAAGTGAAAAGCAAGTTCAGAAGCTGCCAGGGCTGAATTCTCAATTTTCCCCTAATGGCCTCCCTCCTATCAGAAAAAAGGACCAATTAAATGCACGAAGGGGCACTAATAGCAAAAGTTGGCTAAGCATGACCGCTGAGAGCCAGCGAGACGAGCAGAATCCCCACTTGTCCTCCTCCTCCCTGCACGCCTCAAGAGCCAACAGAGTGGGGGGCAAGTTGAGCATCTCCAGCAGAGCCACATGGCTTGGCAGGAGCTAGCCCCAAGGGCATGCAGGGAGCCACAGGAGCAAGTCTTGAGGACACCTACCACCCCAGGAGCCTAGCAATGCTCAGCTAGTGGACAATGGACAGAGGAAACAAAAGGCACCCATCTTGGGGCAGACTTGGCTCCTTCTAAAAGGTGCTTCACTGGCAAATTGCAAAGTGTCAACCCCGGTATGAGTGAGTGATGCTCCCCTGCTCTGATACTCAGCCTGGGAGGGAGGGAGCAGAGGATACTGAGAACAGCAAGAGGAAGTATCACTCCCCAAGCTGTTATTTCATATCCTATCCTTAAGATGAGAATTTATAGCAGACATCCATTTTTCACCAGTGACAAAAAGCGATTTCATAGAGGAATTTCTGCTCAGCTCTGCTGCCGAGCCCTTGCTGTCTCTCTCAGGGCCTGGTGCCCTCCTTGCAGTAGACAAAAGCACCTTCCGTGGCAGTGAGATGCAAGGGATTTTTCTTGGAAACTGCAGAGGAGCGAGTTTGTTGGAGGCACAAAATGTAAGTTGAAAGATCAAAAGAAATCCAAGTATTTATGGGAAGAGAGCCAGGTGGATTAATTCCCCTCCAGCTGGGGAAGGAGATCGTCCACCAGATACCCACCATCCTAATTAGCAGCCCCTCGAGTGCCTCAGTCTCCCCATGTGAGGTCTGGAGAAGGGGAATACATCTGCTTCTCAGGAGGGCTGCTGTGAGTTGCCATTTATATATTTATTCGGCTATTTATTTTTTTGTTTCTGCCCCCATGCTGCTTTCCTTGCTCCTGGTTCCTGGAGCCTGCGAACCCCCTGTGGATGGCTGAAAGCAAATCTGAATATTCAAATTGTTATCAGCTGCCCAGCAGAAGGGGCTGGCTCAGCCCAGCTCACAGCCAGTACCACCCGCTCTGGAGGAAGCCACAGGGAGCTGCTTATATTTCCCTCACCCCTTCCTACCTACTCCTGCCACCCAGAGCAAACAACTGATCTGAAACGTGTTCCTAAAGAAGAAAAACAAGTGTCATCTCCCTGGGCTTGCAAAGGTCCTGGCATGCAGTGGTGGAATCATGGACAAGCCAGCTCCAGTATCATCATCACCTCTTCACAGTGCTAAGGATGAGCACAGGATGAACGGACATTCTATCATAGAATCATAGAATCACAGACTCACCAGGTTGGAAGAGACCCACCGGATCATCGAGTCCAACCATTCCTATCAAGTTCCTATCATTCCTAGCGGTACAAGGACCTGCTTTACCTGCTTGTTTCCTCCCCCCCTCCGACCCCTTACCCATCAGGTCCTCTATTGCTCAAGGGTTTTCCCACCACTGAAAACAAATTGGCTCCTTTGCCTTCTTTTAGAGTCATAAATTAATGAGCAGCCCACCAAAGCTTAGCAACCCTACGATCATAAACCTTTCTGCATGCACCCTCCATCTAAAACAAACTGAGCCATAAAGAAAATGGTTGGACTCAATGATCCAGTGGGTCCTTTCCAACCTAGTGGTTCTATGATTCTATGAAAACAGGCTTTGAATGGAAGTTTGCTCTTATACAAACCTGGGACACAGTTGTGCATTTCCCAGCTCGACTCATTCCACACCAGTATGTGGGGCCAGTGCTTGCTGTGGCTTGAGGCTGCCTGCTGCCTCCTTCCCAGCAATCAAACCTCCTCCCAGCCATAGCCAGCACCGCAGCTGATGGAAATTTCATGTCAATTCAGCTAAAAGACAATCGTAGCTGCAGTTGGGCATAATTATTACTCTGCTCTTTGCGTGTGTATTCCTCAGAGCGAGTAACAGGAGCCGCATCGTGTCCCTGCTGCCACAATGCCAGCAGCAGCCTCACGCCGATACCCAAATTCCAACAACGCGACTGCTGCCTCAAATGCTTCATATTCGACCAATTTGTGATGGAGCAGTTTGCCAGCCCCACGCGCAGAACCTCTGTCTTAATATTTAAGGGGGCTGGAGCAGAGGGAAGACAGTCCATGAGAGGGCAGAAACTCAGGCGTGAGGCGGGGAGGAGGGTACGTGTGTCCCTCCAGAGGTCCCAGGCACATGTGGGACCTGCTCATGGACCTGCTGTCAACCATTGTCAAAATTCTGCTCTCCCAACTGGCAAGACACAACCGTGGGATATGTTTCGCCATGAATCAAGGAACCCTTCATCACACAGGAGGCCACGAGCAGCCACATCGGCTGTTCCAGCCTTGACTGAGGATGGATCACAAGATTTAACCCTGCTTTTTTCACTCAGCATCACCCATTGGCTTCATCCATCACTCCTGCTCCCACCCAGCCCCTCCCCTCAAGGGACCGTGCATGGAAATGCTTCAGAAATTATTCAGCCTTCTACTAGTCAAAACAAGTATTTAGAATCACTTACCAATGGCTACGCAAACATGCAAAATAAAAACAATAACCCAACTCCCTAGACAAGCAAACAATCCTGCCTCAACTATACCACTCTGAAAACACTGAGGTGCAGGGCTAGGTTGGTGGCCTGCAAACATTTTCAGCACAAAGTGAGCTATATTTGGGAAGAGCAGCCCAGCATCCTCAGTTTTCTGCTCTTCATACTGACTCAGTACAGGGTTCTCTTTGGTTCCCTCACTCCTAGCTCAAGTGTTTTTCCAAAATGGAGAGCCCTACCCTTCTGATGCACAAAATCCACTGTAACTCCAGCTTTCCTCCGCGTCATTTCCTAGGTACAGGCTATTACCTACAAAAAGCTGAGGAGTGTTTTATATCCCTCATTCTGGTAAGTCTACAAAGAAAGGAATGTGCTAAGAGTTCTGGAGTGGTGGAGGAGGAAGGTAAAAAAAGGGAATTTTTTTTTTTAAGAAAAAGGGATTTTTTTTTTTTTAAAGAAAAAGGTAATTAGTGCCTCTTTGTACAGCTTGGATACCTTATGCCTGGTTCTAGCTAGTCAGAGACAAATAATGCTTAATCCCTCCTTGGAAAACACAAGGCATAGAGAGAGTTATTCTCTCCACCCACTTCAAGGCATTTAACTCCAGTGCTCTAATAGCCTTTCTGGAGCTGCCTAACTCTCTCCCGCTACTCAGCCAGCCAGTTCAGGCTTCCAGCACCTATTGCTCACCCAGCACCCAAGCAGACAGCATCAACGACCCATTCAACACCTCACTGGACATGGGCTCTTGTCCCTTACATCCCTAAGGACCTCACTGGGGTAGGTGATGCAGAATGCCAGGAGCAAAATGCTCCCTGGCCTTTCTGCTCCTCCTCCAGACGCTGGAAGCCCTTTTCTCCCATCTTTCTGTCCATCCTAAGTGGCAGTCCTTGCCTGCTCCCCCACCCCCAGAGGAGTTTTCTCCTTTCCTGTTCTCCCCAGGTTATCTGCTGAATTCCACACACGCCTGCACGTTCGGGATCAATCTGAGGCTGCCTCGCCTTCAGCTTATCTCTGCTCCAAATGATTGATTTTCCCTCTTTAGGGGTAATTTGCTGGTGAATTCCATGTATTGCAAAAACCCCTGTGAAATCTAATTCAGCCCAACTGGCAGCTGGCACTTTTGGGAGAGAATACTTGAGCACCATCAATTCCCCTTTACAGTTCCTTGCATGTAGATCATATTTATAGTGTGCGTGTCTGTCGTATGCATATATACGTTACAGATGATTCATATATTGCACCTGCATGCACATGGGCACATATGATATCCCTGTGCGAGTCTTTGATGTAGCTGTATAAAACCAATACTGTGTATTCCCATGCCCTGGATTTTCTTTTTTTTGTTTTAAATTCCCCATTTATCTTCCTCAATATGCTTATTTTGGAGAATTGTTTCGGAATTATTTTAAAATGTCAGCCCATCATACTTGTGCTTTATACAGCCTCTGCCCTTTTCTTCCTCTTCAGTCAACCGCGTCAAGGAAAATCAAGTGAAAGCCAGAGTAGAAGAGCTAGTTTCTCCGGCGTGCCCTGGGAAAGTACTCTGCTGTTTCTCTTAATATTCCTCTGTGGATCGTGCAGTGATAGGAAGCTCAAATGAGGGATACCCTGAAGGATGCCCTGCTCCTTTTCCTGATTGCCAGACCCTTACCTTCTCCCTAAAATACTGCATCAAGCTAGCAGGTTGTAAAATGCCAGCTTATCCAGAAAGGATACCCATGTCCCCCATCCCCACCAGCCTTGGAGCAGATGAGCCTGAGCTAACCAGTCCTCTGAATTAACACAAACTTATTCCACAGCTCAGGGCTTTTGCTCTCAACCTGAAAACAAACCTTGGATAATTCAAGGCTTTAATCTTCCATCTCATACACAGGATTTCTTCATTCCTGCTGATCTATTGCAATGTGAGGATTCCAACCCCAGCCCGGAAGGCTGTATGAATATACACGCAGGTCTTCTGCAGTGTCCACTTGGGTATAGGCTCAGCCTAAATACTGAGAAACTCTCACAGATTTTCATAACCAGCTCTCAAACAGTTTTGGAAAGGTATTCAAGTGGTTTCCTGCCCGTCTGGCAAAGATTGAAACTCAGCTGCACAAAGGTTAATGTTTTCTTCATTTGTTCACAGAAGGCGAGGTCCAAAGCCCTGGGCAAACCCTTTGCACTGATTTCTCCTGCATTCAAGTGTTTTTCATAACCCATAGAGAATGCAAAAAGAAAAAGCAGCACAGTCAGTTGAACACCTCTTGGCTGCACCCTGAATCCACATCTGAGGGCATCTCAACTCAACCCGGCTCCATCCCCTTGAGAGGCATCTTGGAGGCACCCTGCTTAGGTACCTTGTGCGAGACATTAATACCAGCTTAACTCCAGAAAGGCATTCAAACATTGAGGTAAATTCAAGTGCATGCTTTCAAGCGTGGTCTTGTGCACAATGTAAATACATTTTTAAGTGCTTTGCTGAATCGTTTAATCTAAGTCCTTCAAAAAGCAATCATTTAGCCTTGTGCAAAGCACACCAGAAGTAAGAAAGACCAAAACCTCGCCATTTAAAAAGACCGTGTGGGCCTGGTTACAAAACACCACCTTGTTTAACAGCCTTGGCAGCCCACGCAGTGTGTTTTAAGGGCCAGACCTATGCAACACCCCTTTCTGCAGCTCTACAAAGACACAACAAAGACAACAGGCAGGTTCCCCAAAGCCACTGACCCCCATGGGACTCCTGTGTAGGGCAAGGTCAGGTGTGGGATGCTCAATCGAAGCAGGACCTCAACAAGCATGAGGGCTGAAGGAACGGTGCCAAAATTTGGTGGAGGGGCCAGACCAAAGCTGGATGGCTTGGCTCAAGAAAGGCACCAACCTGCCAAGTGGCTCTCTCAGGACTTTACAGCATAGGTTGGGAGGCAGGAGGCAAACCTTGAGCAAAATGATCTTCACGAAGACTCTGGCTTTGATTTCATGTGTCCCTATCCATCTGCTCTCATTTATTTACTTAGCTGCTCTCCCTGGAGACGTGTATAATTCTCGTCTTGTTTTCCTTTGCCCCTTACATAAATGAATCGTGTCATCTCCAGCGTGAAGGCCATGTTGGCAAAATAGCTTTTGTCACATCCCTGCCTGCAGACCTCGGTCCTTGTTGTCTCATCCCTCCACCCCTGCCTTCACAGAGGGCTGAGAGAATCCAGTGCTATCTCAGCTACCTCAAATCCAGATGGTTTGGAAAAACCTTGCAATTCTCATGAGGTACTTGAGAAATACCACTGTCGGGCAACTATTTTCCCTTTTTTTACTGAAAGTCTGGAGGGTCTTGGGACTCCTATAAATACACTGCCCAGTCAGCAGTGCTAGAACAAGCCTGGCTGCAGACGCAAGTCCTACTTCTATCTCATATACATCTTTTTCATGACCAAGGTACCCTCTCCCCATTTTTTTCCTCCAAAGTGCTACCTTGATAGTTAATCCAGTTGCAAGCATCCACAGGGGTGAATGATGAAAGATCCACTGCAGGATAATGCAGAAAAAAAACCCCAATTGCTTATAACTTTCCTCCCCCTAGATATTCCAAGACATCAGGTCTCCTGTGCTTCTTATCAGGGAAAATAATGTTGTGGTCAAAGTAATCTTTGCTAATATAATCTCTGCAAAGACACGTACAGTAAAACTCCTTCAGACTCCCTTAGCGCAAGAGGTCTTCTCTCAGCAATTTTAAAAATCTCAGCCATTTCTTTAGGGGAAATCTCAGGAAGTTCAAGAAATACACCAAAAGAATGAGTCTATTTTTTGCTGGCGCGATTGGGAAGGCAGGCCGATTTTTTATTCTCCCATTTTAAAATTAGCAAGGCTGAAAAGTGTATTTTTGAATGGGAGTCACTCCAGAAAACTAGCTTTTAACCAGAAATAATGACAGATCCTTCATCCTTCTGGCACAAACAAAAGTGTTACAATGCCCTTCAAGAATGGATCTGCTGACATCTCTCTGAAAGCACGACAGTGGCACTATTCAGGAACTATCCTAACCATCTGTCATGTCCATATCTTCTTTATTAGCAATTGACATTTTCAAGAGAAAACAGTCTCTTTATCTGCTTAATAGCTCATCTGCACCTCTTCAGGCTGAACTCATTACTCTTGGATGGTGACATCACGTCACAAGTAGTTTATTAGCTCTGTGTCATAATCAATTCACAAGAAAAAAGGGGATTTCTGGGTTTTATGAGACTCAGTGAACTCCACCCAGGGTTGGGGAAAAGAAGAAAAAAAAAAAGCAAACTCATAATTTCAGCCAGCAAAGGCATCTTAGAAGATGCAAATTTTAACTGACCCACCGGGATTTTCAGAGGCAGAGGGAGATGTTCTGTTTCATAGTCCTCGGTGCTATCATGCCATTCACTCAAACCATCAGGAAAACATCCTGACAATGCCATTTATTCTAACAAACCCTCTCCCTGCATCTCTCACTCAGCCTGAAGAGGAGTAAGGACAGGAGGAACCTGTAAGCCAGAGCCTTTCCAAGAGATTTTGGAAAGTTGACCATGAGGTGTCAGCACTTGTTTGAAGCAGACACCAGGCAGCGTGGTGGGTTGGAGGGTAAGGGCTCACAGAAGCAGCCAGATATGAACTGCACAAGTCAAATAATCAGAGTAATTGAAGGCTGCAAGCCCAAGGCTGAAAAACAAGCTGCAATCCCTACGTAGCATGGACCAACACGTAACAAAGAGCAGCTCCATTAACATGAAGGAAGAACAAGCCTCCAATACTCCCAGCTCATTTGCAGCGATGAACTGGGACTCCAGTCCCCAGCACCACTTCTTCCACCCTCACACTAGCCGGTATCTCTATCCTCCTCCCTGACAGCAGCAGCACCCCCTGATCCTGCTAGGGCAGGGAGCCCCGGGGTTCTTCTTATCCCCTCCCTGGCAGATCCTTTTGGAGCCCAGCAGAAAACCTCCTCCATTTCTAAAACAGGCTGGCAAAGGGCTGCCCGATGAGCCCTCAGAAGAGGGAGAGAATCAGCATCCCACACAATCCTATTTTCTGGCTCTCACTGGCCGTGCAATCCTGACGGCATTAAAGCACATGCTGTGCCTGTGCTCTGGGGAGGGCATCTGCACTTGGGGTACTGAGCAAGCAGAGCAACGGCAGCAGTAACAGCTGAAAAAGTGGGTAGAGGACATAACCATGCACCTCATCACAGGTTCATGAGTGATTTACCCTCCCCTGCGTCCACCAAAATCCCACCGCTACTACCTTGCAAAGTACAGACACAAGCACCCGTGGCGGGGGATGGCTCACCTCATCTTTGTCCTGCACCTGGATGAAGAGGGGAAGGGCAAAGCCCACCTGGGCCAGCTCCGTGATGGCCACGCTGTACTCTGAGCTGTTGAACTCGGGTGCGTTGTCATTGATGTCAATGACTAGGATGTTGAAGGTGGTGGTGACGGTGGCGTTGGAGGGTGTGCGGTCATCATTCAGCTCTGTCCCCTGCAAGGAGAGAACACAACAGGGCAGCCTTTACTATTCACAGAATAAATGTGAGAGAAGGTATGCCACGACTAGAGACTTCTGCAGCTTTTGCTTCCTCTGCTTTACCAATGAAGGGTGCTAGGTTAGTTCTGCCATTCCCCCTTGAGCACCTTTTCACATCACTGACCCATTAACGCACGTAGATGTTGACCCAGCTCCTCCACCACCCATGCTTCAGACCCACAGCACACTTGCAAACCTTCCCAGGGGTCTAACATTTCCCTTGGGATGGCTGTGGCCAATTTCTTGCTTGCCTCTATCATGCAACAGTTTCTGAGGACTCAGAGTCACACTAAGGAATGAGTAGGCAACTTCCCTGCCACAAGCATTTAAACGAAGAACTTGCCTTGTGAGATCAAAATAAGGGTAGCCCTGAAGGAGCAAAGATCGCTCCTAATTTCTGCTCTGCCTTACTCCGAGGTGGGACCAGGAGCAGGGACCTAAATCCCACAGTACTGCTGAAGGGATAGAAATCTAGGGCAGCAGAATAAAACAAGATTTAGACCTTAAAATAGGTTTGGCAACATGTGTCTAAATGCAGAGCTGAGTCATGACTCCATGTCACACCTCTGTCTCAAGAAGGACTTTAATTTTGCTTTCCCAGAAGGAAAGAGTGCAGATTTTATTGCCAGAGAAGCAAGACTTGTGAAACAGCCTTTTCAAGTGGAGTCCCTCCTCTTGTCCTTTGGATAATCTTGCTTTGCTGTGGGCACAGAAAAGCAACGCTAACACGACCCACATGGCTCATTGCTATTCACTGCTTCTGCACACAACAGCAGAACAGGCTGATCCGAACAAGGAGCAATCCAGCTGTATTTTCACTGTGTGCTCCAGGACAAGAGCAGCACAGAACATTTTGGGTCCTGGGGACGCGGAATGCAGAGAGCTGGCATTTGCAGGAGGATGAAAAGTTTGTGAGGAGAGGAAATCAACAGAATACAGTTGGAACTCCATTATCATGCAGGCAGGAAAACGGGCAAGTTTTCAGGTTCACAAACCTTTCCAAGATTAAACAGATATTTTTGTCCCTATTAAAACCAGACAATCCTCCTTCTCTCTATTTGTACTGAATTTAAACTACAACAGCCCAAACCAAGAGATCCCAGGGATGGATGTTGATCTCTTCCCCATGCACAAAGGCCCACAGTTCAACTGCTACTTGGGAACAAAAGGGGCAATTTCTTACCCCTTTCCCCCCCAAGAAAGCACTGCACTTGCCAAAATGAGACGGTGATGTGCTGGCTGCTGCCCTCCCAATCAATGACCCTTCCTACAAAGCTGATTTTTCCCCTACCCTGGCCTAGCAGAATCTATACTCCTAAATGTGTTTCCAGCCAGCTGCCCAGCTTGGTATTGATTTCAATTACAGGGCTGCAGAGCCAGAGAGCCACTCTCAGGTGGGGCTGGTGGGGCTGCAAGACCACGCTTCAGTGCCTTTTCTTGACAAGGCAACTTTCAGCATCACTCCCTCCCCATGCCTGCCCGCACCGGGCAGATACACACTATGCCCTGTTACACCACTGACTGCTGACATGACAAAATGTTCCAGTTTTCCTGGGGTTTTGGAGAGGAAAAGTGGGAAATAGGCACTAATCAGGTGCCTGAATGTAGGGATGTCATGCTATTTGCAGTCACAGGGCATCAGTACTCTGCCTGCAGATACAACCACAGGGAGATCTAGTTGGAGGCCAGGCAGGGCACCAAAAATGACCCTATGCTTCCATATAGAGGCAACCATGTTTTGGGTCACCAGACAAGGGGGCTGTGTTAAACATCCCACTTGGTTTGGCCAGGGAACAGCATATCACAGAATCACAAGGTTGGAAAAGACCTCCAGGATCATCATGTCCAACCATTCCTATCAACCACTAAACCATGCCTCTCAGCAGCTCATACACCCATCTTTTAAACACCTCCAGGGACGGGGACTTAACCACCTCCCTGGGCAGCCTCTGCCAGTGTCCAATGACTCTTTCCATGAAAAATTTTTTTCTGGTGTCCAGCCTGAATCACCCCTGGTGGAGCTTGAGGCCATTCCCCCTTGTCCTGTCCCCTGTCACTTGCGAGAAGAGACCAACACCCACCTCTCTACAACCTCCTTTCAGGTAGTTGTAGAGAGCAATAAGGTCTCCCCTCAGCCTTCTCTTCTCCAGGCTAAACAACCCCAGTTCCCTCAGCTGCTTATTGTAACACTTGTTCTTCAGCCCCTTCACCAGCTTCGTCACTCTTCATGGCTCTGGATGCCTACAGGAGTAGCACATCCCAGTGTTGTGCCTCCACCTTGAAGGACTTGTCCACAGGTAGGATACCCTCCCCATCCTGCTCTGCTGGTGCATCTCCCATATGGAGGAGGTCTCACCTTGACCGTGAGGATGAATCCAGCACTATAGAAGGGGTTTTCCCGGTCCAGCGGCCCATTCAGGGTTAAGGCTCCGCTGATGTAGTCCAGTGCAAAGATGCTGTTGGTGTTACCTGAGAAAAATAACAGGCAGTGTGAGTGCAAGCAGCTGTTGCAACCAGTGCCAGATTGTGCGGGGGGTAATGCAGAGAGGGAGGTGGGAGGACACGAGCCTCTTCTGCCAGTCTCCACGCATGACCACACTCAGTGCTTGGAAGAGAGGTTTTACACAGCAGATCCACTGCCAGGCCAGAAACTCCAAGCTGGGCACAGGCTGCAACGGGCTCTGGAAACCCTGTGCATTATCTCAATGTGCTTTAAAATGCAATGGCCTTCTTTCACCTGCCCCGGCTCAGGGCTCAAAATGGTGCTTCCCCTCCTTCAGGCAGCTGAAGAATTTCAAAGGATTTGCTTTATTAAAACACACAACAGCACAGACAAAACCAGGACCAAATCCAGGTGCTCCCCTCTGAACAACTGCATGGGTACCACATCCCTTGAATGGGCACAGCCTCTCTCTTCAAATACAAGAGTGAAGGACGTCAGTCAGTTAATCAGAGGAAAGCGCAGGCGAACCAAGTTCACAAATAATTTTTCACACATGAACAGTAGTTTAATGGTGGGGCCTCTTGCCAGAGGAGTGGAGGTTAATGAAAGAAAAATCCATCAAATAACAGAGAAGCCACATGCAGCTGAGGGATTTTCTTAGCTAGACATATTTGGTGCCAGGGAGGGTATTGGGATAACTACTATAGGCACTTGCCCTGCTTTTATACTCCTGCCAGATGTGCTGACCCCAAACAGCTGCCTTGTATTCTGCTACTTGAGCCAAATGTAGCCTTGGTGCTGGTGTGCAAGGAACCAGACAGTGTGCCATGGAGCGCTGTATTGTCTCCACTGAGCATCCTATCCTCAGCTTGATCCCTCCTCTGGAATTGGACACTCAGAGAGGATTAAGACAACACTTGAGTCTTGCAGCCACCAGATGCTAAGAAGACAAATGTCCTGCACTCTGAATGCCCTTGTGACAGTCCCAGGTGCTCCCTCTGCTAGCCAGACAAAAGAAAGCAGTTGGCATGCGGAGCCTAGGATACCTGATGGTGGCCTGACACACTGCTACAGGAGGCTGCTTAATTAGTGATGACCAAGAAGGGTATACACAGGCACATAGCCACCCACACCACTTCCCTCGTCTCACGGTATGCAGAAACCCCTGATCTGGCCCCAAACGGGAGTGAGGAAACCCTGCAGGTATGCTATATTCATCCCAGTAAAAAATAAAAAAACCCAACTCCCTGTCTTCTCAATATATCTCAGCATGAACAAAACACACAGCATTTGTCATTTCCCTGGAAGGGAGCTGCAAGACTGATCTGCTGCCACCGAAAGTTGTTTTCTATCACTCAGTGTCCACCTCACTCCCTTCCAATCCTCTGTTTAACCGTGGCTACACTTTTCCCAGGATGTCCAAAGCCTCTAGGTCTGGCTCTGTCCTCCCCTCCCAACCCCAGGAGCCACCCTGGCCTTCATGAGCCGCAGGCTGCCAGCATCTCCGCTCTCTGCCAGAGCCCTAAATGCCATAACACCTTTCTTCCCCATTATTGGGCCTTTATATCTTCCTCTTGGGCCAAATGCTTCCCATTTCTGTCCTTGGTCCTCTTTTCTCTCCATCCGAAATGGCCCATTGACTGCTAGCCAGCTTAATGAACTGATGCATGGCCACTTAAAATATTAGCAGCAGCCTTGCTTCTTTTTTAATCTAACTTTTTGCTGCCACGCGCGAAGATCTCCAGCCTCCTCTCTTGGACGACTCCCCTCTTTTAATCTTGACTTCCCACCTTTGCTCTGTAATTTACAGCTGACTCTTTAGGAGACTTCTGATACCAGGTTTGAAGGACACTCCACGAGATATATTGAATCGTGCTGCAAGGCATTTAAATGCTCCAGGATTCCATGTTGCCATGGTAAAGTTTATGCATCAGGGTGATCTTAGTACACTCCCCCTCATATAAAGTGTAATAAAATGCCTTTTTAATCACAAAATATTGTTCTGCTAACAGACATCTCTAAACACAGAGATCAATGGATTTTAGTTGAAATAGGTCAATAGGGCAGGAATTTGACACAAAGGACTAAATGCAGCAGCGAGCACTGTCTGCTAAAAATGGTTATGTATTTCATATTTGACCACAGTCATTTTTTGAAGGATAGAGGAATAAATAAGGGGCTCAGAAACCTTCCCAGGCTGCACATCAGAGGCTTTTCTCTATCTCTGCTTTTCCAACACCGCTCAGATGGCAGATATCCATCTGATGCCCCCTGAGGCGCCTGTCTACAAGAAGAGAATTGCCAGGTTTGCAAATTAGTCTCAGAATGGGAAGAGGTGTCTCCAAAATCATCCCTCAGAGGCCTTTCATAATTTCCTCTACAATGCCTCTCCAACCACTGCTCCATTATTCCGCTGACCAGTGATTCCCCCTGAAGTACTCACACTGCTGAACAATGCATGTTCCCTCCAGACACACTCTTTGCAAAAATTTCTCTAATCATCCTCACATGTCTGCACTTTCTTCAGAGCAAGTCGGGGAGGGGGGGAAAGGTGGGTAAAAAAATAGAAAGATAGAAAAACCTTTCCCTCCCCACCTCTGTATCATTTCTCCTCCTCACCTAATTCTCTCCCATTCTCTCTCCATCGGTTTCCTGACCCAGGAGAAAGCACAGCTTGGGTTAGACACAGCTTAATCCACAGCTGATGGTGCAGACAGCCACAGCAGCTGATGGCTTTCAATGCCTGTGCCCACTCCGCTGCTCTCCCAGCTCTTGCTCTGTCCTGCTCTGACCTGCGCTGGTTGTAGGAGTTTGTACCTGCAGCAGCCTCAGAGCCAGGTGGACACTGTGAGCTGAGCCAGGTGCTCAGCATGTTGCCCCAGCGCTCCAGCCCACGGCTTCTGTGGCTAGTGGCCAGTGCTGCTTGCCAGACACACCAGCAGAGCAAATCCCGGTTTGCTCATCGCTGGTTTTGAAGCAACACTGCAACGCACAGACATGAGATGGAGAACACAGAGCAGTTGGAGAACCTCTGCAGGGATTTCAGCTGATTCCTGGGCGAGATTCCCAGATAATCCTGTTTTTTTCCGAGGATGTGGAACAGCACAGATTTTCCATCTCCAAGTTTACATTCTGCAAAGTGTTTTAACGATGCAGACAGGAACTATCGTGGCTACACTTGACATGGAAGCAAAGTTACTTTCAGAAAGGTGCCTCTGCTGCCCCACCTCCTCTGTGTCCCCCTTGCATGCTCTCCCATGAGCACACACAACCTTCTGCTCCGCACTAGGCAGGCAGCGAAACAACTGTCCACTTAGCTCAGGAGTTACCAGCTGCTAGAGTCATCTTCTCCTAGCCTGAAGTTTGGTCTGAACCTCCAAAGCATTTCTATATGGAGACCAAGGACTTCATGTCCCTGGTTTGAGAAAGGAACCCAAGACCATGCTCTGGTTTTTGCTGAACAGGTGCTTGCGCATTCACCACTTCCTTCCCCATCAAGACAAGGATGTGGCACATTCACATAAACCCAGGCAATCCTTTTCCATTGCATGGAGCAGGCAAAACTAAGAAATAAATGGATCTTTCATCAGCAAAGAAGGCCTTAAGATAAGCGCAGTAGGATGCAGAAAATAAATGTGAGGCTGCCTAGGAGGTAGCACCTATTGGAGAGGGACACGCTGGGGGAAGACAGGCTCCACTTCTGCCTCTCTGCTGCTGCTGCAACCCTGTGGAGCTGGACTAAGAGGCTTGCTCTGAGACCCAGAGTAGGAATCAGAGACATGGCAGAAAGGGAAAGGCCAGGCAGCAAAAGGGAGTAGAAGAAAATCAAATTGCGCAATGTTTTTAAACACACAGAAAGACATTGGAAAGATGAGAACAACAAGAACAACAAAGAATGAACGCGTGGGTAGCAATACGAATGCATTTCTGTCAGCCTTGCTGCTGTTACCTTGCAGGGAACAAGCCTGTCAGGACACACAAAACCAGCTTCAGGTTATCACACAGGTGAAAAGGAGAAGGAAATCTTTCCCATCCCTACATCCCTGTGCTGGTGCAGGGAGAGCAGAAGCTCCTACATCTACCACAGCTGGGCAGAGGAATGGGAAGGCAGGGGCCAATGCGGCACTGGGTTGGGAGCAATGGGACGGATCACAGAGTCCCATTCAGAATGTTTTTCCAGGCTCATTGAGGAACGGATGGCGGCATAGGCATCATTTTGGAGAAACACTGCGATAACGAGGGGTTTTATAGATGAGGGCCATAATGTTTAATTGCCCTCAGCCAACGCTCTCAGAGTTTAAAAAGGCCATTAAAAATACTGGCTGAAACCCAGGGAAAAAAAAAAAAAACAAGAAAAAAAGAAGAGACATTGATGTTTCCTCCTTCCTCCCTACCCCTCTGGCCTTTGAGCATCATTCAGACCCATAGGAGAGAGAGATGCAGCTATTGCCCACTTGTACTGAAGAGCTACCTGCTGCCCAGAGGCAGCCGATTCCCCAGTGCCACTGAATTTCCCACATGAAGGGCTCTATGTATCAGGGAGCCACATCTTTGAAAGGCCCCAGGCTTGCTGAGCTGCTGAACTCAGAGTGGATGACTTTCATGAGATGTGAAAGGGGAACCCATCACACACCTTGTGCCGGATAATTTATTAATCGAAATGTGCTCCGTCAGGACTCCTCGGCACTGAAATAGATGCTGTTGGATGTGGTTCATAGAGTCAGCAACAGACACAGTTATCATCGTATAAATAGTCCATCAGCTGCCGTGACCACCTTGCCGCTCATCACCTTGAGTTTTTTGCCCCCGTGCGACATGCAGGGAAGCACACCAGGGTAAATACCTCACTCCATGCTTAAATTCAAAGGGAACAAGTTATTTGCAAAGGAATATGGGTTATTATAACCTGAACTTTATTTCTGCACTCTGTGTTGTCACACACTGCTTTAGAAAACAGTGCCCGTTCTTCCTGCTCTGGACTTTGGTTTGTGCTTCTTCCCAGAAGATGCAAGTCTCTCTGGGACAACTAATTCAAGCCCAAAGCTGCCTGCCGGCACTCCTCCACACATGCCTGCTTTGCAAACAGGCATTTTTAGTATCTTCCCCCAAAAGATTTAATTGCCCATTCTAGCACAACCAGCAGAATTTCCGATCTTGCAGAGACACAAAAGAAGCTCGGATTAAATGCTCACACAGTTCCCCTTTTTAGAACCAAATGTACAGTATCAGAAAATAAAATATCACCTGAGGTGCAATCCCCTTCCTGAAGCCCCCAGGACCTGTGGCTGGGGGTGAGAGAGGAGAACAGAACTTGCAGAGTTTAAAGGTTCCTGCTGAGCATAATTCATCACATGAAAGGATGCTGAATCTTGGAGCACTACCACCATTCCCCTCGGTCCTCTAAAACAGGCTCAACGGCTTGAAGGGAAGGCAAATCACCAGCACAGCCTTGTCTGGCTTTTTTCCTCCCAGCCTTTCCTCTTTCCGTGAATCTAACCCTAAAACCTGCTACAGGAGAGCAGCCAACAGCTGGATTGTGAGTCAAGCCACCTGAACTCTAGAGGATTTTGTCCTAATGAACAGGGTGCACAAGGCAGCGTGGATTCCTGGAGAGAATGAGTCAGTCCAGGCTGTCAGGCTTTGCCACCCCAGAGCAGCAGTTGCAGAACATGCTCTTACCCCGCAGCCAAAGGATTCATGCACATAAAATTGGTGCTTTCTTAACTGCTACTGTGCCTGCACTGGATTTAGAGACCCACAAATAACCTCTCTTGCCTTTCCCACAGCAGTAGGCAAACTCATCAGGAGAACACGAGAGGAGTACGCTGTAATATGCCCGGTAACAAGTTTGAATCAGCTTTTAACATAAACCCCGCATCTCCAGGCTCAACATCTTTCAGAAAACCCTCCATTAAAAACTATCTCAGAACCATTTGTTTTTTCTAGTCCCAACATAAACAGAGACAGCGCAGATTCATCCCTCTCCAGAGGTTGCCAACATCTTGAATACACATTAAATCCCAGGAAGTTAAATAGGAAGTCCAAGAAATTAAACAAAAAATACGCTTTTGTTTCATATTTACACATAAAGGGGAATGTATAGTTTTAATTACTGAAGGCCATTTACTGGGGGACCACCTGCCACACAAACCATTATCCCAACCATATCTCTTCCCAGTGATTTCTGAATTGCCAGGGAGCCAAAGCAAGATGCCAACGTGAAAACAAAGCATCATTAGCTGCAGGGAAGAAGATGGGGAGCAAGCGAGCAAAGAAAAGAGATGCTGTGGCTGCAGCCACCATCTCTTCTTCGTGTTTTCTCTTCCCTTTGCATTGGCAGGGTGGAAAAACAGCCTTTGATGAATAACTTGGCATGAGGCACTTTTCCACCCATCAGCGTGTCCTCCTACAGAAATGTTCTGCTATGATGACTGCCTTTAAATCACACTGGAAGGCCCTCCCAGCAGGTGTAATTTATGAGGACTTTAACACCCTAGTAGTTCACTGGAAGATCTGAATGTGGGAAAAAGCTGGTGCAACGTAGGCCAACTGACAATGGGAATATTAAAAATAGCAGGTCTTATTTTCAAGGATGCTCCCTGATGTCTGGTTTAAGGGATTCAGGGAAACAGTTTGCTTTGCCTTACAAAGCAAAGGGTTGGGAGACCTCTTTGGCCACTTGAGGGTTTGTGCTGCGCTTTCAAAAGGAAGGCAATGAGGGACTCCAGATCTGTTAAGACTATATAAAACGTGTTCGGAGATCTACCTTACTGAGTTTTACATACATATATATATGTATATATACAATATTTTATTCCTTAGCAGGAAAACCAAAAGAAAGAGGGAGAACAATTCTTTTCAGACACCCTTCCCTCTTGCTTTTGTAACTCACATTTCTATTACATTGTGCAAATAATGATTTTTAATTCATGCTTCCCTTGGGATGCACCAGCCTTAGGAAAAGAACACTTTGCCAGAACCTCCTAAAAGGAGCAACTCTGGGAAAAAAATAAAATATCTAAGGATTTGTGAAGAGCCCTAAGCACCAGCTCAATTGACTGAAATCCATGCAACTACCTCCCCTCTCTCCTGGACTTCCTGAGCCTAGGGAAGGATGTATGGATTGTCCCTGTGCAATCTCCCATTGCCCATCCATCACTGCACCTGAAATGTGTCAGGAAGGCAGAGACTGACATTCGAGCCCCAGGACCCTTCCCCCTGGTTTAATTTGATGCCCGTTAAGCGGCACAAGTCACCTTCAAATCTTTGTACCAGGAGACACGAAATCTCTTGATTATCCTGGAAATAAATGAAATTCAAAGTTTACCTCTAACGAGCAAAGCTTGAGACTGTGATCATAAAATATGTTTTCCTAACAAGAGCTCACAGGCCAAAGTCCCCTCCTACCAAGTAATTAAATTGCTATTTAAATAATGATAACAATTCTTCTCTTAAAGAGCCAGAGGATTCCCCTCACCCCAGGAGATGTGCAGCAGCAGCAAATGTGAAAACACGCTGCCGTCTGCAGGCCTGATCTGGGGCCCTCCCATTTCCACTGGGAAAATCAATCTCTGTTAGACCAGAGAGTTCCCCTAAATGAAAAGCCTTATCTGGAACAGGTCGTGTTATACAACAAGTCACTCGCTTTGCCTGAGAAATGAAAGATGATGAGGCAGAGTCCCCGGTACAGAGGCTATCTCCATAAATCTGCCAAAAAGGAACCATGGATTACTTTGCTGGATTAATTATCTGTCCTTCAAACCAAGCCCTGACCTCAGCAGCTGAGCATCTTCAACCTGTCAAAGCAGCTGGGGACTGGGGAGGGAGGGCAGGCTTTCACAGGGCACCGGTCGTGGGCTGGCTGTGCCCTCCTTTTCACCTGGGAAAAGCAGCAGAAATCCCCGTTGGAGCGATGGAAGCCTCAGCACTGACCAGCCTGTTGGCACAAGGGGCTTGAATGGTGAGGTCTTTATTTGGTTTGGTTTTTCGGGTGGCATTTTCCATGGTGGTGACCCCACTCCTCGCAAAGCAAGGGGCAAAAAAGTACATGGTTTTATGGGGTTTTAAACGTTGAGATTCGAAGGAAGGGGGAGAACCAAATGAACAGCTTTTCCCTGTAAGATATGGAAATGATTCCTAGTGCAGGTAGGCTCGTCTGCCCCGGGTAGGACAACTCAGCAAAGCCATTACACTGCTAGATCAGTGCTCCTCAGTCAGTTCAGGTTTAACAGCTTTGTAAGCTAGTGACATAAAGTTAGATCTTAAGTCTTATTTTATGTGGTTATGGTTAATCTTTTAGTTTTATTGTTTTCCTGTCATGGGAGGACCTTGTGCAGGAGATAGCTTTATAAATAAGAGCTGCTGCAGTATATCCTGAGACACAGATACCTGAGGGCTGGAGTTGAATAGGACACTAGCAATTCCAAATTAATTTTTCTACCCCACCTCCAAATCACACCAATGCTTTAGATATTAATAATGAAGGAATGATAAATGGCTAGGTCGCTTTTCTGCATTCTTGCTGCTATATATTCAACCCCAGCTGGTAAAATCAGACAAACCACATGCTAGCCCTGTGCCTGACGACCTGGGAAAACTGAGGAGAGGCATCATTCATCCCTGCTGTGCAATGGGAACAGCATCACTGCCACCTTCCCTTGTGCAAGCGAACTGAAGAGCCAAGTATAATTACTACCTCCACCAGCCATTTTCACTTTCACTTATGGTTGGCTTCTAATTTAATTTGCTCCCCCATTCCCATATGTTAGACCATTTTTTTTCAAAATTGCCATAAAAATTTACCAGCTCAGGCACAAAATCTGCTTGCTGACCTCTACCATCGTGATTGAGGATAACGACAAGTTAATTAGGCTTTACCTGCCTGCCAACAAAAAACCTGCTTCCTTTAGGTGAGCAGGATTTTGGAGGTGCGTTGGTGGCTGGTTCCCATGTCCAGACTGTTAGACTTCAGGAGGCAACATGTTCTTTCAAAAGCAAGAAAAAAATCACAGCAAGTATAAGAGAATACCCTGAGCAGAGCAGGGGAGGTACTCACACTCTTATTACCCTCAGAAAAAAAAAAATTGTTTTCCCCATGACAAAGTTTTCTTTAAAATTTGCCCTCAGCCAAAATCCAGCAGCTGAATGATGCTGGTAAACTACAGCAACAATCTCAATGGAAAGTGGAAGCAATACACCCTAAAGCCTAGCTTCAGCTATTTTGGAAACCTCTGCCTTAAGCCAAAGGCAGGGTGAGGATGGGGACGAGGCAGGAGGTGATAGCAGGTGACTGCAGTTGTCCCTGAGTCCATCCATGGGCTGATCCTTTCCAGCATCACCGCTCTGCAAGACACTGGCACCAACAGAAGGAAGACTCCTGGCCAGTTCCAAACCCACTCTGCAATTCATATGTTTAGGCAAAAAAAAAAAAAATGCAAAACAGTTTAATCACTCTTTGATGTGTTCCGATATGAGAGCTGCCCCCTGTCAAGTGGGACTCGGGGCAGGGATTAAGCTGTTGGCATATGTAAGTAGATGTGAGGCTGTTAGCACTGATCTGCCAGCCTGTCACTCCACATCCCACTGTCACCAGGCTTGAGGAGCCTCTCTGGCTCCTTTCCACCACCCCTCTACCCTGCTGACATGGCCAGGCTGATGGCTGCCCTGGCACTGAGCTGGGGATCATCGCAAAGGGATGTTGAAGCTATTTTGCAGGAAAACCGGAGAAAGACATGAAAATAAGAGCATACACGAACATTCCAGGTAAAGATCTGGGTTCCAATTTTTTTTTCCTTTGATTTAGTAGAGCAGCCATGACTGCCCAATGACTAGAAAGACTGATGTGACCATGAGTGGCTGGGCGCATTTAGCAAATTAACCCTCTATAGATTGTATGGTTGCTTCTGTAAGTTAGAACCATCAAATACAGCCCCTTGGAAAGCCAGAGCTGTTTGTATTATGTCAGTTCTGATAGGGAAAACTAGATATCTACAGCATACCAGGTCAGAAAAAGATATCTACAGCATACCAGGTCATGGCCATCAGCAGATGCCCAAAGTAGGGTGTACAAATAGGATAAGGGTGATTTCCCAGCTGCTTACCATCTTCAGGCTTTGAACTAGATGAAGTTTCTATAAGCTGAAGGCTTTTACATCATCAGAGTAGTTCAGTGGCAGCTGCAAAATTAGTCTGATGTTTCAGTCCAGCCTCCAGTGAAAAAGACCCTGTATCAGTCAAAAGAAAGTCCCTGCTGCACTTTGCCCAGATGAATGCATGTGATCTGGGGGAATCTCTCATTTAATTCGTGCTGGGGGAACATCAGAATAAATTGCAGGAGGAATTAAAGAAATAAATAATCCTTGCATCTTCAAAGGCAGACTGACCTGGATACTTGCAGTCAGGATCAATGGACTTGAAAGTCTGAGTGAAATCACCTTGACCCTAGAGGTTGATTAAAAGAGCATTTGAAACGGTTGGGCTTTAAAGAACCAAAGCCGGGAAATTATTTCCACACCTGTAGCTCGAAGGAGCTGCCAGCCAGCACCCAAAGCATGTGGCACAGTGAGGAAAGGAGGTACTGTTGCTATTTCTTGCCCCACAAAAGCAACAGCAGAAATACAGTTACAACCCAGAACCCGCAAGCTGGTGCCTCACTCCTAGCGTTAACCCAAGCAGTCTGTCCAGCCCCAAGAAACAGCCCCACAAAAGCAGTGTCCAAGTACAACCCAGTAAGCACCAAATTCTGTCTAGGATATTGCAGAGGCTCACTGACTTCAAGGCATCTTAAATGAGACAGGTCCACATCCAAACCCTAGCCCCTCCAAACAGCAGCTATGCTTTATCTGGAAACGCCTGCCCAGACTGCCCTTGGCTCTTCTGCCATCAGACGAGGTTGACTAAAGAGATGTGGGCTTGTAGGGGTGCAAGGAGGGCTTCCCCAAATACAACAAAATGGCAAGTAGGGTTCAAGCACCAAATGTCTCAGACGGACCCTTCTTCGAAAATTAATTCTCTTGTTACCTGAAACAGTCACTTTTTTCCTAACAGCCAGTCAAACCAACCTGGTAGACCAAAGGGAGGTCCCCTGGCTATGGTCCCAAAGGAATGCCCTGTGACAGCAGTTTCAGTACAGCACCTGCACACAGTGGGAAAGGTTCCTTGGGCTTCAGAGACAGTCTGCGAAGGCAGGATCAATCCACGTGGCTGTGAGAAGGCAGAACACTTCTACCACTCTAATTAAGCCTCATTCTTTAACACTGCACCCTCGTGGGTCCAGGCCCCTGCCTCCCAGCTTGCAAAGCGCTGACAATCCCTTGGGAAGCCAGCTCATAGCACAGAGGCTTTCGGGAAACGCGGTGGAAACCGCCAGGAACCATACAGCCTCTAATCAGTCCCATTCTCTCCCTAAACAATAATGTACCACCAACAAGAGTTTATTCTGAGCTCTTTACGGGTCTCCTCCACGGCATTATGTGACATGGAGCTGTTTGCAGTTCACCATTAGGACTGAAAGGTTTTGCTATGAGATATTGTCAAATTTCTTAGAAATAACATCTGCTGCTCAAGGAAAGGGAGAGGCCACAAACAACATGCTCTGATAACACCACAGGCAAAGAAAAAGCCTTTCAGAGGAGTAAATGCTTTCAGTCATAGCAGTATGCTACAGTAATTAGCGATGCTGAATGAAAGAGCAAGCAGTACAGTTGAGGAGAAATTAGCCAAATGTTATTTCCCAGGCATGGGACGTACAGACTTATTGCAGGATTAGCACCTCCAGCCCCACTGGGCTGCTCACCATGACCCTGGTGACTCACCTGAGACAATGGTGTAGCCGATGCCCCGGGGACGGCCCTTGTCCTGGTCAATTGCTGTTATCATCCGCACAGTGGTACCCTGGGGAAGGAGAGGAGACAGACATTACAGCCACCCCAGAGCACTGTCAAGAGCGTTGCACCTCTTATCACGGGCCATGTGCTTAGGAAAACCTGAACAAGAACAAGGGAAATGAAAAAGTCCCAATCTTGCTCCTCAGCACAGTTTGGGCTCACCACTTATCACTTTCATTCAAGACGAAAACTTGGCTAAACCACCCAAGAATGTAGCTGGAGATGCTGAAAGCAGGACCAGCGTGTCCTCCAACCGAACCACCAAGCAGGCTGAGCTTGATCATGCAGTAGGTTTGTACCAGAACAAGCACCCATAGGGACTGGGCAGAGGGTCACCAAATTCATTCCCTGTGCTTGTCATCCCCTGCCCAGAAAAGGCGTGTTTGAAGCAATATCAGTGAGGCGAGCACAGCTATCGGTGCTCGAGGAAGAAGAGGAAGGATGAACTGAAGGTGCAGCATTGGTGAAGCCAGGACATGCCTCCTCACAGCATCACCGCTGCACAAGCTCTGGCTCACAGGCAAAAGCATACGCTCCTCCTCCACCACAGAGATTTTTACTCTCTGGTCACTCAGGAACCAAAGGCAACAATTCCCTCCCACCATGACCTTCAACACTGGTTACTTCACCAGTTTTATCTACTGCCGGCTTCCCAGTTTCAACTGGTCCTATTCTCCCCCTGCATTCTTCAAACTAGGCACGCCAGGCAATGAGGAATGCTCATGCTGGCCATCAGCGACCAACTGCATAAGGAATCGTGGGAGCTGCTGAGATTTTAATCAAAACCTTTAAGGAGGAGGAAGGTCAGACAGATGCTAAGAACAGGGGATTGCCCAAGGCAGGAGGTTCTGCAACTACCAGTTCACTCACCTCATCCTCCATCCTGCAGGACAGACCTGTTTCTTACAGACCAGCAGAAAGGTCCACAAGGCCAAGAGGCCCCCAAAACCAATAAAGAATGTTAGAGTGACCCCAGATTCTTGTTTATTTCTCTAAATAGAAGCATTATGCTCTTATGTCAACTCCATAAGCTCTACTTCCCCCACCGCACTGCAGTGAGCCCATACGAATACAAACACACACACACACATAATTAACGTAGTGTGAAAAAATTTACAACTCAGCTGTTCCTGTTTTCATTGGTTTATTAACAGTGGGAAAAGAAGCAATTCTCTTTTTTTTTGCCCTCAAAGGAAATGTCAATAGAAGTGTTTGCATATCTAACGAGGGAGCATAGTGGGACAGCATCATTGAGTTTTCCCTGCAATCCATCAGTGAAAGGCCAAAGGGAATGCTGCTGCAGAAACATCACTGATGGAAAGCAGGGATTTGCCACCTCCCCAGCTTTCAGAGCTGTGCCCCTGCAGGCTTGATGGAGATGCTTTGCTGTTGGTGGCCGTAAAGAAGGCTCCCAGGGACGGGCAGACTTGCCCCTTCCCAGATCTCTGAGGGCATTTCATAGACTCCTTAAGTAAATCCAAGTTATTAACTGAGAACATTAGACATAAATCCCAGGTCACTGGCCTTTGAGCGGCACTCGGCTGGTCAGGCTCAACAGCTGCCGGAGAGCCTCTAAATCACTGACAATAACTGTGCTTTCCAAGGGAGCAAGGATAGATAAAAAGCACAAGAAAAGTGGGAGAGAAGGTGGGAAAGCAGAACAAGGGATGCAGAAAAGAAGGCAGGGCAAAGTGGAGACAAAAAATAAAAAGGGAGACATGCAATCCAGCACGCGCTCCCCCAGCATACTCTGCTTTAATCTGCCAGCCCCACAGGGCAGGCATGAGCCCTCTCCACTCCCTGGCAAGACGAGAGCTCCTCTGTGGCAGGGACGGTGGGTGAAGGCACTTGGCCCATCTGACAGCTCGCTCATTGCCTGTCAAAAAGCAAGGGAGCAGTGCAGAATGATAAGTGTCGCCTGCCGTGCAGCACATTCCAAAGGGAAGGTAGCTGCGGGAGAAGGCAGGGCTCCCACAATGGCCGAGGAACAGCAATTGGCCCGTAGACATCGGGGCTGCCTTATCTATGGGAAAGGTCCCTCCTGTAGGAGCCAAGGAGAAAGGCTGTTGGGAGAGATAAAAGGATGAGCACAGATATTGCAGCAGGGAAAGTTTGGGAGGGGAGGAGGGGGAATCACATTCATATATCACAGCAGCACTTGCCACAGAGATGTTCATAGGAAAAAAGAATATCCAAACATCTGATCCAAGATAAGGGCTGCTAGAGAGTGCATTAAGGTTCACCTGGTCCTTGGCAAGTCCATGATGATAGCTTCCACTCTTCTTGTTTTTGAGACTGGGACTCCCCCTGTTCTCCTTGCAACCCTAGGTGTCTCCTTCTCCATGAGCCCCTTTGCCAGCCCTTCGTGGGGACGAGACACACCTCAACAGTAACTGAGAAACACATGCCAGAGAGAAGCTAAGCACCCTACCATTCATGGGTGCCACCTCCTGGAACTAGAGCAGTGGCAGGGACCCTGGTACCTCTTTGCATCCCACCTGGTTTCTATTCTTCCTACCAGCTCTTTCACAAGAACCTTCCAATATCCACAGGAGTGGCAGATCCCAAACTCACAGGAATGGATGAACCCTCCCTGAGCATCCACATAGTGTTTAGGACCAGTCTTGATCCTTCTGGGCTGAACAAGTGCCACAGGATAGGCATAATGTTTATCCATTGCTGGTGGCAATTTCTTGTTTTGTAGTGAGTAGTAATAACTGACGCAGGTACCAACAGAACACAATCATTCAGCAGATTCACCAGGAAGGAGTATTCCCACTCAGGAAGCGTCCGAGTGAGATGGGGAGGTGACGTGCTGCAAAAGATGACACAACACACAGGCTACACTCACCTCTTCATACGTGTGTGCTCATGAAGCACCTTGCCCACCATACCAGCAGAAATTACTAACTAGAGAGGAGAGACTAGAAATGGCAAAGCACCCAAACCAAATCCTTGATCATAGCCATCCCAGAATGGGAAAGATTGATCTCACCAACCACATCTCAACAATTTCTAATTTCTCTTCCAAAATCCTACTGGACCACAACGCTATTGCTTTGACCATTAAGGTCTTGGCACAGCAAGGGCAGGAGATGCCGCGCTCTGACTCCCATAGGTAGCCGGCTGTACATCCTAAATTGGAGGGGATCATCCTACCATCTGTAGCAACCCTCTTACCCATGAAAACCCTAAGCACAATTTCAGCACCAAAAGCTGTGCCAGGGTATCATCCTGGGATTATGTGGTGTGAACCTGTGGCTCCTAGAAACTCCCAAATACTCCTGACATTTCTTAACGCAAGTAACAACTTGTCTTCCTATCGCAGGCAGCAGTGGCTGTGAGGAAAGGACTTGGCTGGTGGGTATAGACCAAAGCACCAGAACAGAAAAACCCTCTTCCTCTAGGGAAGAAGGAAGACGGTTTAGAAAAGTAATAATCTGGAAAAGCCTATGCTTAAAAAAAAGTCAAAGAAAATAAAGAATGGCACATTATCCAAACAAAATCTGAAGTTTTTTTGAAGAGGGGCAGGGGTAAATCAATCCTTTTTTAATAAAACCCTGAGCTTTTAATAAAGTGTTCACACTGATGGGCTGGAAATATTGTAAGAAAGAATTAACTTGGAGATATTGAGACTCTAGGGCAAAAAATAGCACTGATCCTACATTATTTCTTTAGCCCAAGGAGTTTTTGGAGAGGAGGGAGATGGTGCTTAAGAATCAAAACTGTTTTGATGATATTTGACATGTATCTGTACCCTGCTATTGCAAGTGAACACAACTGCTGGTCTTGATACCAAGCATCAGTGGGGTTTTCCCCCACTCTTGCATTTGTGTGGATCCTTGAGGGATGAAGCTCATAGGCCTCAGCTTGTCTCTTGGTGAGTGGACTCCTCCTCTTCCACCCACAAAGTGAAGCCGTGATACTGCTTGGACCACGCACCAGCTGTCCCAAAGTAGGGGCTCATCAGACCATCAGCATCTCTGCAAGAGGAAATAGCTCCTCTTTTCCAGCCCTTGTTACCTTGCCTAGAGAACATCAACCATGCTATCTAGTCTACAGACACCCTGAGGATGGACACCCAAAAAGACTCTGAGGATGAAAAATCCAACGTTGCCAAGCTTTGACACAGATACAGGCAGCTTTGGTGCACTCAGGTGCCCTGGGAGAGACGTCTGAAGCATGCTGGGATGATAAACAGCATCAAGAAAGAAAATACAACACCTCCAGGGACAGCAAAGTCTCTCCCTGCTGTGTCCTCTTCCTTTGCCCGATAAGAAATACCTTTCTTCTCAGTGTCTGAATAAGCACGTGCCCAAAACACCACTAAATTATGCTACTAGATCCCAGCCTGAGAGAAATAAGAACTACAATGGCACTTCTTTCCCCTCTCATGCCCCTCCACCCCTTTTTTTTCTTCTTCTTCTCTTACAGGATTAGGGACTTGAAAGGCAAAGCACAGCCCAGTAATGCAGCAGCAGGAGGAGGAGGAGGAGGGGAGCGCTTCAGAAAGCTGCCACGGCAAAAAAAATCCTATTTCTCACTTCTTAATTCCAGTCAATTCCAGTCAAAGGGCTGATAGAGATCTGTTTGTGGTAATTTGCTGCAGTTTATCCACTCTTTTCACCTTCTATCGGCTCTTCACTGACGGGCTGGCTGACATGCTGTTACTCAAGTGAGGAAATTAAAATTTGATGCAATAATCCCAAATAAGAAGGATTTTATTAGGTAATGTATACACTTTAGATGAGGTATTCTCACCTGATACATTGATAGAGGAACACAGACATGCTGTGCACCACAGATAAAAAGAGAGGCAAAAGAAATGGAGAGCAGGCACATGGAGCAGCAGCAAGACTCCGCTCCGTAGATCTGGTGAGATGTCACGAGCACATTTTTACCTGCTGAGTGCAATGGCAGGGCAAATGTCACCTACAAATGCACTACAGTCCATTAGCTTGGCGTGGGGGGCCTGACTTTGGACAGAAGCTGGCCAAACTCACACTCGTCACCCAAATCTGCCACTACCCTTTAAGAAACTATTCATTCTGCAGGGTAACAATTTCTATTCCGCATGTATGACTGACTTTCTCAGGGGGTAAGGCAGAGCTAATGAGGAGGTTTCCCATGAAGAGACAAAAACATACATGTTAAACCCTAGGTTTGCCATAGCAAACTATGTCTTTGTTTTGGCAGCAGAGATTTCTCCCAGTAAGGATGTGACTTGGAGTCCAAAACTGGAGAGCAATGCTACTCAAAGGACCGCCTACATTCAGCAGTTGTCATAGAATCATAGAATCACCAAGTTGGAAGAGACCCACCGGATCATCGAGTCCAACCATTCCTATCAAACACTAAACCATTCCCCTTAGCACCTCGTCCACCCGTCCCTTAAACCCCTCCAGGGAAGGTGACTCAACCCCCTCCCTGGGCAGCCTGTTCCAGTGCCCAATGACCCTTTCTGTGAAGAATTTTTTCCTAATGTCCAGCCTAAACCTCCCCTGGTGGAGCTTGAGGCCATTCCCTCTTGTCCTGTCCCCTGTCACTTGGGAGAAGAGGCCAGCACCCTCCTCTCCATCTTCACTGTGTCTCTGGTGGCACCTATCCATCCTGGATATCTCAATGTCTTCAGGGTGCCACATGTGGCCAAGAGAAATCAGAATCTTTAAACCCATCAGAAAACCGCTAACAGTTTGCTGAGCACTCCTTCATTTATTCCCTATTTCAAGTTCCAGAGTGATTATTTGCTGTTTTGCCTGCTATAAACACTGGGTATAACTGTGATGAACATCGGTGCATCAACCCAAAGAGATCGCTGAGCTCCAGCCTTATATATATTTTAATTAATTTGAGGGAGATCCCCTTTCCTGGATACCAAGTCACTCCAAGAAGGTGATGCAGTCTATCATTTTTGATACTTGTGGGGCTTCTATTTCTATAATTTCATCTAAGGCTTGTTCTCCCCAGATAACAGTTCAAGTAGTATTTTTTCTTCTTGTAGCTCATACTGCCCACCACAGAAATACCCCTTAATCTCAACAGCATTGCAACATTCACTTCATGAAAGGAATTCACGAAGCCATTTTTTTGGCCATCTTCAGGCTGGCAGACAGGTAATGTGCTGTCTGACTACAGGATTTGTGACAGTAGGACTCAGCCCTATTGATCCAGCACTCTCCACACCATCAGAGCCAGCACTTTGCTCCAAAGTGAATAAAAAGGCATGAACTGCAGCAAGCTGGAATTCCCTTTACCACTGCACGAACTAAGCCATCAGGTGTTCCAGATCTAGTGCTTCAGAGATGGTATGGGATGCACGTGTAGCGTGGATGCCTACCACATCATGATTTTAGGACGGAAGGTTTTTCCATCCATATGCAAATATATTTGCCCTTTAGACAAAGCAATAGGACGCGGAGCTGTGCCTTGGGAAGACGGATGGGGCTGACAAGAGTCGGTGCTTGGGTGAACAGTCCCAGGCACTCTTGCTGAGAGTAGAGCTAACAGCTCCCAAAGCCAAGGCTGCCCACCACACTCCCCACCGTCTGCTGCATGGAAAAAAAAAAAAAATCCCTGCTGTATTTAAAGACCGGGAGATGTTTTCCACAAACAGAAAGTTTGCTGACAAACCCAGTTTCAGGAGAACTAAAATGATTGGATCAATTTGGCAAAACCTGGGGGAAAATGCTCGAAGTGCTGAAATGGCTGATGATTCTGGCATTTTCAAAACTGCCTCATTTCAGGAACGTTTACATTTTTCTTCAACTTTTCTATTAGAAATGGCGTGCATATGTGCTGAGGGGAGAAAATGGAATGACTCTGTACTAAGAACAACAAAAGTTTTCTTAAAATTTAGGAAAAAAACGCTTAAGAAAACATTTTATTTGGGTTTTAAGCTTCCTAAACTTCCTTGCTTAGGCTCCCTTTCTTTACAAAGGGCAAAATGTTTTGGAGCTGGCTTGAAATGGGTTGTTCAAGAAAGAAAAAGGTTCGCCTCTCTTAGAATGCTATTTGAATCCCATGATGCGTCCCCTGCCTCAGACCTGTATTTGCACTTCAGCATGGAAACAGAGCTCCTCTCTGCACTCAAACCACAAACACCACAGCAGAGCAATGCAACCCTGTGACAGATGGGTGGATGGATAGATGGGTGGTTGGCTGGCTGGCTGGCAGGAAGGAAGGATGGACAGACAAGTATGTCTGCAAAGAAGAGGTTCTCCTCCAGCTGTTTAGGGATACTTCATGCTTTCTGTCCCATACCCTGCTCCACCCTCCCATGGTATAAAACTGTGGTCATGCATGAGTGAAGCAGTAGCCCTTACCGGAGGTGAGTTCTCATAGATGTTTGTGCTGTAGGGCAGGTTGATGAAGATGGGGTCCATGTCTTGCACATCTGTGATGGTGATTGCCAGGTTGGCCAGAGTGGACAGCGGCTTATTTTTATCTTGGTCCTTGAAAAGCAAGGGTTGGCATGAAGAGAAAGAATTTCTATCAGAAAAAAATAGAATTATTCAACGGTATTAAGTTTCTCACAGTTGTAGTTGGGTTAAAATATCTGAATAGTGCAGGTAATGATCTCTTTTTTCAAGCTACCTGCTGGAATTATTGTCCACCGTACCTCCCTCTAAGCTGAAATACAATACACATTTCATTCCAGCATTAGCCTTTAAAATAAAGCAAGCAACAATTTAGTTTTCATCACATTTGGAGTGGAAAAGAAGCAACTCTCATCAACTTACGCTTCAAAATATAAATTCTCTCCTAATGCAGATACAGCCTAGGGCCCCTCTGCACCATGAGACCCAGGTGTGGTTGCCAGAAGACTTTCGTACCAGCACATCACAGTATGGCATCTCATACCCCCCAGCGCTGATGCCTCCACACAGCTTGGGTTCTGTCAGCTGGAACACAACAAAGCCCACCAGCTCTCTTGCTTTTCCACGTCTCTTTGTAACCCTGCAACTGTAGATTTATTCTTTCCTGTATTCACTGCTCTGAGTGTTGGCTGAAGCTACATATACCAAGCACTGCTCCTGGTTTTGTAGGATGCCTCAGCTTTTGCACAGAAGGCAAAGTGGAAACCTGAACTGCAGGGATTTGCCCTCACAGTAGCAACCTCCTTTTAACTGAGCTAATGGTTTTGGCTCTTATAAAATGCAAAGCTCTCCCTCCTGCCTTGTGTGCGGACTGGCAGGATCAGGATAACCAGGAGCAGCCTTTCTAGGCAAGCCAAGGTGCCTCCACAGCTGCAGGGATGTGGGGAGCCATCCTCGCTGCTCTGCAAAACAGGAGACAACAAGCACTCAGCAATCTGAGGGTGAGCAGTGGTGGCCCTTGAACACTTCAATGCTCTGAAGAAGACCATCATCTCCCTTACACCCCATCACAACTCATCAGGATGGAGCCACAAGCGCTTTCCCAGAGCAAGACCTTTCTCCAGCAGTCAAACACAACAGCAGCATGAGCTGCTGCAAGTTTGTCCTGGCGGTGCCCTGCTGCCACCTGTTCTCTTGCTGGAACCTCATCCTATGGATACTCAAAAGTGATCCCAATGCCCATAGCTCTTTGCTAAATGGGCAGGTGCAAAGCAGATAACACATGAAGGGAAGGAAATAAGTCTCTCCTTACCCCCTAATCAAGCATTTTGGTGAAAGGCGACCATTAGAGGTTACTGCACGCTTCTGCAAAATGGCTCTGAACAGCAGCAAGGACTGATTGCCAGAAGATTAATGTTAATTTAAACCGTATTCAACAACACAGCTTGTATATTACCCTCTTAACCCATAGGCCTCAGCATTTATGGCGTTATTTCTGCTGTTAGCATTATCAGGTTGAAGTCTTTCGTTTCTTCAGATAATATTTTCTCCCCTCCACTTCTTAAAATTTGGTTAAAGTATTACAGATAGCAGTGAAAAAGAAAACACTTCTCAAATTTCCTCACCTACAACCTCTCCCACTGCCCCTTCCAGACTCTTTCTACTCTGGCTGCCTACATCCCTAAAATAAAACAGCTCCTGCCTTGAACCAAGGCTCCACAGCTCTTCCTTGTAGCCACACTGAATTCACCATCACCCCGGCTCCCACTCCGGACCAAGCAAACTCTGCATCAGACTGCACGTGCTCTTCTAGCTCCTACTGCACTGGTGCAACTCTCATCCTCCTTCCCAGGATGAGCTTCACCCTGGGGTTTCTCACTGTCTTTCTGTTAGAAATTGCCAGCGCCCTGTGACTGAGACGAGGAGATATTCCCACAGCTGCCATCAAGCCTGGTTCAGAGACATAATCTTTAAGTCTTCAAACTCCCTGAGCTGGAAATCACTAGGAGCCAGGAGCATATCAGGCTGCAAGCAGCAGATATGCCCCCAGTTTATCTTTGCTAGTAACTGAACCTGGGTTATGGAGCTAGGTGGAGCTGGATGGACTAAGGTGGCCTCCCTGTGTCCTTGAGGAAACCAGAACTGGACACATGAAAGAAATGCATGTTTCCATTTGGGCTTGTGTTGGTTCCCACATTTTCCAACCTGCTAGACAGCTCAATAGCAGATCCTGGCAGAGTGCGTAGGGGACAGAAACCAATGAGGAAACAAAAAAAATGGCGAGGGCCTCTTATCAGTGGAGTATTGAAATTATGTGAGCTATGTTTCAGAAAAAATAAGCTCCTGGGGAAAATTTCACAGCCTCAAACATGCATGGATTGGACTGAAAGGTTGAGCTGTTTGCCTGCAGTCTTGCAGTCTGGGAATGCCCAGTCTCCGTGGCCGTGAAGAGCAAAGCAGCCCTGTGCAGCCCTCCATGTCCTCGTGACATTTGTGGTTCTGCATCAAGACAATGATCTTAATTTAATCATATGCTTCAAGAGCTCTAGCCAGCTGCCTGGAGGGATCAGGAAGGGTTCGCCCTCCCCTCGAATGCACGGTTGGTCAGATGTATCGTAGGGCCGAATTTCACCTTCCTCTGTTGCATCTGAAATGGGAAAGAAGCCACCACAAGAGAGCCTGCTCATGTAGTCTTCCTCATTCACATGCTAGATTTGACAGCAGGAAAGAAGTTCCCCATTCAGGTGGTGCGTGGATTTGCCACGCTGGCCACACATCGCCCAGGGGTCCTCTCCCAGTACAGTGGTACTCACTGTACCACTTTAGGAGCTCAGCATCTCCTCTGTCCACTAAAATTTTACCTCTTGACATCTGAACTCAGATTTTGCCAAGTGAGACATGGGAAGTTTAATAGAGGTAAATCTCCCTGTAACGAGCCAAGGTGCACGGGGAATGAGACCAGAGGCTTTACTGGTGTGCATGTCCTCTATTAGCTTTCTTCACCTCACCTTTATGCACAAGCCCCTGGCATACGTATGATGCAGCCGGAGAGGTGCAGCTATGCTCTGCCAGCTCCAAGCAGTGATTTGAAACTACCCAGGCGCCACATTTCTATAAAACCTCTCTAAGGCCAGGTTGGATGTGGACTTTAGCAGCCTGATCTAGTGGGAGGTGTCCCCACAAGGGGGTTGGCATTAGATGATCTTTAAGGTCCCTTCCAACTCAAACCATTCTATGCACTGGGCATAGAATGGATGTGCTGGAGAAGATGTCAGAGTAGGGCAATAAAATGAGTAAGCAGCAGCTCCTTCCCCATCGCAGTCACTCCAGAAAACACCTCCTCTGTGGCAGCAAACAGAAGACTCACCGTTGCGTTGACCTGGAGTTGGTATGCTTGAGTCACTTCATAGTCCAGCTCCCGTATCACCGTCACGATGCCACGGCCACTGTCGATAGCAAAGAAATTGGAAGGAGGCTGGAAGGAGTAAAGCACGCTGCCTCCTGCCCCCTGGTCCGGATCTGTGGCATTCACTATGAAAATTGGAGTGCCCACCGGTGTATTCTGGAAATAAAAGAAACAATATATCGGTAAAAGTGTGCACAGCCTGTTTTCCCATCAAATACACATCAGCAATTTCCTTTGCCCACCTAAAGGAACATCTAGAGACCCGAAAACTTCAGTACTATATCTTCAGGACATTCATAAGTTATACAGCTGTTTTCTTTATTATAGTATTGCAGCAGCTATAATAGTTGTTACACACTTATAATAATAGTTATACAGCTGTGGTCAAAATGGCACTCTATCACAAACCCTTATTTTCCCAGACATCACAACTTCCCAGAAAAATCACTCTCTTTGCTGAAACTTGTTTTCTGCCCAAAGGCAGTTTTATTTTCATCACTGATTCCCTCCCCGTTTTCACCACAAGGCATTAAATATAAGATACCTTCCAAAAAAGTATGCATTAAATGCAACACGGAACTTTACATAAAATTCAAAGTTATAGTTTCCACAGCAACTAGAACCTGGCCCAATTAACACAAGCATTAACAGTTAAATCGTTATAAATCTGGAACTAATCTACATGCATAAAACATGCAGCTGAGTGCACAAAATCAGCAATGGCAAATGCAGTTTGGCACTTCTTATTGTTTAACTTCACAGCAGGGAGAACAATTATCCATTTTTGGTAGAACAGCTGCATGTTCCTATGCAAATCTTAAATGCATATTCTTGTCTCTTTAGAGGCAAGGAGCACAGACCGCAAGCAAAAAGGCTTTGCTGGGGACCCAGGCTGCAGGTAGGCACAGATCACGACTGCTTGGGCAAGTCCACATGTATGTTACATGCTCGCAGCCACATTAAGGGTTAATGAAGAGCTAAAACTTGAAAGAGAGACAGCAAAGGTCAGAAGTGATGTGACAGTGGCTGGTTATGGCCAGTTGGGATAATACGGATTATTTCTACAAACCATTTCCCAAGCCTCTGTGTTCTATTGTTATCTTCATTCATATTAAATTATTCCTCCTCATCTCGCAGAGAAGTATCATGAAGAGCTGAGAAGGTGGAAAGGAGACTTGAGGAGAGGCAGAGCTTAGAAGATGGGGCACTGCTTCCAAGTGGAGCTCCTCCTGTAAACCCTTGGTCAAAGCTGAACAACAGACTGAGCCATTTTTGGGTTTTTTGGGAACCACAAAGCTTGCAGTGAATCACAGCAAGGCTGTCCAACACCACCATGTCCATCAGAAAATGTGAGAAAGCATGGAGATCCAATTTAACCAGTTTAATACTTGGTGATGACACCAGAAAAAAAAAAAAAAAACCTATCTGAATTGCCCCAGCAAGGCTCAGATGAGCCGAAACTTGCTTCCAAAGCAGTAGTCTTGGTCAGGCAGATCAGGAAACCCAGGGCACACCCCTCAACTCACATTTAGGATCCCAAATGCAGTGCTGAGCACACACGGTGTGTTCTCACACCCTCATACGCACACATCTCTCACACCTCCCTCCATCCAGCCACATGGCATTGCAGGGATGCTCTGACATCTACGGTGGCCTCAGGCTCAAGCAAAACTCCACTTTCTGTACTTCAGTGTCACTTCTACCGAAGTGTGAGAGGTTGCAGTTCCCACCTAGATTTTTCATTTGCTTTCTTTTTTTTTCTCCCCTCTAAATCAAGCTGCTAAAGAAAGCCTCACAGGGCATGACCTGGGGATTATTTTTTAAAGCACCTTCAAGTTTTTTCGTGATCAGCAATCATAAAAGCATAAAAGATATAGATAGAAGGGCCCTCAAAAGAGAAACCTGCCCTCGTGCTACACCTAAATCACTCCCACACTTAAAGCCTCCCAGTGATGGAAACACCACAACCTCCCCAGCCCATTTGTCCCTGCAGTTTGCTACCCTTTGCCTTACAACTGCTCATTTTTTGTCCTGCTTAACCCAGATGTGCCCTGCTGTCACATAAGCCCTTGACTTTGTGTCGTGCACACAGCACGTTAATCCTGGCTTGTGCATTCAGAGAGCTGAGGAACCAGGACTCAGTCAGCTCAGGAGTCATGTTGGGGTGGAGAAGCCTTTTGTGGGGAGCTCTGGTTGGCGTTTGCTTTCTGAGTGGTCCAAAGGTATTTAAACGACGGGTGGGTGAGTAGCTCAGGGACATGGTTTAGTGTTTGATAGGAATGGTTGGACTCGATGACCCTGGAGGTCTTTTCGAACCTAGAGATTCTGTGAAAGACACCTTCTCTGACAGGACTAGAGCATCTCCCCATCCCTCCTTGGGCTACCTGCCTCTCCCAAGCCATCACCAGATGGCATGATGATGGCTTGGAGGAGGTAGGTAACCCAAAGCATCCCAGAGCCCTCCTATTGCTGCTGCCAGGGCACTGCTTCAACCACCACAGTCCACGTGCTCCAACAACCACCCTCTCAAATGCTTCCCCTGGTGCCAACCAGGGTATCAGTGTCAGGACAGAGCACATTACAAGTGAACCATTAATCGGGGTAGGAAGGGAGATGCAGCAAAAGAGTAGATGTAGGAGTGCACCCATGAGATCTGGGGTATATTGTCCCCAGGGATAATAGTATTCATAAGGATAAAATTGAACTTGATAAATATGTTCCTTCTTCTTTTTAAGTGCCCCTAGCCACTCCTCTTAACATGCAAATCCACTCTGGTCACCCCTGATTATGCAGCCACTCTGAAAGAGGAGAGCTTGATTTCCCCAGCATTGTATTTCATACAATAGCCCAAAAGCAGGCTTTGAAGAGAGTTCATCTCCTCGTCCTTCCAAAGGAGAAGTTGCCTGGAGGGACATAAAGGTCACCAGCTTTGGTGCTGTCAGCTCCAGCCCCTGCAGACTCCTCCTGAGCTCTGACTTGGTGATTACCCTATTTATATCCTTATTTTAAAGCTTTGCTGACCAGGTCCCTTCGTTGGCCAGGATAGCAAAATCCACACAAGCCAGGTATAAGCTATGGATTAACATCTGGCTGGTCCTCGGAAACAGTCACTGGCATCTACAACAAAGCATCCAGACGGCTGGGAAGGACCCCGGGGCAGGACCTCAGTGGGGAATAGTGGGCACCAGCAAGCTTGTGAGTGGGGGAGTGA